>NC_133060.1:3886000-4211500 GCF_048771995.1 Taeniopygia guttata | reverse complement strand
GATCATCGCACCTGCCCTGCCCACCGGGAGCCACCAGCGCCCCTGCCGGCTGTGCCCGGAACAGCACCAAAGGGGAAAGTGCCGTGGCCGGAAGGCCGGGACTGGGTTCCTGTTCTGTTTGCTGTTCGTGCCGTAGCTGTTGCTGCTACTTTGCTTTATTATACACACTAGTAAAGAACTGCTCTTCCTATTCCCATATCTTTGCCTGAGAGCCCCTTGATTTCAAAATTCCAGTAACTCAGAGGGAGCGGGTTTACATTCTCCATTCCAAGGGAGGCTTTTCTGCCTTCCCTCGCAGACACCTGTCTTGTAAACCACGACAGGGGCAGAGGAAACGTGTTAGCAGAGATGTCACCAATGATGTCAATGCTCCTATGATGTCATAGCAGTGACATTGCTGCCCCTGCAGCAGGCTCGGGAAGTCCTTGATGGCTTTTTGGCACCGCTCAGCCACCAAGTGGCCATCAGGGCCACTGTGGCCACTATAGCGACTCGAGGAGTGCACGGATGCCTCAAAGTGTCAACAGTAGATGACACATGGCCAGGCAGGCGCTGGCCTCCCATAGCCACTCAAACTCAGGCACTTTGTCTATTAAGGCTCTGGGGACATTGGGGGACCCCTCCATAATCCATTGCAGGCTGAACTCAGCTTCTCTGAGCTGGGAGTGCAGCTCCCAGGGGAACCTGGTGACTTCTTCATGTATGGCCACCAAGGCCTCAGGGATATCAGGAGACATCTGTTTTTTTCCACCCCAGGGAGGCCTCGATGTCCCTGAGTGGGCACCACAGCTCCAGGGGGAACCCCATGGCTCTGTCACATGTGGCCATCGAGCTCTCCAGCTTCCCCAGGGCAACCTCCACCCGCTGTTGTCTTCTGGTCGCTGCAGCCTTCCAGTCACTGCAGAGCTTAGTGACCTCCTCAGTCAGCTGGGCCCAGCACTCTGTGAGTGTGTCCACCGCGTGCCGCTAGGTGCTGACCATGGCTCTCACATGGGCATGGGCCCAGGTGGCCTCCAGGTTGGCCTCAAAGTTGGCCAGGGATTGGCTCAGGGAGATGACACCACAGTGGTTCAGGGTCTTACGAAGGTGCCAGGTGAAGTTTGTCAGGGCCATGTACAGAGACCCTGGGCCCACGGCCAGCAGCATGTCCCTGTTCAGCAAAGTTACAGTGGTCACCAGTTCACTAAAGGGTGACCACCATGACCATCAGCAGCTCCAGCTGCTGGGGAGAGGACAGAGGAGGTAGCAGGGACCTCATGGTACTTCTGGCCTCCTGCAATGGACCCTGTGCCCTTCTAGATCCCCTCTACCCCTCCGTCACCTCCTGTCAGACCATGTCCCCCCATCCTCTCGCACCTCCCCACCCCGGTATTGCAACACCTCAAGGGGTTCCATGGCCGCTGGGGACACTCCGGTGGGGGGGGGGGGGGGGCGGGGGTGGGGGGACGACACACCCGGGGGACACTCCAGGAAAAGTCGAAGACGCGGCGGGCCCGGCTCCAGCTGCGACTCCTCACGCCCCGCTGGTCGGGCCCCCGTCCCCAATGCTGTCACCGTCACCGCCACAGTCACAGCGAGGGCCGGGGCCGGGGCAAGGGGACAGCGGCATGTGCAGTCCCCAGCCGCGGCCGGTGCAGGAGCCGGCGGGCAGAGCATTCTGCCGAGCGGCCAGGGATGGAACCTCCGCAGGGAGCGGGGCTCGCTCCGATCTCAGCCCCGGGAGTCCCATGGCAACCAGGAACTCCCGGGAGCTGACTCACAACATGACGCCGCCGAAGCCAGCCCAGACACAGCCCGGCTCCCACGGCGCTGGCAGTCACGTTCAGCGATTTCAGAGCGAGCATCCTGTGTGGGAGCACATCTGATACTCCAGCACAGTCAGCACAGTGGGACCACTGTGGTTCGAGCAGCTCCGAGGAGGAGGAGGAGGAGGAGTAGGAGACTGAGGAGATCATTGCTGCCTTGAGCAAGCTAAGGAAACAAGGGAAATATATGGACTGATCTAAATATGCATTTAGTGCTGGCCATATCCATGGAGCCATCTGGTAGGAGAGAGGACTTCTGAACACTCAAGGGAATCAAATCAATCACGCTGAACAAATACTTGGCCTCTTAGAGAGCATTAAAAAACCCGCAGAAGTAGCTACCATGCATTGTAGAAGTCACAAGAAATGGAAAATCACTCTGGAACTGGGAAATCCCTTTGCTGATAAAGCAGCAAGAGGATTTACAGAAAAAGGTATTTTCATAGTAATTCCACAAAAAGAGATTGATTTCTCGGGATTCACCCCAAAATATGGCCAAGCAGATTGCAAACTAATTAAGTTTCTTAAGGCTGAGATCACAGAAATAGACGGGCCATTACAGCAGTGAATATGGTTGTAGTCCTACCCCCGATCCTTTGGGAGCTAGCTCAGAGAGAATATGAAAACACACATTTTGGTGTTGAAAATCTGAATCATCTAAAAAGGTAGTAATAGGAAAAGGAATGACTGATATTGTACAATCAGTAGTGAGCAAATGTGAGATCTGCTCTAAAAACAACAACAACATGAGTTGTGATAGGAGTGACAAAAGCAGGGGACCTTCCTGGAGATTCCTGGCAAATCAAGTTTGCAGAGTTCCCATGCAAGGAGGGATACCGGTCCACACTGATATTAGATGGCACCTTCAGTGGATGGCTGGAGGCATACCCCTGTCACACTGACTCTATACCTGGACCCTCCTGTGTCTTCACTGCCGAGCTGCTGCGTGTATCTGTGTGCTGCAGTCTCAGGGAAGATGTTCTCCAGCCTGCTCACTCCCTGAGTCCGGTGTGCAGCCGTAAGAGGGGCTGTCCCCAGATCTCTGCTGAATTTCTCCAGCTGGCGCTGCATACAGGGACTTGCAGCTCCCTGCAGCAGACGGCTGTGGCATGGTTGACATAGCAGCAGCACAGTACGAGAAACCAAGGCAAAGGAATAGAGAGGGGTCACTTGTTTGAGTTCTAAGGAAGGTTTCTTCTCCAAAGGATTCAGAAACAAATTACAATAACTGAGGGCAAAAAGCTGCTTTTAAGGAGAGGTGGGAATAAGGGATGGACACAACATTTTACCAATAGAAGGCATTAGGGGAGGAGTGCAGGGTAAGGGCTATGCAATAGAAGCCAGCAAGGGGAAGGAGCAAACCCTGCACCCCAATCTTCCTTGGAGGAGGGGATGAAGGACAGGGAACATTCCAGAAGGGAACAAAGGAGGTACAAGGAGATTGACAGGTGGATTGACATACACTTGGTGGGAGAATCTTGGGGTAAACAAATCAGGACTGAACCATTAGGGAAGACAAACGGGGTACACGGAATGAACCATTACAAACTTACAACATTTAAATATTTAAAACCTATTACAGTATTATACAGAGGAATATTTAAAACCTACTACAGAAGAACAAACTGTAAAATAACAGACTACCACAGCTCTGTGTGTGTGTGTGCTGCTGCTCTCGTGGCTCCTATCTGTTGGCACAAGACACTCTCAAGGAAGGTTGCATCCACCACCACATGCTGTCATGGTTTGACATGGAAAAGAATTTTCTCAGGAAGAAGAGGGTCAAACCGATGAGCGGTCGGGGTTGGATATTGACGTTTGGGCTGACCACTGAAGGCTGGACACGCCTGTGAGAACACAGAGGGGTTAAAAACAAGAACTCCCAGAGGAACCTTCTCTCTTTGTTTCTGGTCAGAGGGCAGTGCAGACTCTCCCCTACCCAGCCCGTGGCTTGGTGGGGGAGGGGAGCCATGCGGCCCAGGTTGAGGTAGGCCAAAGGGAGGAGGGGCTGGAACCGGCTCCGGCTCCCTGAGGATGGAAGTGTAGGTAGGCAGGAGGCTCCTGGACGGTTTGATGGATTCAGATGAGAGATCTCTGTTGTTTGCTCTTAGAATATCAGGTTTATTAGGGATGGTGAAAGGTCCCGCCTGGAGCTGCTAGACGCAGCACGTGGCAGGGCCTGAGGTAATGGGGGAGGGGAGAGACAAAGGGAGGAGAGGGTGCTCTAGGAGAGCAGGGACTCCAAGAGGGGGAAAATCCAAGAGAGGGGAAGTTCCAAGAGTGGGGAAGTTCCAAGAGAGGGGAAGTTCCAAGAGAGCATCTGGCCCCTCGGAGACCCCTTATCAGGGGGCTTCAAGGTGGGCTGGAACAAGAATTGGGCAATTGGGGTTACAGGCACTTGATGGTTCAGGGGAGGGTTACAGGTGTGGGATGAACCATACATTCTGGGGGGTGAGATGGAACAGTCCATTTGACCTTTGGACCTATCTGTAGGTAAGGGTATTGTCCAGCCAGCAGGGGGCATTGTTTTCATCCTGGCTGTACTATTGTGACTCTTCTGCTAGGCAATCATATTTATCTATCTTTCCCAACAGGAAGGGTGGAGGAAATCTGGGATCTTTGCGCTCCCTCCCACAGAGTCTCTTTGGAGAGAGAGAGAAAGAGACAGTGACGGTGTCAGCAGTACACCGGCAGAGGAGGAGGAAGGGAGGGGAAGGAAACTGCTCAGTCATAGGAGCTGGAGGTCTGGGCAGGGAACCTGGCCATCCGGGGAATTTGAGACTTTTAACCCTTCTTTGGGAAATTAAAGCTGTGTGAAATATTACTCCTCCTCGGCTTGAAAGAGAAGAAGAGAGATAGTCTGGGACCTGAGATGTTAGAAGGAGAAATTCTAGGTGGGAGGAGATGATGGAGTGGCTTTTGCTTGGACTTTTCTTGTTAGCCATGGACTGCAGACTCCAAGAGAGACTGCATTTTAGGGGGATGCATGGTGAGCCAAGAGACCTGCTTCAGTGACTATCAACACAGGAGTGGAGTGAACAGAGAAGAGTTGAGGAGGGTGTGGTTATGCCCTCTGTCTTCAGAAAGATGATCTCTGTACTTGAGACCCTTGGCCCCAGGGGAGGAAGAAAATGGGGGGGACTGTGGTCTCAAAAATAAGAAACTGAACTGTTGTTTTCTTTGGTCCTTGGCAAAGCATCCTTGAAAAGAAAACCTATGGGCAATCTGTCTATGCAAGGTGGTGAGGGCACTGTGATGTGGAAAGGAGAGTGTTACACTGACAGATTTTCACCAGGCGGTGCCATGTGTGACATGGAGACACAAGAGGTGGCAGCTGTGTTTCTTGGGGGGAAGGGGGGGGGTCTATGGCATAGGGGTGAGTCCTCTCTCCCTTGATGGACTGAGTATTGATTGTCTGAAGGGTGGGAACTTGACTGAGGGTCCGAGTTGTTTCTCACTGTGGTTTGTTGGAATGGCAGGGAGGAGGGAGGAGGAATGTTTTGGAAGGTTTTCATTTTGAATTTAGTGTGTGGTTTTTTTCTTTCTTTTTCCTTTTATAGTAGTAGTAGTTTAATAAAGTTTTTCCTTTGTTATTAAGCTTGGGCCTGCTCTGCTCTGTTCCTGATCGCATCTCACAGCATTCATTTGGGAAGTTGCATTTTCATTGGGGGCGCTGGCATTGTGCCAGTGTCAAACCATGACACATGCAATGCAACAGGAGGGACGACATCAGTCCCTATGAAATATTGTATGGCAGCCACATCAGATTCCCCATGTTCTAGGTGAAATTCCAGGGGAAGTTTGATTTGCAGAGATATCAAATAGCTTTAGGTTCCACTCTGCAGAAGCTCCAGAATTACTCTGTGCTATCCAGAGCCATAAAACTGGACACACCTGCACATCCCTTCCAGCCTGGAGACTGGCTCTATGTGGATTGGTGGGACAGTGATCCTCTATAAGCCAAGTGGAGAGGAACACTCCAAGTCCTGATGACCACCCTCACCACCGTGAAAGTGGCTGGCAAAGTGATGCCTTGAGAAGGCTGAACTAGAACAGAGGCCAGACAGAGTTCAAGAATGAAGTAGGGATTGATTAGAAGGCCTCAATGGATACACCTTGGGCAGTACAAGAGCCCAGACAGGACTACACCCAAAATCATCTCAAAAATGGGTGACTGGTCATGAGGTCTCTCACTTTTATAAGTTCTGGTCCATTTGCATATTGGAGTTAATTGTCCAATTATAGCTTTAGAGGATAAGTCCTATCTGTCTAGTTTTCTTTCTTCGTTTCACCATTGTTTATGCCCTTGGGCCTGAAATTTGGTTTGGTTGTACTTTGACCCCAGCTAGAGAAGGATTTTTTTTTCTCCCTGCTCTGTGGTGAGTGCTTTCCATCCCTTATTATGAAGCTCAGAACTACACATTAAAGCAGTACAGCATCTGAGAAATAGAAAAGATAAAACCTGAGGCATCCAAAGGACCCTGGGTTCACTGCTGCAGAGATGTCCTGTGGTGACTTTATGATGCTGAATTGCATCCTTATTCATCTGTTCAGCCCAGAAATGCATTTTGCACCTTTAAGACTGCTTCTCAGAGCAAAAGCGGAGAAGAAGCAGCGTGCAGTTAATTTTCAGAACCTGCAAACACTCATTTACATTCCTGCTCCTGGACTGTGTTCTCTCCGGACAGGCAGACAGCGGGGCAGAGTTCTCCTTATCTTTTAGTTAGTCTTAGCTAGCTGAGGCAGAGATGTTCCCTGGACTGTGGTGTTTCTTTTTCTTGGAACTGTTTAAACCTGCCCTGGAGTGAACACCCAAAAGAGCACCGGTACCTTGCACCTGTGGCCCACCGGGCTGGGCGTGGGCCATGGCATTTCCAGCACTGGAGGCACTGATAAGAGACTTAGTGAGCCAAGCTACAGTCCATGAAAGGGACTTTCTGAGTTTGTCATCTCTTTGGAGTGCCAAGAGGTTTTGTTGTTTAATATTGTTTAATTTTCATGCTGGTGAATGCTTTGCCAGTTAAATAAACAGGGTTTTCTTCCACTTTTCTCCAAGGAAATATATTCCCAAACCACTTGATGTAGGAGCTGCTTGAATTTACTTTCTAAAAGAATCCCGTAAGGCATTTTCTCCCAAATTTGCCCTAAACGAGGAAAAATGCATTTGTTTGTGCCCAACATGTGGCTCAAGAAAGTGGAAAAAGCCTATCCTGATTGCATTTTAGTAGTACTTTCTCTGCACTGGATAAAGCAGTCAGTAGCCATGTTGCGTGAATTCATAACATCTCTCGGGGTGGAGGCCTTCATGTGTTTCTGGTCCCTAGGCTTTTCTGAGGGTTTAATACATTTCTGGTCCCTAGGCTTGTTTTCTTTTCCTGAAATAGCTCAAATATTGTCCCTAATACATAGCTTTTACAGCAGAGGGCACGGATTAGAATAGCTATTGTGCTGGGTTCCGTGATGATTTATAGGACGTTATAAGTAATTGCACCCAGTTTGTCAGACGAGTATGGAGGCCTGTGAGCCTCCTGGGGAAAAGGCAATGGCCATGCCCTGGAGGGATGCACCGTATGCTCTGGGCATTACCCCCAGGTTAGAGTGAGAAAGTAGGCTTCCCCCATGGTGCTCTGCAGCACTCTGTTAATCTGTCCCAGTTTTATCATTCCCATTGGCGTCTTTGACTTCCCTACCCCTTTTACCTCTCTAAGTTCAAGTTCTAATAAATTCTACACTCCCTAGTCCCCCACTGGCTTTTGTAACTCCCCATCCACCCTGACACTCCCTGTGGGTTCCTACCCTTTGTACCACACCTCTGACTTCATCCCATTGACCCTGATGCTCTTCTCCACCCCTTCTTTCCCTGTATTTATACCCCAGACCCTCCTTTGTCATAGTCTTTTTTCCCTAGAAGCCTTGGACCCCAAAAAACCGTGATTGGAACCCCACACAGAAGACCCTCCTGCACTTCCTTGTGGACAGCTCTCCATGGCGTGCTTGAGTGCTTGCTTGTGTGGGTGTCGTGTGCCTGCCCAAACGTCGTCTCCCCGAAGACGCTTGCAGGGAAGGTATCGGCATTGACCACCTCTCTTTGCTGCTACAAATGGCGACCGAACAGGGATCTTGACTTGTTTGAGACCCGGAAAGTGTCTCCAGTGGGTGCTGCCACTGGAAACACCTTGCGTTTGGGCGACCACTTTCCCGAGGGAAGACTTCACTTTTCTGAAGATCAACCCGAAGAAGCAACTGGCAGCCCCTCCAGAGGTGAGCATCAGTTGCGTCACTGAGACTCCTATAAGATCTTTCTTTGACCCACCGAGTGGTGAATGTGTTATAGGTGAGGTCACCCTTTCCTGTTATTTTCTTCTTTTAAGTCTTGCGTGTGAGAAATTGCCAGAATGGGATCATCACTCACCATTCCACAGCATGAGTTCTATCTCCAAGTTAAAGTAATCCTTCTTTCTAAGGGTGTGAAATTCTCAAGGGGAAATGTAAAGGCTTTTGTTCATTTAATTTTCAAATACTTTGCAAATGTTACGAGGGAATCTGTTCTGTCGCTTCAGTTTTGGGACAGAGTTGGGCTGAAGTTCTGTTTTGCAGGTGGAAGGGATTTTAAGGTTGGGAAATTATACCCCCTTTTCCGTTCAATTTATGATTCTGTTAAAGTTGTCGGGGAAGGTTTGGGGAAGGTTGTTTGTTCTGTACCTCAGTTACCTCCCCAGTTATTGTCCCACTCCCCTCACTGAATCACAGAATAATGAGGTTGTAAGAGATCTTTAAGATCATCAAGTCCAACCTATGCCCTAACACCTCAAATAGACTATAGCACCAAGTGTCTTGTCCAGTCTTTTCTTCAACACATCCAGAGATGGTGATTCTACCACCTCTCTGGGAAGACAATTCCAGTACTTTATTATTCTTTTGGTGGAAAAGCTTTTTCCTAATATCCAACCTGTATGTTCCCTGACATAGCTTGAAAGTCCCTTCAGGAAGCTGTAGAGAGCAATAAGGTCACCTCTAAGCCTCCTCTTCTCCAGGCTAAACAACCCCAGATCCTTCAAATGTTCCTCACAGGGTTTTGTTCCAAGCCTTTTACCAGCCTTGTTGCCCTCCTCTGGATGCGCTCAAGCATCTCAACATCCTTCCTAAACTGAGGGGCCCAGAACTAGACACAGTACTTAAGATGCGGTCTCACCAGCATTGAGTATAGGGGAAGAATGACCTCCCTGCTCCTGCTGGTCACACAATTCCTAATGCAGGCCAGGATGCCATTGGCCTTCTTGGCCACCAGGGCACATTGCAGGCTCATATTCAACCAGCTGTCGAACAGCACCCCCAGGTCCCTTTCTGCCTGAACACTGTCCAGTCACACTATCCCCAGTTTGTAACATTGTAGGGGATTTTTGTGGCCAAAATGTAGAAGTTGGCACTTAGACTTATTAACTTCATGTTGTTGGACTCTGCCCGTCCATCCAACTGACCTAAGTCTCTCTGCAGAGCCCTCCTTCCATCCAATAAATCAACACAAACTCCCAGCTTAGTGCCATCTCCAAATTTACTAATGAAGGACTGGATGCCCTCATCTGTAAAGACGTTTTACAGGGTTCCTCAGACGGATTTGGTGTGAATATAGGCGAGATCTCTGTTGGTTGCTCTTGGGGGATGAGGTTTATTCGGCATGCAGGGAGGCCCTGCCTCGAGCTGCTAGACACAGCACGTGGACGGGCCTGAGGTGATAGGGGAGGGGAGAGACAAAGGTGGGAGCAGGGACTCCAGGAGGAAGTTCCAGGAAGAGAGGGGAAGATCCAAGAGGGCATCTGCCCCCCCAGAGACCTATTATCAAGGGGGGCTTCAAGGTGGGCTGGAACAGGACTTGGGCCAATGGGGTCACAGACACTTGATGTTTCAGGGGAGGGTTACAGGTGTGGGGTGAACCATACATTCCGAGGGGTAAGATGGAACAGTCCATTTGGCTTTTGGACCTATCTGTAGGTGAGGGTTATTGTCCAGCCAGTAGGGGGCGTTATATTCGTCCTGGCTGTACTACTGTGGTTCTTAATCATATTTATCTACCCTTCCCAACATCTCCGCTGTTTTCACTGAACCATTTGAAATACTAAATATTGACTTAACAACTATTTTCTGCACACTTGGAGGTGTACAGGGTATTGCTACTAAAACTATACTTATTACTACTGGAACAGACAAGCTTATTTTACAGAGTTCCTTTAGCTAAGGTGCAAGGCTCAAGAACTTGCAGACTTGGCTAAAGCTACTCAGGTATTTGCCTTTGGTTGGCTTACAAGTAAAACTTCAATACAAAAACTGAAACAGAAGAACAAAAGCAACATGCACGCATATAAACGATAAAAGTCCATTTTTCTCTTGAGCTGTTTCTGGCAGGTCATTTTGTCTTGATGACGCAGCGTAGTTCAGGTCTGGGTGCTGGCTTCTTGGCTTGTACTTGCAGAAGTACTATCTGGTGTGGGGGTGGCAGCGGATTTTGGTGCATGGTAAGGCTTCACATTCTTTCCTGGGACCCACTTGAGTCCTTGACCTGTAGAGACAGAAGCAAAACCCTTTCCCCCATGTTAGAAGCCCGTGTGGACCTTGTATTTGTCCTGAATCTAAGATTTTGAGTAAAGCTGGGGGGTGCTCCTATTTTTTTACTTTTTTGGTGTTCAGGAAATGTCTATAAATGGGGGGGTCGAGGCTCTCCTGCAGAGCTATTTAGAAAACTGTGAACATACAGAGCCTTTTTCAATTTCCTTTGAGGTGCAGCCTGCTCTACTCCCCCTTTCTTTTGATTTAAAATGCGTTTTAAGGTTTGGTGTGTTTTTTCTATGGTACCTTTTAGCAGTGGTTTAAAATAGGAAAAGGAGATACCACTGTCCTTGACTGCTGTTAGGACTTCTTTCACTTCCTCAGATGGGACAGCTGTTTGCTGGCTGAATGCCACTGGCATGGCTTGGGGATGCAGACTGTCCTCTTTGCGACTATCATAATTGATTTCAAGGCAGTTTGTCAGATGGAGATTGTTAGCACTTTGCTGAGAATTTGGTGAAAATAGTTCTCTGTCTGTCCTTTATTTGCCAAAGCTGATGCCACATTGTTTCCTCCTCCCTCTCGCTGCGTGGTTTCTGTGCCAAATTGCGGTGGGGTGCTGCTTGTGCGGGATGCAGGAGCTGCTGTCAGCTGAGGAAGAAGAGCAGGAGGGGTGGAGCTCGTTGGCAGCAGCGCTTGTGAAGAACCGGCGTCTGCAGAAGGATACTCTGTAGCTGTGGCTTTGGGTGCGGCGGCAGAATGTAGATCCAGCGGAGGGAGGGATGCGGAGGGATATGGTGATAGGGTCGGCAAACCAGGAAGTGCTGCCGGCAGGAGCGGATGGGGTTCAGCCAGAACCGTGGGCTGTGGCACAGCAGTGGGGGGGAGTGGGGACATCGGGTTTGCGGCTACCGAGGGGTCCGGCCGCTGGTCCAGGAGGGGAGGGGGTGGCAGGGGCACGGCGCTGGGTCCCAGAGCATCTCCGGGAAGCACGGGGAATGCCGGGTTCATGGCCGTGGGGGCGGAACGGCGGGAGTCGATGAGCAAGGGGGCTGGCAGGGGCACGTCGCTGGGTCCGGAAACGGCTTCATGCAGCTAAGGTGGGGGCTGGGGGGATCGGGCGGAGGTGGGGCGGCCGCGGTGGCGAGCGCGTGCAGTGCCTGCAAGATAGCAGCCGATGTTTGAGATTGTGCCTGCAAAATAGGCGTTGTTTGAGTTTGTAGAAGTTCGGCTATAGTAGCCACCATAGCCGGGACAGGCACCATTGGGGAGCCGCGTGGGGGGGAGGCGGGGCCCGCGGAGTGGTTCGGGGGGGAAGAGGTGGCCGCAAGGGCGGGTTCCGGGCGGCTCGGGGGGGGAGGCGTGGCCGCGGCAGGGAGGGATTCCGGGTGGCTCGGGAGGGAAGAGGTGGAAGCAAGAGCGGGGTCTGGGCTGAGTGGGGGGGAGGGCATGGCCGCGGGAGTGGGGGCTGCCCACTCGGGAGCCACGGCATGGCCGGCGTGGTCGCCGGGGCGGGGGGTTTCCGGGCGGCTCGGCGGGGGAAGCGTGGCCGTGGCAGGGAGGGCTTTGGCAGCTCTCAGTGGCTTTTGAGAAGCGCAGAGTTCTGCCAGCATCATGTACGCTGGAAGTAGTCCGCAAGCAGCGGGATCGCGCCGTGAAATATCAATAAAAAGTCTATTTCCCACGGACTCCCAAAAGTCTCTACAAAACACACCAGATCGCTCGGCATTCAGAAAATTAAGTAAGATCCATTCTAGGAGGTTTCTTAGCTCTTTCTTAGACAAGATACTGTTATGGCTACGTAAAAGGTGGTTAAGTTGCTTATAGAGATCTCGATCAGATGCGGAGTGGGATTGTCCCATTTTTAAACCAGTGTGGCTCACCTCGGTGTCGCAGAAGCGGGGTGTCTGTCGGGTTCCAACATACACTCCATTCGGTGCTGAGGACCCTCCGCGGGGGTGTCCTCAGAGCTCCGGGTTCGGGTGTCACTCAGGAACGGCTTCCGGTGCTCGGGAGCTCCAAACTCCCCTCAGAGCTTCAGCGCAGGCAGTGCAAAGCAGTGCTCGCCTTTTGCTCTCTGCACGTGGCAGCATGCCACGGCAAGTCTCCTTGCAGAGCTTTAGGTCGCCGCCATTTCAGAGCGGTCGCCTGTGCTCAGAGATGTAATGGGCAGAAATCCACCAAGGGCTCCGAAAACTCGCTACTTGGTAAGGATTCGCGGTGCTCGAGGATTGCCTCGGCAATTTTTAAAGAGCTCCAGCTTCGGCACTGCCTAGCAATGAAATGCCATGCTCACGACACCGATGGGGAGGAAATACCTGGTTATTTAGTTACTGTCCATGGAAAAGTGTCCTACAGGTAGAAAAGCTGGAAAGGCATCCAGACGGATGTGTTTGCAGGTCCCCGTGGAGTTGTATCCGAAGTTGGGCGCCGGTCTGTAAAGACGTTTTACGGGGTTCCTCGGACGGATTTGGGGGGAATATAGGTGAAATCTCTGTTGGTTGCTCTTGGGGGATGAGGTTTATTCGGCATGCAGGGAGGCCCTGCCTCGAGCTGCTAGACTCAGCACGTGGACGGGCCTGAGGTGATGGGGGAGGGGAGAGACAAAGGTGGGAGCAGGGACTCCAGGAGGAAGTTCCAGGAAGAGAGGGGAAGATCCAAGAGGGCATCTGCCCCCCCAGAGACCTATTATCAAGGGGGGCTTCAAGGTGGGCTGGAACAGGACTTGGGCCAATGGGGTCACAGACACTTGATGTTTCAGGGGAGGGTTACAGGTGTGGGGTGAACCATACATTCCGAGGGGTGAGATTGAACAGTCCATTTGGCTTTTGGACCCCTCTGTAGGTGAGGGTAATTGTCCAGCCAGTAGGGGGCATTATATTCGTCCTGGCTGTACTATTGTGGTTCTTAATCATATTTATCTACTCTTCCCAACACTCATCCATGTCGTCTATAAAAATATTAAATAGAACTGGTCCCACCACAGACCCCTGAGGGACACCACTGGTGACTGTTCCCAGCTGGATGCAGCACTGCTCACCACCACTCTCTGGGCCCAGCCATACAGCCAGTTCCTAACCCAGCGAAGAGTGCTCCTGTCCAATCCGTGGGGTGCCAGCTTTTCCAGGAGTGTGCTGCGGAAGACACTGTCAAAGGCCTTGCTGAAGTCTAAATAAGACAACATCCACAGCCTTTCCTGCATTCACCAGATGGATCACCTGGTCATAGAAGGAGACCGGGTTGGTCACACATGACTTACCCTTCCTAAACACATGCTGACTGGGTCTGATACCCTGGCCATCCTGTAATTGTTGTGCGATAGCACTCAATATGAACTATACCATTATCTTACCTGGTACTGAGGTCAGGCTAACTGGCCTGTGATTACCAGGATCTCCCTTCCTACCTTTTTTTGCAAACAGGTGTCACATTGGCCAGTTTCCAATCATCTGGAACGTCACCAGTGAGCCATGACTCTTGATAAATGATGGAGAGCGGCTTCACAAGCTCATCTGCCAGCTCCCTCATCACCCTAGGGTGGATCCCATCTAGTCCCATTGATTTATAAATATCCAAGTGTCCCAGCAGTTCTCTGACTGCCTCTTCTTGGATAATAAGAGGACCATTCTGCTCCCTGGCACCACCTACCAACCCCTGAGGACAGCTATCTTGAGGACAAGCTGTCTTACCACTAAAGACTGAGGCAAAGAAGGCATTAAGCATTTCCACCTTTTCCTCATCTTTAGCTACTAGGTTGCCTGCCTCATCCAATAAGGGACAGAGGCTGGTTATACCCTTCCTTTTACCATTAATATATTTGTAAAATCTTTTTTTATTATTTTTAACAGAAGTTGCCAGGTTAAGTTCAAACTGAGCTTTGGCCTACCTAATTTTTTTTCTACATGCCCTAGCAGCTCCCTTAAATACTTCCTGAAAAACCTGTCCCTCCTTAAAAAGATGGTACATCTATTTTTTATTTCTAAGTCCCTTCAAAACCTCGTTGCTCATCCACACTGGACGTTTGCCTTGTCGACTCATCTTCCAGCACACAGGGACAGTCAAGTCAATTCTTGTGCCCTCAAGATGTCTGCTTTGAAGAACACCCATCTCTCCTGGACTC
This sequence comes from Taeniopygia guttata, assembly GCF_048771995.1. NCBI lineage: Eukaryota > Metazoa > Chordata > Aves > Passeriformes > Estrildidae > Taeniopygia > Taeniopygia guttata. Next base: position 4,197,034 of record NC_133060.1, on the reverse strand, counting down.
CTTTGTTTTCAAGGGCTGTTTCCCAATGGACTCTTTGAATAAATCCCTTAAAGAGGCCAAAGTCTGCCCTCCAGAAGTCCAACGTAGAGATCTTATTAATATTCCTCCTTGTTTCACCAATTATCAAGAAGTCCATAATTTCATGCTCACTGTGCCCCAAGCGGCCTCCAATCTCCACGTCACCCACCAGCCCATCTCTATTTGTGAACAACAGCTCTCACATTCTTAATCCCTCATCTTCTCAGGGAAGGTGGGAGATGGAGACCGCCAAGAGGCACAGGAGTGCCACCTGCCTTCTGCCATCTCCCATCTGACACTGCTGAGCCAGGGAACGGGCAAGGTGACTCGTACAATTTCAGAAAGCAAGAGAGTTTATTCAAAACACATTTCTGTTTTAAAAAGAACATCGTGAACATTAATTCCATTGGTCTTAAAGTAAAAACATTTCACCTGATTGGTACACTGGACTTAGGTCAGTATGGTAGAACATATCTATAAACAACGTGAACGGAAAGCAAGATAGTAGATTATTTACATTCCTCTTGGACTTTTTCCCAGGCTTAGCCTGGCAGAAATCTTTCTCTTTTCTCTCTGACCAAACTGAGAATATCTACACCCATCCTCTTCTGTCCGCTTCTCAGGATGGCACTGATCACACCATCCTGGGCTCTAACCTAACCCTCCTTCCTATGCCCGCTTACCCAGTTCCCATTTCCCCCATCCAATCCTATGCGCCAAGATGGCGCTGGCCTCATGAGGGGACCCAGCATTTTGAGTCAAATGGCGCCAAATTTTTCTGCCACATCACAAAAAGGTGCCCAAGATCCTCCTCCTCTCTTCTCAGTTCCCACTCCTCCACCATCGGGCTCCTCCCCTGTGACACATTCCCCTCCACCCACCATGTCAATGGTCAGCCTTGCATCAGGAACCTCTAGTTTTACCAGTACCACCCTTCCCAACACAGGCCCTGCCTCTCCCCTTGCGGACACCACCCCTTCTGCTCTAAGCTCCACCCCTAGTGTCCAGGAAACCTCTGGTTCCCACAACACCGGAACTGGAAGTGGCTATGATGCTGACTAGAAGGCAATCATCTTGACTGCCAGTAGCCCAGATCATGGGGCCTCATCGGTCAACTGGACCTACCACTCCTCTGCCAAAATACCTTCCTTCTCCTCCCTGAAGGACAGTCTCTAGTACCCAGCCTGGAGATCACTGGGCAGAGGTGCAGAAACAAGCCGCCAGGGAAGGGAGATTGCAGGGAGGATAGAAATCCTGGATGTCCCCTGGTGAATGTTATAGAGGGAGGAACTCCAAGTGGGAATCCATGCCTTACGGGGAGCTGAAAGAGCTCTGTAAAGCATGCAAAGATTATGGGAGGGGATCCCCATATTTAAAAAATCTATTACGAGTCATGTTTGAAGCACATGTCCTTACCCCACATGACTTGAGACATATAATGTCTGTCCTCCTCTCACCTGCTGGGCTCCTCCTTTGGGAGGCTGGCTGGAAAAAACAATTTCAACAAATAATAACATCTTATAAGCAAGAGGAAGGACAACCCCAAACTTACCATGGACTTAATAATTGGTGCATGAGATCAGGACAACCCTGAGGACCAGGTTGAGGCCTGCCCTCAATGACATCAAAAACACTGCAGTCAATACACTGCTGCAAACCCCAGATGGGACCACCCCACAACAGACCTTTGCAAACACCCACCAAGGCACAGAGGAATGTTATATCAGGTTCATTGACTGCCTCAAGAATAACATCAACAGGCAAATCGAATGCCTGGAGGTGAGAGGGGCTGCTGCAGAAGTTAGCTGTGTCAAATGCTTATGTAGAGTGTAAGAAAGTTTTAAGAGCACTCCCTCTCAACCCTGAGCCTACCACAGAACAAATGATTGAAGCTTGCACCTGAAATACGTCCATCGAGAATAATGTTGCCTTGGCTGTCAGCTAGGGGTGGAATAAGCATTTGTAGCAGCCAATGTAAGACCTCAAAAAAAAGACAATATGCGTTGTTACAACTGCGGAAAACTAGAACAGCTTCTGGTTGAGTGCTAAAAGGCTTTTCTCAAAAAACATCCATCCTTTGCTTGCCCATCAACCGCTTGTCAGGTATATAAAGAGCACTTTAAATATTGTCCACAATTTCCCTACCATCTGCAGATGACACAGACTATGAAGAGGGGCACCTACTCTCCGAGGCCTACCAACATACCTAGGTGGGGACCCGATGTGCACTGGGTAAGCTCCCTTTCTATTCAGTTTGGTGAGGAGGAAGTTTACAAAATACCAGTGGGTAAATGCAGACCTGCTGATGGGCCACAGGACATTCTAATCATTGGAGACTCTCTTAATGGACCAGATGCATTACAAATATTCCCAAAAATTCAAACGATGGGTCCAAAAGATGAAATCACCATCAAAGTTATGTGTTGGGATCCACCTTGGTTTTTACACAGGGGCATCTCCATTGCCCAAGCTTTTTTACTACCGGACTGGACTAAAGCAATGCCAGAGAAAACAGCGGTGTTCTGGGCTGAGACTGTGTGCCACAACAAAACCATCATCAAATGTTACCTATTTAATAAGGGGGACAAGATCTATCTTCCCGGGACAGCAGACACTGGAGCAGATGTTACTATCATCACCTGCTCTGAGTGGCCACTGGACTGAGAATTGGTGCCCGCAAATGCTGTCATCTCTAGGATTAGAGGAATTGCCACCTCCCTGAGAAGCCAGCACACCATCTTGATTGAGGGAACTGAGGGTCAAGGGGCAACAATAAGGCCATTCGTAGTGAGGGCAGCCATCACCTTATGGGACAGGGACTTGCTGTCTCAATGCGGGGCTAGGCTAGAAATCCCTTGGGATTTCTAGACAGGACCACTGTAGTCCGCACCACCCCCCCACTCACCTGGAAGACCAATGAACCAGGGTGGGTGGACCAGCGGCCCCTCCCAGATGAAAAGCTGAAAGCACTCAAGTCTGTCGTGCAGGAGCAGTTGTCCAAGGGCCACATCGCACCAACCAACAGCCCTTGGAGCACCCCTGCCTTTGTCATCAAAAAAACTGGCAAAGACTGGTGGCGGCTCCGGCACGACCTCAGGAAGATCAATGAGGTAATTGAAGGCATATGTCCCCTGCAGCCCAGCCTGCCCTCACCCTCAATGCTTCCCAGAGATTGGAGGTTGGCAGTCATTGACATCAAAGACTGCTTTTCTAACATCTCACTCCATCCCAGAGATTCCCTGTGGCTTGCCTTCTCAGTCCCATGCCTGAACAGGCAAGGTTCCCGCAGGAGGTACCACCTGTGGATCCTCCCCCTAGCAATGAAGAACTCCCCATCTCTATGGTAGTGGTTTGTCATCCACATTCTCTCGCCCATCTGTGAAAAGTTCCCAGATGCCATTTTACTCTATTACATGGATGATAGTTTGATCTGCACTCAGACTAATGTCTATTTGAACACTGTACTTACAAAGACAATCCCTGCGATCAAAGAGGCAGAATTTGAAGTCAGAACAGAGAAGATTCAGCACACCTGTGCATAGACCTGCCTTGGACTCTGGATCAGCAAGAGGTCCATCATGCCTCAGCAGCTAACCATCAAAGAAAATCTGAAGACCCTGAGAGATCTTCACCAGTTCTGCCAGAGCAACAACTGGGTCCATCTGCTGATGGGGATCAAAACTGAGGACCTCAAACCTCTCTTCAATCTTCTGCAAGGAAGTGAGGACCTTGACTTGCTGTGAACCATCATGCCAGAGGCCAGGGTAGCCATTGAGAAAGTTTCCACAGCATTGTCCATGAGGCAAGCCCATTGTGCTGACCCAAATCTGCCCTTTAAATTTGCCATCTTGGGTAAGTCACCCAAATTCCATGGACTGATCTTTTAATGGGATTCTACTTTGAAAGACCAACTTTTAATTATAGAGTGAGTGTTCCAGTCCCACCGACCAGTTCAGATCATCACCATAGCCCAGGAGCTGATGGCTCAACTCATTATAAAAGCCTGAGCACACCTCCAGACCCTGGTGGGGTGTAATTTAGCATGCATATACCTACGATTGATTTTAAACTAGCTGCATGCTTTGCCCCAGATGAATGAGCACCTCCAGTTTGGCCTAGATGGCTACCCAGGCCAAATTTCAATTCATTATTCCAAATACAAATTTTTTAAATTAGGTTTTCCATTTAGTCCCCAAATCACTTCAAAGTAGAACTCCTCTCAAAGCCCTGACCATTTTTACCAAGAGCTCAGAAGGATCCAACAAGGCAGTTATGACTTGGAAAGACCCAGACACTCAGGAGTGGGAGTCTGATGTGCAAATTGTCCAAGGATCCCCACAGGTTGTGGAATTAGGTTGCTGTAGTCAGAGCATTTGAGAGGTTCAGACAACCATTAAACCTAGCCACCGATGCAGTTTATGTTGCTGGAGTAGCTGTAAATTCTATATTAAAAGAGGTTGTAAATCCAAATTTGTACCAATTGCTCTTGACCCTCCCTCCCACTGAGAGCAACCCTATCATATTATGCAGGTAAAGTCACACACTGTCCTTCCAGGACTTATGACTGAGGGAAAACAGAGAGCTGATGCTCTGGCTATGGCGCTCAGCAACACCTTGCCAGACATTTTCCAACAGGCTAAGCTGAGTCACAACTTTTTCCATCAGAATGTTCCCACTTTCATGCGGATGTTCAAATTACCAAGAGACCAAGCCAGAGCAATTGGGGGCTCATGCCCCAGTCACCAAGAACATACCTTGCCGTCACTGGGAGCTGGGATTAACCCCCAAGGTTTAGAGAGCCTCCAAGTGTGGCAAATGGACGTCACCCATTATGCCCCCTTTGGCAGGCTCAAGTACATTCACATATCAATAGACACCTTTTCTGGGGCTGTGCTCACCTCAGTGCACGCAGGAGAGAAGGCCAAGGACGTCACCCGGCACTTCCTCCTTGCCTTTTCCACCTTGCACATTCCACAATCTGTTAAGACCAACAGTGGCCCAGCTTACACCTCCTACAAATTCCACCAGTTTCTAAGGTAGTGGGGTCTCAGGGTCTGGGTCAAGTTGACCCCGAGAGTGTAAAAGTCCTTGTTTCCCAGCCCGCAGAGCCAAAGAAGAAGTCTGAAATGCATTGGGTCGGCTTCTCAAGGTTGTGTATTTTCTCTTCTCTATAACTTTCTTTCTCTGACCTACTGAGCTCTGTCTACCAGGTTGGCCATGGCATTCTGTCTGCCCTCTGAGGCGCTTTTTACCTTTGCACCAACACCAATGTGTACTATGTTTACAATAACATGCCAAAATCTATAGTTTATGTTAGACAGTGTGTCTCTGCCTTAAACCAATAGAAAAGTGCCACCACCGCATCAAGGCATGGCGTGTCAGAGTCCAGGACATCCCTCCGGCTGCCCTGGCTGTCTCAAGACCCTGGCAAGGGGCTCAGAGACCTTGGCAATAAGCCAAAAACAGTTCTGGCTTTGATTTTAGTCTGTGGGAAAGGTTGCCAACTCTACATGAAGAATTACAAGCCACAGAGATTCCAGTAGTGTAATTGGTGAATTGACACAGGGTGAAAAAGTAGAATTTTGGGATTTTAGAATGTGATTCAGGGGGACAAGATGGAGGAATCTGGGTGTGTCCTAACCTTTTTCTCCTTCTTCCTGTCCTCCATGCCTTGGTGTGATTGTGACACTTTTCTATTGGTTTAAGGTAGAGAAACACTGTCTAACATAGGTGATAGTTATTGGCACATTATTGTAAATATAATAGACGGAATTTCTGATATAAAATGCAGACGCTGCCCGACAGGGCAGGCAGACTGCCATGGATCCTTTGCTAGACAGACCTCAGCAGGTCAGAGAAAGAATGTTATAGATAAGGAGGAAAAATAAATAACCTTGAGGACTCGATCCTACGCATCTTCAGACTCCTTCTTCGGCTGCATGGGCTAGGGAACAAGGACTTTTAAAATCTTGGGGTTGGCCCAGCATTGAGACCCCAAGAATGGAGGACAAGAAGAGGGAGAAGAAGAGGAGGATATGCCCAAATTCCTCCATCTTATCCCCTTGAACCCCATTCTAAAAAGTCCCAACATTCTACTTTTTCACCCTGTGTTAATTCAACTGTAACACTACTCAAACCCTTGTGACTTGTAATTCCTCACACAAAGTTGGCAGCTTTTTCCACGTGTTAAAATCAAAGCCACAGGTGGTTTTGATTTCTTGCCCAGGTCTCTGAGCCCCCTGCCAGGGTCTTGAGACAGCCAGGGCAGCCAGAGTGATGTCCCGGGTTCCCACATCTGGGGGGGGGCATCGCTCATTCCCCAACAGTAGACTCTATTGTCTAGAGGGCCAATTGCACCATCAAGCAGGTCTTTGATCAGCAACATGGGGGTATTGAAACCCTATCTAGTATTGAGAGGCTCTGCAAAGCCTTATAAGTCATAGACTTTCTTAACAACTCATTTGCAGAGATCAATCCCCTAGCTTCAGGCACTTCTCCAACTCCAGCGGGACCCAGCGCATAGGAAAGCTGCCTGTGCTGATCAAGGACCCCAAGACCAAACAAATTATGGGCCCTTTCCCACTAATAACTTGGGGGAGAGGATATGCCTGTATTTCTACAGGGTCAGGCACAAGGTCGATCCCTGGGAAAAACATCAAGCTTCTTGTTGAAGTGCTGAGCACAGCCCCCAGAGAACCCTCCGAAGAACCACACAAAGAACAACAGCAGCAGATGCAAGCAGCATGGAGAAGGAGAAGAAGAAAGAAAACAACTGCACCAGACTGGCTGAACATCTAAACTGAAGGCACAGACTTTACATACAGACTTGCATACCAGATTTGCAGGCAGGAATAAGTTTTATCCCAGCAAAACCTACCACTTGTTACACCCCTTTTCGTTCTACTTACAAATATATCCCTTCTTCCCTTGTATCTTAATTTATGTATCCTGCCACCTTTCAAAGTGTCACGATCCGCTTATAGTGGGGTGTCATGATGGTTCACTAGCCGATCCCAAAGTGCAAAAGAGAAACAGCAGGGGACTATCAGTTTAATCACAACAAAATCACCTTTATTAGGGGCCAAAAACAATAAATGTGATAGTGGGGTCAGAAAATAAATAAAAAGGGATAGAGAGAGAGAGAGAAGAGGGGGATGGGAATATCTACCAACATAGGAGAGGTTCTCACTGGTCCGGACGATGGGGATCTGTCTTTTTGTGTTGGGGAGAGTCTCCGAAGATCTACGCAACCCAGGGGTCCAGTTATAGTCCACAGAGGGAAAAGGGGGGACCATGCAGAACAATGAGAGTCTATTGAAAATGCTGTGGGGGGAACAGGTGAATCTACTGAAAACCATCCAGGCTGAATAAACACAATGAAGAATAAGTCCATTGAAGGTACTGGAGAAGAACAGGTCATGTCATTCTCCCCCCCTCCACACTCTCTGTGGTAGGGGTCTCAGTCTCAGTCCTTGTGGAGAGGGTTCTTGATCTCTGTCTGTCACAGTGGTAATGAGGCAGATGAGGGGTCTTCAGTGAGAGACCACCAGGGTCACCCCAACAGTTCATTCGGCTTAAAGGTGGGGAGTGAAGCAGGCACTGCAGGAGGCCGCCCTGTGCTGGCTCCATGCCAGGACGTCACCAAGTCCTGGCCAACTCTTTGCCAAGTCCTTGCCAGGCCTCATTCAGAACAGCTGGCGTGACCGTGCAGTGGCTGCACCTGCACTGTTGCCTTCTCCAAGCCAGAACTGCAGTGGGGGAAGGGAGTTCCTTCTCGTGGCAATCGACAAGCAAACGAGTGAAGGTCTTCAGATGGCCTCTTACACAAAGTTACTTTATTAGTATCTTTTCATCTCCCCACACCCTCTTTTTAATAAAATTAGAAGGGGGAGTGTTGTGGGAGGAGTTGGAGAGTTTTCAAAAGTTACAAGATATACCTTTCCCTAGTTGTTCAGGTTATAAAGTTACCTCTAAAATCCACAGGAAGTCTGTCATCCCCAGGACTGCACCATGCTCCTGCTCAAAGCAAATCACCACCGATTTACCAGCACGCTCTGGATGCTCCCCACCCTACTACCTGTGGCCGTGTGGATTGTTCTGCAGCCAAGGCAAAACATCTGGGTCACCCTGGCAAAGACCCTTCAAAAGGACAGTCTGTGTTTGTCCATGGAAAGCATAGAAAATCTACTGTCCTACCTGCGGTGCCTCCTGGGAATTCCTCTAACAGCAAATGATGACCCTCACACAGGTTAGAAACCAAACCCGGTTGATACCTGGGATGAGTGGACAAGGATTCTGCCACATACACCAGAGGAACCTCAAGAATTGGATTTGCAAAGCCACATTCTGCATTTGGTTCTATTATAGGCAACCAAATCAGCCTTGCCCCAAATTCAGTCACTCCCTGTACATCTATAGAAAAAGTGTGATAGCCAATCAGAAAGTGTATAATCCAGAAAACTGGTGCAATTATACCAGCTCTAGACCATCTGTGTCCTCTCCCCATCCCAAGATAATCTCCCAGGAAGTGTTTCTTATCTGTGGGAATTGAGTCTGGGCCAGGATCACCTCACGTCTTCAGGGAGGTCCATGCAGTCTTGGCCAGCTTATGACCCTCATCTCAAACATAACCCTGAATCAAGATTGGAAGCAGAAAAGTGAATTGGCCGGTCAAAAAAGATCTTACTCAGGATTCAACAAAAACTATGATACTCAAATAATGAACTGGAGCAAAGAGAGCCGCAACCTCTCTGGTTTTGCCTTGGGTTGCTGTAGCTAAGGCCCTTGGTGAGCTTACTCACCTGGGATGCTGGCTTCGTGAATAGGCCAACAGCAAGTCTGCTGCCATAAGTGATTTACTTGTGGACGAAGAAATTACCAGGCACGCTATGCTTCAGAACAGAGCAGCCATGGATTTGCTATTGCTCGCCCATGGACACAGCTGTCAGGACTTCGCCAGGATGTGCTGCTTCAACTTACCATCACACACAAGAGAGATTCCCGTGAGCATCCAAATGCTGGAGGAGCTGGAGGAAGATATAAAAGTCAAGAAGAGCATGAACAGTCTGGAAAGACTTTTTGAACCATGGGGACTTACAGGATGGGTTTTATCCTTTGTTAAATGAATTTTATGGGTTTTTCCGATAGTTGTTCTAGTTATGTTCCCTTGCTTTATTAGAAATCTATAGGGCAGGCCTTTTTAATTAAACAAGAAGGGGAAGTTGTGGGGACCCATGAGCCTCCTGGGAAACAGGCAGAGGCAATACCCTGGAGGGATGCACTGTAGCTTGGTACATTACCCGCAAGTTAGGGTGAGAAAGAAGGCTTCCCCCATGGTGTTCTGCAGCACTCTGTTAATCCATCCTAGTTTTATCCTTCCCATTGGCCCATTAGACTTCCCTATCCTCATTACCTTTCTAAGTTCAAGTTCCAGTAAGTTCTACACTCCCTACTCCCCCATTGGCTTTTGTAACTCCGTCTATCCACCCTGGCACTGTTGGACACTATCCTTTTTCTGACCCAGAGATGGGGCAACTGAGAGGCGTTTTAAAAACTTTTATTCCATTTTCAGACTTATGAGAAGGGTGAGACAATACGGATGCTAATATTCATGCCATCATAATCAGAAGCCAACTATTTCCTAATTACAATACACTATAAGCATTTCTTGGCCTGTCAGCTTTTAGCCACATCATGCTGTAGATGCCTTTAAGCCAATCATCTAAAACTACCCCTTGTGGGTCCTACTACAATACATCTTTCATAGTTCTATTTCTCCAAAGTATCTAGTCAAATATCTAATCAATGGCAAGACCATCCTTTGAAAGTTTTTTCTAGTTCAATTTCTCTCTCAACCATATCTGTCCTATTCCATGGCATTTCTAAGTCAGCATTTCTTATCTCATAGTTTGTATATGGATGCATCCTGAGGTGGCCTTCTGTCAGGCCCTGAGAACTCTCTACAAATCCCTTTCCTACAGGGTGGGAGGAATGCAAAGGCCAAGACAGAGCACTCACCTTCAGCTTGTCCTTGGCCCTGATGGGAAAACTGCCCAGATTGCACCATTCATTGCACCTAGACCATGCGCATTATGGGGAAGAGATGTTCTGGACCAATTTGGAACAGCCATACAAATATATTGTAAAATGCTGGCAAACCCAGGGGGAAGAAGCTATGTCTGACTCCATTTCAGAAGGCTGAATGATTTCTTTATTATGACTATGCTATTATACATTCATATACTATATAAAGGAGGATACTGAATCTACACGCTACTTCCTCTAACTATCCTATCTAAACTACTAACAACATGTGACCCTGTTCTCAAGCATCCAGACACAGGTGGATCTGATTGGCCATCAGGCCCAAACAATCCGCACCAGAATCCAATAAAGCAATCACCTCAGGTAAACAATTCTCCAAGCACATTCCACATGAGAAAAACAAGGAGCATAAATAGAAATGGTTTTTCTCTTTCTTTCTCTCTGTGCACCTCTATGAAAAATTCTGAGAGAGAAATGCGCTTTCCACAAAAATAGACTGGACCTCACTAGAAAACCTTTTTCATACAGGCCATTGATCAGCCATTCCAAAACCAAATACTAGACATATGTCAACTCACATATGAAGGACTGAAGACCCTGTGTGGGTCGACCAATAGCCCCTACAAAAAGAACACCTACTAAATTTAAAAAGCTTATGGAAGAGCAATAATCCTTAGGCCATATCTTTCCATCTTCTAACCACTGGAACATCCCTATCTTCTGTATACCCAAGCAAAATGGCAAGTGGTGATTATTACAGGATCTATGAGCAGTAACTGCAGTTATTGAACCTATGGGTGCTCTGCAACCTGGGCTTCCATCACCCATAATGATGCCCCTCAACTGGCCCTTAGTAATGTTAGACCTAAAAGATTATTATTTCACCATACCTTTACACCCTGATGATGCACCTCTGTTTGCCTTTCCTGTGCGTACCTCGAATCACACAGAACCATGCAGAACCAATAAAGAGATTTCATTGCACTGTGTTCCCACAAGGCGTGTGTAACAGCCCAACCACATGCCAAAGGATAGTCCATCTTGCCCTGCAGCCTGTCCGTTGTAAATTTCCTGCTGCAACCATATTTCATTATCTCGATGACATTTTACTCACAGCTCACAGTCAATCCATCTTATACTCCATTCAGGTAGCTGTCAGGCCATTCAAAATGCAGGACTCATTATGGCACCTGAAAAGGCATAGTGTGAGTCCCCATGGCATTATCTGGGGTAGAGAATTACTCAACAGACCATCAGCCCTCAGCCTTTAAGGCTTTGTGTTAAAGTCACCTGAGCTTTAAATGAATGACAGAAACTGCTAGGTTCTTTGAACAGGCTACATCCTGTTTTGGGCCTATCTACAGAACTTTTACACCCTTTGCTTGGCTTACTCAGCAGAAACCCCCACCTGCATTCCCTTTAAGAGTTGACCCCAAAAGCTAAAAGTGCCCTTGCACACCATGCTCAAGCAATAGGAAACCAACAGATTTGGAGATGGGATCCTGATAGATCTCTGTACCTTGCCATAACTGTAAGCAAATTTCAGCCTTCTGCTGTTCTGGTTACCTCACATAGCAACAAAACCTGTGTGGACTGTTAATTACATATTCTCTTATTTAGTTAAGAAAGGTAGAGAGCAATTGCAAACTCTCAACAGCTAGGATCTGCATACCATCAACATACATAGAAGTGAAGACAATTTGGCATGGTTACCATCAGAAGACACTAAATTCCAAACTGGGCATGCAGATGTTTCTGGACAGTTATCTATCCATTATCCCTCTGTCACAGTTTGACATTATCACAATGCCAGCACCCCCATGAAAATGCAACCTCTCAATTGAATGCTGTGAAATGCGATCAGGAAACAGAGCAGAGCAGGCCCAAGCTTAATAACAAAGAAAAGAACTTGATTAAACTACTACTACTATAAAAGAAAAAAGAAAGTAAAACACTCACTAACTCCAAAATGAAAACCTTCCAAAACATTCCTCCTCCCCCCTCCCTACCATTTCAACAAACCACAGTGAGACACAACTTGGACCCCCCAGTTAGGTTCCCACCCTTCAGATAATCAATACTCAGTCCATCGAGGGAGAGAGGAGTCTCTCCTGTGCCATAGACCCCCATAAGAAACACAGTGCCACCTCTTGTGTCTCCATGTCACACATGGCACCGCCCGGAGAAAAGTTTGCCATGGTAACACTCTCTTTTCCATGCTCATGCACAGTGCTCTCACCACCAATGCGTGCATGGACAGACTGCTTTTAGGATTTTTCCTTTCAAGGGTGCTCTGCCAAGAGGGGAAAAAACAACAGTTCAGTTTTTCAATTTTTGGGACCACAGTCCCCCCCATTTTCTTCCTCCCCTGGGGCCGAGGGTCTGAGGAACAGAGATCTTTTGTCTTTTCTCAGCTGCTGAAGCAGGTCTTTTGGCTCACTGACATCCTCCTAAAATACAGTCTCTCTTGGAGGCGAAAATCTGTTCAGTCTATTGCTAACAAGAAAAAGTCCAGCCAAAAGCCACTCCATCATCTTCCCCATCTTCCCCCCCAATCTTCTTTCCCTAACATCTCAGGTCCCAGGCTGTCTCTCTTCCTCTCTTTCAAACTGAGGAGGAGTAAAATTTCACAAAGCTTTCATTTCTCAAGGAAGGGTTAAAATACCCGACTCCCTGGATGGCTCTCTCTCCGGATCTCTGGCTCCTACAGCTGGGCACCTTGTGGTCCCTACGCTCTCCTCCTTCCCCGCGGCATACTGCTGAAAAACCACCTCTGTCCAGAGAGAGAGAGAGAGAGAGAGAGAGAGAGAGAGACTCTGGGGCGGGGAGGGGGCAGGGGGGAACACAGACATCCCAGATTTCTCCACCCTTCCATCTGCAGAGGGTAAGCCTGGTTCCAGTCCCACCACCCTTCGGCCTACCTCAAGCTGGGCCGCATGGCTCCCCTCCCCCACCAGACACAGGCCGGGCAGGGGAGAGTCCTGCGCTGCACCCTGACTGGAACCAAAGAGAGTGGATTATCCTGGGAATTCTGCTTTTAACCCCTCTGTGTTCTCAGACACGTGTCCACCTTCAATTGGTCACTACAAGTGTCAATATCCAACCCTGAACCCTGACTGGATTGACTTCTTCCTTCTGAGAAAATTCTTTTTCCTGTGTCAAATCACGACACCCTCACATAGTTTATGGACAGAGATGGGTAACCTCTCCCTGTATGCAAAGCATCACTGCAGCATGACCCCTGTGAACAGACCAAGTGTTTTTACAGATGCATCCAGCAAAACCAACAAAGCTGCAGTGATTTGGCATGGAGGTGACTCTGTCTAGTGGCATAAAAGGGTATTAATGTTAAAGGATGCCCCATCAGATTTTAGAAATGGCTGCTATCCAGTGTGCCTTTCAGTGATTTTCACAGGAACCACTAAACATCATAACTGATTCCTCATCTGTTGTATTCCGTTTAGAATTTTCCTATATAAAACATGTTAATAATCACCTTTTGTTTACAGAGATAAGAACATTGTGGACTTTAAAGAACAGCTGACTGCATGATTTTTATGTCTTACGTGTTTGCTCCCACACAGGTTTACCTGGATCTATTTCAGAAGGTAACAACTATGCAGATATCACTGTGATGACAGGTGCGGTACCAAATATTTCTGCATGGGCCAAGTTATCTCACAACTTTTCCACCAGAATGCTTCTTCTCTTCACAGACAATTTCAAATAACTTCCTCACAAGCACGTGCTATCCTGGTCTTTTGTCCCTCCTGTCATGGTGTGGCTCCTGCTCCTTTAGCAGAAGGCACTAACCCCCAAGGTTTTACTACTAACTCCATTTGTCAAACTGATGTCACCCATATCCCAGGGTTTGGTTACTTAAAATATGTTCACATTTCCATTGATACGTATTCTCATTTTCTAATGGTGACTGCTCACACCAGAGAGAAGGCCCATGATGCTATCCAGCACTGGCTCACCTGTTTTGCCACTTTGGGCCTTCCTGACACTATCAAATCGAACCATGGATCTGCCTACACCTCAGAGTGAGTTCATAACTTCTTGCAGCAATGGAGTGTGACTCACAATATGGGCATTCCTCGCTCTCTCACAGGGTCAACTATTGTCAAGTATGCCGATAGGACACTAAAACCCACGCTTGAAAAACAAAAGAGGTGGAGTTGGAGTGCCCTCACAACAGACTAGCTAAATGTCCTCAGTTTTTTAAATCCAGATGAGATGAGACAGACTGCATGTGTTAGACAGTATTCCTACAACACAAAGGCTCATCTAAGACCTCCATTGCTGGTGAAGGATTACTGACTGGACAATGGAAAGGACCCCTGGACTTCCTGATGTGGGAAAGGGGTTATGCCTGTGTCTTCACAGTGACTCCATGCGCAGCAGGTTCCATAGCGGTGTGTGCATCCTTTTGTCCCACTGATCTGATCCCATGTGCATACAGATGCTACGTTATAGGCATATGTTACTGTTTCTAAAATGCTGTCGAAGTTATTATTGTTGTCACTGTTATTAATGTTTTAAGAGTTGTTCAGGTTTTTCTTAGGTTTTCTTTGCCTAAAAACAAGAAGGGGGAGATGTGGAATATGGGGTGATATTTCCCAAAGTTGTTAAGGCTTATGCCCACAGAAGGCCCTGTGGGGAAGGCACGGCTGCAGGCTGATGTGTTGGAGGTCAGCTGTGGGGGTGAGAGGCAGTTATGGGGATGAACATGTGGACAGCACATTGTAAAGACGTTTGTGAGTTTCGGGACGGTTTGGGTGGATACAGACGAGAGATCTCTGCTGAATGCTCTTGGAGGATAAGATTTATTTGGGATGGAGAGAGGCCTTGCCTCGAGCTGCCAGACACAGCACGTGGCCGGGCCTGAGGTGATGGGGGAGGGGAGAGACAAAGGGGGGAGCAGGGACTCAAGGAGGGGGAATCCAGGAGGAGGAAGTTCCAAGAGGGGAGGGGAAGATCCAAGAGGGCGTCTGGCCCTTCGGGGGCCCCTTATCAAGGGGGCTCCAAGGTGGGCTGGAACAGGACCTGGGCCAATGGGGTCACAGACACCTGATGTTTCAGGGGAGGGTTACAGGTTTGGGGTGAACCATACATTCTGGGGGGTGAGATGGAACAATCCATTTGACTTTTGGACCCCTCTGTAGGTGAGGGTATTGTCCAGCCAGTAGGGGGCGTTATATTCGTCCTGGCTGTACCATTGTGGTTCTTCTGCTAGACAATCATATTTATCTATCCTTCCCAACAGCACATGAACTGGAACCTAACTGGGTGATAGGACATGGGGACAGCAGCACTGCAGCTGAGCCAGCCAATCAGTGCCCTTCTCCTGTTGAGGTCTGGTTGTGTCAGGTTGAGATTAAAGGTATAAACAAGGAGTGATTTCTACAATAAAGTGATCTCCTTCGGATGCAGAAGGGGGTCCGTGTCTCTTTGTTCCCCATTGCTACACCTCAGTGTTGTGTGAAAGTGTGAATGGGAAACGAGGAGAGTGGGAAGTGAAAGTTTATGTCCCGTGTCTTGCGTGATTGGTGGGTGTAACTGATGAGTGAATGAGATGTACTTCAGCACAAAACAAACAAGGAGCTTCGATCTGCACTTCCGCTTTTCAGGTGACCGAGGTGGGCAGGGAAAAGCAAAGTGTTTGTTGTCTAGCTGAATAAATTTTAAAATAAATGTTTGTGTTGTCTGTATGAGTGTAGTTTTGTATTTAAGTTATGTACTCAGATGTGAACCTTGGGTATGGTGTAAGATCTGCCACGAGAGGTGGCATTGCACACCCACACAAAACAGTGCCTGGTGCAAGGACTATGAAAAAGTCGAACTGAGAGCCAGGAATCTGGCATTAATTTTTGTAAAATTTCTGAAGGAAATAGTGTGTGGGAAAACAGCATTTAGGTCCCCAAGCCTGAACAAGGCCCCAGAAGGACTGGGAAAATACGTATGAAAGGAGGAGAGACAGAATTGCTTGGAAGTTAAGAAAGAAGGAAAAAAAAAAAGGTGTGTGGACTGTGCTGATGCCTGGATAAGGTGAGAAAATGGCACTCAAAGCAAACAAGGAGAAAACCCCAAGGGAAAAGGAGAACAGGGAAACATTGATGGGTACACTTCCAGATAGCCTCCTGGGAATAAAATTGGTACAGGGGGAACATAACCCTGATGCAAGAAATAAAAATTAAATCAAAACGATACATTATTATATGAGAAAATAGACTAATCAGGAGATAAGATCTGATCATTCATCATTGATCTGGCCAAAATGAGTTCCTTTGAGGGGTGGGTATGCCAACTTTGAATATTCATGTGAATGCCAAAGAACCAGTCAGTCAGGAAAAAAGTGACTCTGCTGCCACTTGGAAGGGCGAGGCTTCCCTGGGGGAGACCAACGTATTTAAATTAAAAGAAATGAAACCTGGGACCCCTTAGAGTATCTGCCCCCACCGTATCTGCAGGCAGCCCCTGCACCCCCTGCACCCCCTGATGGACCCAGCCAGAATACCTGGAGCAGAGCATCCAGTGAGAGGAATGGAAAAATGAGATCCAAGCAGTGGCACTAACCCCCTCTGGGAAGTGCCATTGGGAGGGGCACACGGGGAATCAGGTTTGTGACTGTCCCACTTAATTCCACTTAAGTGAGAGCATTTTAAAAGGAATTAAAAGTTCTGCTAGAAGATCCTATCAGGTTAGCAGAACAAGTAGACCAATTTTTGGGACCCAGTGTTTATACCTGGGACAAAGTGCAATCTGTAATAATCAGCCAAGGAAAGACAAATGATCTGAGCAGCAGGGATGTGCATTTGGGAGAGGGAACACGCACCCCATGGGCCGCTGGGGAGAAGAAAATGCCCTTGCAATGCCCTAATTGGGATCACCTTAACCCCAGGGGAAGGCAGAACATGGAAGATTATAGAGCATTAATTGTCAGGGGCATTAGGGAGGCTGCTCCAACAACTCAGAACACCCACAAGGCATTTGCTGAACAACAAAAGAAGGATGAGACTCCACCTGAATGGCTGGAGAGGTTAAAAAGAAATACGAGACAATACTCAGGTGCAGACTGATACAAAAGCTGGACAAGCTTTATTGAAGATAAACTTTGTCACTCATGCTGGGCTGGATATAAAGAGAAGCTCAAAAGGGAATGCCAGGATAAGGGGTTGAATGACCTGTTAAAAGAAGCCCAGAAGGTCAGTGTATGGAGGGACGAGGAGAAAGCCACGGGGAAAGGGAAAAGAATGGCAGCCGCTATTGCCGAGGGGAACCAGACGTGCAAGGACCCACCCCCAGAGGGAAGTGAGCCCCTGTCAGGGCAAGGCAAGCAGGAGTAGGGGGAGCATAATGGGAACAGAGCTCCCTGGGGGAGGGACCCTAAAAGGGGAAAGGGCAATTGAACAAACGAGGCCCAATCTGTCAGTAGTGCAGGGAAATTGGGCATTTGAGGTGAAACTGCCCATGGAGGGAAAGGGACCTGATGGTTCTTGAGGAGGCTCAAGAAACGGTCTGCTGCACCCACAGTGCAGGAAAGCTGCCTCATCATCCCCCCAACCCACAACAATGGCCCTGAGTGTCCCTGAGTGTCCTCAGAGTGTCCCTGGTGACATCACCCCAGGAATTCCCATCAGGATTTGGACCAATTTTAATGAAAATTCACAGAAAATTCCCCAAATTTGTATCAAAACCCAAGCGGGGAGGGGAGAAGGGAAAAGTGATGCTAGCAATATTGCTGCCCTGATGACATCACGGCAGTGACATCAGTGTTCTTGCAGCAGCATCGGGATGTCCTCGATGGCTTTTTGGCACCACTTGGCCACCATACGGGCAGCAGGACCATCAGGGCTGCAAAGGAAACTGTCCAAGATTATTCTGATTTGCCCAAGTATCTTCCCCAGGTGACGCGCTGCCAGGCTGGCGCTGACAACCCACAGCCGCTCAGCCTCAGCCACCCTGGCTGCCAAGGCCACGCGGAAATCAGGGGATGGCAGAGCTAATTCTATGTCCCTGAGCCGGCACTGCAGCTCCTGGGGGAATGCGATGGCTCTGTCACATGTGGCCACCAAGCACTCCAGCGGCCCCAGGGGCGGCTCTGCCTGTGGTTCCCTCCTGATGGCTGTGTCCTCCCCGTTGCTGCAGAGCTCAGTGGCCTCCTCGACCAGCCAGGACCAGCTCTCCAAGAGCCTGTCCACCCACTCCTGCCAGGTGCTGGCCACGACTGTGACATCGGCCCAGGTGGCCTCCAGGTTAGCCTCAAGGCTGGCCACGGCCTGGCCCAGGGGTGCAGCCCTGGGGTGGTGCCAGAGGGCGGCACCACAGTTGCCCAGTAGGACAAAGAATTGGCCCAGGGAAATGTCATCAAGGTAGCCCAGGGAGGTGACATCAAAGTGGTCCCAGGAGGTGACCCAACACTGATTCAGGGTCACACCAAGGTGATTGATGTACGTCTTCAGGGACGCGTGCAGGCACTTTGGGGACCCATCCAGCAGCATGCCCCTGTTCTGCACAGTAGCGGCTGCCACCACCTCACCCAGGGTGGCCGCTGCAGCCACCAGCACCTCCAGTAGCTAGGGAGGGGACAGAGGAGGTGGCAGGGACCTCGTGGCACTTGTGGCCTCCTGTGGTGGCCTCTGTACCCTCGTGGGGTCCCCCTTTGTCCCCTCCGTGGAGGGATCTGCTCTCCCCTCTGCCCCTGTGTCACCCCCTCGTCCCCTCTGCCACCCTCGGTCCCCTCCGCCCCTCAGTCACCTCCCCACTTCCCATCACACCCATCCTCTCCTGCCACATCACCATCCCCTCCCGGCCCCCCCGCTTCGGGATTGTCACACCTCGTGGGG
Source organism: Taeniopygia guttata (assembly GCF_048771995.1). Lineage (NCBI taxonomy): Eukaryota > Metazoa > Chordata > Aves > Passeriformes > Estrildidae > Taeniopygia > Taeniopygia guttata. The sequence goes on along the minus strand of NC_133060.1, from coordinate 4,178,123 downwards.
CTCCATGGTGGCTGGGGACACTCTGGGTACACGCCAGGTACACTCCGGGAGGCAAATACACTCGCGTGTGCGTTGGGGGCACGCCTGAGAATGGCGCGGCTGGATCGAGACAGGGTGAGGTGACATCACCGCCCAAGCCTGCCCCACCTTTGACTGGTTTTGGGGAGTCCTGAGGAAATTTTGGAGGGTCACAGCTGAGGTTTGGATGGTCCCAGGTGAGATTTGGGTGGTCCCAGCTGAGGTTTGGGGGTCCCACGTGAGAATTGCCAATGATTTGGGGGTTCCCAGGTGAGAACAACTCAGGGGGAGCGGCTGTGGAGGTTTCAGGGAGGGTCCTATGGGTGGGGGAGGGGTGGTGAGGGTGGGGTCCCAGGGAATTTGGGGGGAGGAGGGGGCAGGATGAGCCCCCAGATGTTGACCACGCCCCCTTTTAGGCCCCGCCTCATGTTTCTAGCCCTGTCCCTTGCTGATGGACACGCCCAGCGAGCGCCCCACCCCCTCAGACCCCACCCCTCCCAATTCCCAGCTCCGCGTTCTGGCCCCGCCCCATCCCAAAGCCTCACCCCAAATGAGACTTGGCAATGCCCCCAGTTGGATTTTTATCAATGGAAACCAAAAATTGCCACAAATCGACCCAAAAATAAAAACCGGGGGGGGTGAGGGGGGCACGGCCACACCTGTGCTGTCACGGGGGAGGGGCCAGGTGGGATTTTGGAGGTCCCAGGTGGATTTTTGGGGGCTTCGAGTGAGTTTGGGTGGGTCCATGTGTTCCTAGGTGGATCCAGGTAGGTTTTTAGGGATTCCAGGTGGGGTTTGGGGAGTTCAGGTGAGTTGGGGGAGGGCAGGTGTTCCTGGGGGCAGTTCAAGGTGTTCCTGGGTGGGTCCAGGTGGGTTTTTGGGTGGGTCCAGGTGTTTTTGGAGGGATCCAAGTGGGTTTTGGGTGGGTCCAGGTGTTTTTGGAGGGATCCAAGTGGGTTTTGGGTGGGTCCAGGTGTTTTTTGGGGAGATCCAGGTGTCCTTGAGGGAGGTTCAGGTGTCCTACGGGACATCCAGGTGTCCCTGAGGCATTTCCAGGTGGTTTTAGGGGTGTCCCAGGTGTTTTTTTGGGGAATCCAGGTGTTCCTAAGGGCTCCCACTGTGCTCAGGAGGCATCCAGGTGTTCCTGGGAGGGGTCTCAAGTGTCCTGGGGGCAGTTCCAGGTGTTCCTCCATGGATCCAGGCACTTTCAGGGGGATCCAGGTGTCCTGGAGGGATCCAAGGGCCCTTGGGGAGGTTCCAGGTGCTTTTTGGGGCGATCCAGGTGTCCTGGGAAGGACCCAGGTCTTCTGAGGGGATACAGAGGTCTTTGAGGGGTTCCAGGTTCGTTTTGAGGAGGTCCAGGTGTCCAGGGGAGATCCAGGTGTGTCTGGGCAGGGTGCAGGTGCCCAGGTGTGCTGAGAACTGCTGATCCAGGTTTGCAGGAACCCCAACATCTGGGCAGGCTGGGACTCAGGGGTAAGAGATCCAGGTGTGAGGGATCCAGGTGTGGGGGCTCCATGTGTGAGGGATACAGGTATAAGCAGATCCAGGTGTGAGGGTTCCAAGTGCCCAGGTGTGGCTGGGACCCAGTTATCCAGCTGCAACATCACCTCTCCATTCAGGTGTGGTGTCACCTGGTTATGATGTCACCTCTACCTCAGTGTGACATCACCAGCTCACCTAGCTATGACATCACCTGTCCACACCCCCCTCCTACCCAGGTGTGACATGACCTCCACCAGTGTGACATCATCTAGATGTGACCTGGATGCAGGCTCACCTGGGTGTAATGTCACCGTCATGCCCAGCTGTCCCCTCCACCCTCACCTGCCCACCCCACTAGGTATATGTCACCAACCCCACCAGGTGTAACTCACATGTGACATTACCTGTGCCCAGGTGTGACATCTCTCCCCAGGTGTGACATCCCCTGTGCCCAGATGTGCCAGGTGTCACTCAGGTATCACTCAGGTGTGTCAGGTATCACTCAGGTGTGACACACCTGTGCCCAGGTGTGCCAGGTGTGCCAGGTGTCACTCAGGTGTCACTCAGGTGTCACTCAGGTGTGCCAGCTGTCCCTGCACAGGTGCCCCGGTGCCTGACGAAGCTGTCCCTCCACATGAAGGTGCGTTCACAGGTATTGCAGGTGTAGGGCCGCAGCCCAGTGTGGGTTTTCATGTGCTCTGTCAGGTGATGTTTCATCTTGAAGCGCTTGCGGCACTGCGCACAGGTGAAGGGTCGCAGGTCCAGGTGCATGTTCACGTGCCGCTCGCGCATGCTGCGGTGCGAGAACGCCTTCCCACAGTGGCACACGAACACCTTGGCCGAGCCGCACGAGCTCACCTTGGCGGCAGGTGAGGGCTGCGAGGGGCCAGGACCCGCCCCCACTGGGCGGGGCGCTCTGCGGGCGGCTCCGGGATTCACCATCCGGGCGGGTCTGGGTGAAATTCCAGAATTTTCATGTGAAATTTTGCCGGTTCTGGTCAAAATCCCCTCGGTTCCATCCGGAATCCTGCTGGTTCTGGTTGAAATCCCAAAGTTTTCATGCAGAATCCTGCTGGTTCTGGTCGAAATCCCCAAATTTTCATGTGAAATTCCAGCAGTTCTGGGCAACATTTCCGAGGTTTTGTGTGAAATTCCTCTGATTCCGGTTAAAACTCCCTCATTTTCATGTGCGATTCCACCAGTTTGAATCAAAATTCCCTCGGTTCCATCCCGAATTCTGCTGGTTCTGGTCAAAATTCCTGAATTTTCATGCAAAATTCCACCGATTCCAGTTAAAATTCCCTCATTTTCATGCAAAATTCTGCCAGTCCTGTGCAAAATTCCCTCGTTCTCTTGTGAAATTCCAGTTGTTCCGTTCAACATTCCATTTTCGTGCGAAATTCCGATTCCGGTCAAAATTTTCTCATTTTCATGCAAAATTGTGTCAGTTCTGTGCACAGTTCCCTCAGTTCTGTGCGGGATCCGCCCAGTTCTCTGCAGGATTCCCTTGTTTTCGTGTGACATTCCCCCAGTTCCTTCGCTTCTGCGTGAAATCCCGCCAGACCCATGCAAAATTCCCTCATTTTGGTGAGAAATTCCCTCACTTCCGTGCAAAATTCCCTCATTTCCATGTGAAATTCCCTCATTTTCATATAGAATTCCCTCATTTCCATGTGGAATTCCATGGATTTCCTCACTGCCCCAGGCACCTCGGCCTCTCCTGGATCCCATTCCCAAATTTTCCCGGCTATTCCCAGGCCCCATTCCTGGATTTTCCCAACCCCTCCTGGATCCCATTCCCAGATTTTCCTGGGCATTCCCAGGTCCTATTCCTGAATTTTCACAGCCCCTCCCAGGCCCCATTCCTGATTTTCCCGGGCTATTCCCAGATCCCATTCCCGGATTTTCCCGGTTATTCCTGGGTCCCATTCCCAGATTTTCCTGGCCGGGCACCCCCTCCTCTCCCGTGCTCCCTTTCCCACCCTCCCCGCCCTCATTCTCATTGGGAATTCCCAGATTTTCCCGGCACTCCCCCACCATGGGTTCCTCATCCTCCTCGCAGGTGAGCACCAGGTCCTCCTGCAGCCACTGGCGCTTGACCAAAACCCACGGTTTTCGGGGCAGAGCCCGGGCCCCTTCCTCGCTGCCCTCCTCCTCCTCCTCCTCCTCGCTGCCCGCTTTCCCTGCCGGGAGCTCAGGCAGCGGCGCCGGGAGCAGTGCATTGGTGCTGCTGGGGGATTGGCTGTCGCTGGCACGGCTGGAGAGCAGCCGTGAGGAGGAGGAGGAGGATGATGAAGACGACGAGGATGATGAGGACAAGGAGGAAGCGGGCGGCTCGGCAGCGTGGCTCTCCCGCAGCAGCTCGGTGCACTTGTCCACGATGTGCCACATCTGCAGCACGCTGCCCACCGTCAGGAAGCTGAGCAGGTCCCCGCGGGCCATGGACAGGCGCCCGGTGTAGGCGCAGCCCAGCACCAGCGCGAAGGCCGCGGGGTCCATGACGCCGGGCAGCTCGATGGAGTCCAGGTTCTTCAGGAACAGCTGATCGTGGAAGAAGGGCGAGGACGCGGCCAGCACGGCGCGGTGCGCGCGGAACTCGCGGCCCTGCGGGACAGAGCGGGAATTGAGCGGGACAGGAATCCTGCTGGGGAAGGTGAAACAGGGAATCTCATCAATGCGATTGCCTGGCAAAGGATTCTGAGAATATGGAAATGATAACTGAGATGGAAACGAAAGCAAGCTTTGAGATGCCAAATCTTAGTTACTGAACAACTGGAAAACAAGGGCATGGCCGGCTGAAGGTAATCCCCTTTTGATGAAACAATACCCTCTGCTTGCAGACAGCTCCAAGGGTCAGAGCAGACCCTACTGGCTTGGCAGAGGGGGTCCAAAGAGAAGTTTTTAGGGTTTAAAATGTAACATGGTATGGTAATGTCATGATTTCTATAGGCTATATGCAAATGCTATAGGATTTGTGTCTTGTACTGGATTGGTTAGAGAAAATTAGAATATTCAGAAGAGAAGATTTATGGTATTGTAACAGGAACTTCTCTCTCTTTGGGGGATTTGTATCTTGTACTGGATTGGTTAGTGAAAATTAAAATATTCAGCACAGAAGAAGATTTATGGTATTGTAATGGAAACGTCTCTCTCTTTCGGGTCTCTCTTTCGCCCTGCTCGGACCTGTGGCTGGCAGCCCCAAACAGGGCCCCTGCCAATACAAACAGGGCCTATATATAAAAGTTTATTGCCCCTTTGCAATAAACCCAAGTTCCAAGCCCTGGCTTCAGAGATCTCTCGTCTCCGTCCTAACCACCGTCCTCCTACAAAATCCATTCCATATTCAGGTGAGGAGTTCTGAGCCTGTGACGAGCTCATCTGTGCTCGTTAAGGCTCATCAAGGCTCCCCGTTCTCGCGAGAAAAATCAAAAACTTGTGCTGGCAGAATCGCCTCGGCCAAGAGGAGGAATTCAAAAATTCAAACTGCCAAGATAAGCAGAGAGAAGGTTCAAAAACTCAAACTGAGAAGAAATTAAAAAATTCAAACTCCCAAGATAAGCAGAGAGAAGGAATTTGAAAATTCAAACTCACAAGGTAAGCAGAGAGAAGGAATTCAGGAATTTGAACTCCCAAGATAAATGGAGAGAAGGAATTAAAAAATTCAAACTCCCAAGATAAGCAGAGAGAAGGAATTCAATGATTCGAACTGAGAAGGAATTCAAAAATTCAAACTGAGAAGGAATTAAAAAATTCAAACTCCCAAGATAAGCTGAGAGAAGGAATTGAAAAACTCAAACTGAGAATGAATTTGAAAATTCAAACTCCCAAGATAAATGGAGAGAAGGACTTCAAAAATTCAAACTCCCAAGAAAAGCGGGGAACCCTTTGTGAGGGGCAAAGGCTGAGGCTGACTGAGAGCTCTCTGCACAAAGGGCAAGGACTGAAAAAAACTAATAAAAACTGCTAAAAACTCATTGCAACTTGTGAAACCAGTAAAATGAATATGCATGAAACTCTCTACATATGCATAAACAAAGGGGATATCGGCGCTACAATGCCCAACATCTGGGAAGAATAGTGCACAGAACTCCATGATATCAGAAGGCTAATAAATTACTTTCTTATACTATATTATACTATAGCTATATTGCACTATATTTACTAACAAGAACTATCACTCACTAACTAGAAAAACCCATGATTCTCTGCCAAGACTCCCAACACAGCTGTGGATCCAATTGGTCCATGAATCCAAACAACAATCACCAGAATCCAATCCAGCAATCACCTTGGGTAAACAATCTCCAGACTGCATTCTACATGGGCACAACAACAAGCGGCAGCAAGTGAGATAAGAATTCTTTTGATTCTCTTTTCTCTGCTTCTCTCATAGCTTCTCTCAGGAGAAATACTGAGAAAGACAAGTCTCACTCTGTTCAGAGGATATGTGAATGCCACACTCCCCCCTTCAAAGGACATGCACAACTCTGAGAATTCCCAAACCCATTTATCTCCCTGTGGCAGGCTTCTGCCTGCCCCCTTGGTGCGGCGGGCAGCGGCTCCCGAGAGTGGTGGGAGGGTGCGGGCAGCGGGAGAGAACCGCGGTGCTGATCCGTGGCTCAGCCGTGTGGTGTGGAGGAGTCCCTGCCGCTGCCAGCAGCAGTTTTAAAAGCAGCACAGGCTGCTGCTGCTCTGCAGGGCTGAAATCTAGGTGCTTTCGCTTCTCAACTGCGGGTTTTGGAAATTGGTAGTGAATTCGGTTTTGTTCTTGGTCGGCGTGAGGTTGTACTGTGCATTTAACATCTAAAATGGGGGCAAAGCTAAGCATGACACAGAAAGAAGTATATTATCAGATTATAGGATTTTTAGTTAGTGGAAATGTATCATTTTCCAAGGGAAAATTGAAACAGTTTATACAGTGGCTTTTTCTACTCTTCCCACAAGTTTCTCCTGAATGAGTCCACAATACGCACTTTTGGGACACGGTGGGTCACAAATTGATAACCTTGGGAAGGTCTGGGGACACGTCTTCAGCTAAATTTGTGTTTTGGAGTTTGCAGGTTAGATCAGCTTTACTTAAACAAAGGGAAGTGAAGGAAAAGCCAAATAACAAGGAATGTACCTCTGCTCTTCCTTTTTCTCCCCACCCCAGTCCTGAACCCTCTACCCCAAAACTCGGTATCTTAAGGAGAGCAGACTCTGCTCACACCCAGGGAAACCAGCTACCTGAGCATCTTAAAGTGCCTGAGTCCCACTGTCCACAAAGTCCTGACCAGACTGCATGGAATTCTCCCCGATCTCCTGTCTCCCCAGCTCAGAAACCCTGAGCACGTGTTAGTTTTTCGGAGAGCAGTGACCACCAAAATGGCTCCCAGTCCCCAGAGTGCCAACAAAATGGAGGATACCAAGTGGCACTGTGCCCTACCTGGTCTCCTTCCCATGATTCCCCTCAGCATCCCAAGAATCCTTTTTTTCCCCTCACCCCCCATCTTCATAAGACCTTCCCTCCCCTCACCTTACCTGCCACTCCCTCAGCTCCGCCCCCCTACCCCCCCAGGGGGCATCTGATGTCCCCAAGCATCCCTGCCCCCTGCCAACCCCCTGTCCCTGCTCCCTGTTCCTACGGTGGGGGCACGCCCATTGCTTGTCCCTGTAGCCGCACCAGTGATCCCAATGCTTCCAATTCAAAAGATAAGGAGCAGGGAACCGCAGACCCAATACAGGGTCCCAATTTTCACTCATCCCTGTCACATATCAGCATGCAGAGCAAGGGGGAGGAGCCACAGCTGCTAATTGGAAAGCTTTTGCACAGCAAATAATAAAAGAGATCTGCAAAACACACCAACAGTATGGACCGCAGAGCCCCTACTTCTGCTACCTTTTAAAGGCCAAACTGGGTAGGACTGTACTAGTCCCACATGATTTAAAACAGCTTTTTTTTGTGCCTCATGACCTCTACAGAATTCAAACTATGAGAAGTGCATGGAAACAACTGATGAAAGAGGCTCTCTCAGACTTGCATGCTGATCCAAACACAGCAAAGCATGCCAATTGCATGCCAGTTACCATTGGGCATCTCTCCATTGAAGGCCAATGGTCTTTGGCCCCAGTCCAAGCTGCAGTAATCCCTGTGGTAGTCCTTGAGAGAGTCAAAGAGGCAGCTGAAAAAGCATTCTTCACCCTTCAACCTGATGGCCCTCTTGAGCCATACAGTAAGATCAAACAGCTACCATCAAAGCCTTTTTAGAAATTCGTGGAAAGGTTAACTAGAGCTATTGAAATTCAAGTTAAGAGAATGCAAGGGAAGAGGTTCTAGAAGAAATGGCATTTGCAAACGTGAATGAACAGTGTCAAGCTGCAATTTTAAGCTTACCTTTAGAATCCCACCCCCATACTAAAAGATATGCTTCTAGTTTGTAACAGGAAAGTGCTTCTGATGAGTGTGGCTCAGGACACTGGACCAGTGCTGCTGCCAAAACCACACAGACAGTCACTGTTGCTAGCCCAGCACTCATTCCATCAGCACAGCGGTACACTGGTCTGCAGTGAAGATCAGCAATGGTTGACCCCACAAAGCCATGCCTGCTTTTTAAGAACCTTGGGTACTGGGTTAACCCAGGGGTGGAGAACTACAAGGGCTCCGAGGGGGTCATCATCAACAACAAAAAAACTAAATGGGGAGCGCCAGCCTGCCAGGTGCACAGACACAAAAAGAGCAGGCCAAGGGAATGAGGGAAGTGAAAAAGACCAAGCGCGCAGTAACACCCCAATTTCTCTAAGTGAAGCAGATGCTTCAAAGACCACTTCTGCTGGTCCACCACTGGATGTGACACCAAATAACCTTTGCTATGACTTAGGCAAACCGATTCTAACCACAGCTTCTATCAATGAGCCTTTCAGGTTGCAGCTGACAGAACCACTCCACTTGAAAGATACTGACTGGCATTTTGTCTCCGTGAACCCACAACAGCAGGGTACTTGGCACCAAATTCGCTGTAAGTACAAAGTCATTGGGGACACCAAACACACACCACAAGAGATTGAAATTGCTCCAGGAATGATAACATCAGATCCTGAGCAATTTGTTCTCTGGCTGCACTGTTTCCACCCACCCATTTCTTCCCAAAGGATAAATCGTAGCACAAGCTATCCTGGTGCCGAGTCTATCTGAAGGCACTGAAAGACAAGGGCCCACAGTCGCCACGTCCAAGCTATTGGGAAGGATAAACCCAAAATCTGGTGTAATGGTAGAGGGGGTGGGGAGTCAAAATGCATTGAGATGCTCATAGACACAGGCGTGGACTGCACAGTGATCCCAGCACAGGACTGGCCAGCGCACTGGCCTTTGCAAAATGTGGCTGGTCACATTTGAGGTATAGGGGGCATGCAATTGGCAAGACAATCTAGGAGCATCATCCAAATCGAGGGGCCAAATGGACAATTGGCAAATCTACGTCTGTTTGTGTTAGATTATCCAGAGCCCTTGCTGGGGAGACCTAATGGCCCAATGAGGAGTCACAATTGACATTCCAGACTCTCCACAGGATTTTTGGGCAGCAGTCACTAAGAAGCGGCCTACTCAAAAATTGAATTGGAAGACAGATACACCAGTCTGGGTAGAACAGTGGGTGTTTAGTAAACAAACACTGAAGGTGCTTGAGGAGCTAGTGGAAGAGCAGTTGTAAAAGGGCCACATCATGGAGATCAGGTCTCTGTGGAACTCTCCAGTGTTTGTCATCCAGAAGGCAGACAAAAAGATGGTGGCTCCTCCATGACCTCCAACAAATTAATAATGTCATTGAAGATATAGGCTCTCTCCAACCTGGTATGCTATCCCCAGCGATGCTCCCCCAAAATTGGAATTTGGCTATCATTGATATAAAAGATTGTTTTTTTCCAAATTCCCCTACACCCTGACAAAGCACCGCGTTTCGCATTCTTGGTCCCCACTATAAACAGGGGAGCCCCGAGGAAGAGGTACCACTGGAAAGTTCTTCCTCAAGGACTGAAAGCCTCACCATCGATCTGACAGTGGTATGTCTCTTCCTTACTCTCCCCAGTGCGTGCAGCCGCAGAAAAGGCCATCAGCTATCATTATATAGATGATATCCTTGTGTGTGCCCCCAGTGATGATTTACTCACCCGTGTGCTTGACCTAATAATTGATGCATTGATTGTTGCAGAGTTCGAGCTCCAGGAAAAGAAAATTAAAAATAAGCCACCTTGGAAGTACTTGGGCTTAGAAATTGGAAAGAGGACCATTGTTCCTTAAAAAAATTAGAAATCAAAACGAGGATTGAGACCCTTGCAGATGTCCACAAGTTGTGTGGGTCTTTAAATTGCATAAGGCCCTGGCTAGGTCTGACTAACAAAGACTTTGCCCCTCTTTTCAATTTATTGAGAGGGGGAGATGACCCGAGTTCTCCTAGGGCTATTACCCCAGAGGCACAGAAAGCTCTAGAAAAAGTTCAGACAGCAATGTCCACAAGACAGGTCAACCAATGTCGGTCTGACCTGCCATTCAAATTTGTCATCTCAGGTAAGTTGCCACACCTCCATGGAATCATTTTCCAGTGGGAGCAGAAACAAACACCTAAGGCAAAAGAAACACCTAAAAAGGGCCAGAACCAGAGGGACCCTCTCTTGATCATAGAGTGGGTTTTCTTCAATCACCAAAGGCCAAGAGAATGACAAAGCCCCAAGAGCTGGTAGCAGAACTGATCCAGAAAGATAGGACCAGGATGAGGGAGCTGGCAGGATGTGACTTTGAGTACATTCACATTCCAATCAGGTTAAAATTGGGGCAAACTACTAAGGCAATGTTTGAACATTTGCTTCAGGAAAATGAAGTGTTGCAGTTTGCTCTGGATTCCTGCTCAGGACAAATTTCTATCCATCGGCCTGCCCATAAAATTTTCGAACAAGAAGTTCAATTCACCCTGAAATTGGGAAGCATTTAAAGTAGGAGACTTTTAAAAAAGGCTCTGACCATCTTTACAGACGCGTCCGAGAGATCCCACAAGTCCGTTATGACTTGGAAGGATCCTCAAACTCAGCAGTGGGAAACGGACATTGCTGAGGTGGAAGTTTCACCTCAGGTTGCTGAGTTGGCTGCAGTTGTTAGGGCCTTCAAATAGTTCTCAGAACCATTCAGTTTGATTACAGACTCTGCCTACATGGCAGGAGAAGTATCCAGGGCAGATCAAGCAATACTGCAAGTGCCTACCATTGTACTTTTTGAATTGCTCTCAAAATTTGTAAAGTTAGTCTCCCACCGAGAGCAACCATTTTATGTGATGCACGTCAGGTCACACACCAGCTTGCCAGGTTCTATCACTGAAGGCAACAGAAGAGCAGATGCTCTTGCTGCACCTGCAGAGATGGCCCCTCTCCCAAATGTTTTTGAACAGGCAAAAATCAGCCACCAGCTTTTCCACCAAAATGCACCTGGCCTAGTTCGTCAGTTTCACATCACTCAAGAACAGGTCAGAGTGACTGTGGCCACATGCCCCAATTGCCAACAACATGCACTCCCTACAATGAGCACAGGAGCAAACCCAAGGGGGCTGAACAGTTGTGAACTGTGGCAAACAGATGTAACACACATACAGTCATTCAGACGGCAGAAATACGTTCTTGTCAGTGTAAACACTTTTTCTGGAGCGGTCTATTCAGAGTCCTGTGGGCCAGAATAAAGCTCTGGATTAAACTCTCCATCAGAACCAACTCCTTTCCTTCACCACCAACTTAAAGGCCTCTCCGGCAGCGGGAAACCTGAGGAGCAGACCCTCTATGAGAGGAAATTCCATCCTGCGGCCACCTGAGCTCCGGCATGCCTGGACTTCTCTCCATGCACCCGCTGCAACATCCAGCTAGCCAAAAGTGTCTCTGGGGTGAAACACCACAGCTGCCGCTATTTGGCTCAGCAGCAGGGGCCAGACAAGCCAGGCACACCTGTTCCCTCTATTGGAGCCTCCAACGGGAGAGCAAGTGAAGCAGGTAGGAAAGGAAAAAAGTAATCTATCAAAACAGTGGCAATATTTTCTGAAATAAAAATAATTAGTCCAGCTCTTCTAGTCACTCATTTTTCAGAGAGTTGCAAAGGAAGCTCACTATCTTAGTGAAGCTTGATTAATTGAACTAATGACTCAGAGATAATTCCCTCCAGGAGCCATTTCTGTTTAACAGATGTGACTCAGCCCATGGTGAGATGCTCCACCCAGGGGGGAGGAGCTAAGCATGCCCACCTAGATCTAGCCTGGGATTTCTAGACAGAGAAGCAGCCTTCCCACAGGTTTCCTAGGAGAACAGCTGGGGTTTTCAGAGGAAGACTACACCCTTCTACAGGACCACTGCCCCAAAAGAACCACGTCTGCTACTCCAGGAGGACTGCAGCCACTCCAATTTAGACTGCTACCAGCACACACTGGCCAAAGGGGTGTCAGGTTGTATTCTGACTTTGTTAGCGATTTTCCTATTGTATTATTGCATGTATTTTGTTTCTTTTCCCTTTCCCCAATAAATTGTATTTCTGACTTGGAGTCTCTCACTGGTTTTGATTTCAAACCAGGCCAGGGAGGGATCCCCACGTGTGCCCAGCGCAGCAATGAACACACCGGCTTTACAACTCCTACAAAGCTGTGGAGTTCAATTCTCTTTTTAGCCGCAGCTTACCTGCACGTGGATGGAGACGTCACAGAGCTTCCCCTCCAGGCGCTGCTGGTTCAGGTTGGAGAGCAGCGCCGGCGGCACCTGCGGGAACTCCACGTGCAGCAGCGAGGAGGAGGAGGAAGAGGAGGAGGAGGAAGAGGAAGGAGGGGGAGGGGGGGAGCAGGACCGGGGCATGATGGAGGAGGAGGAGAGGGTCTGAGGGGGGGGAATGACGAGGTCTGGGGTCAGGAACTGCGGAGGAATGGCGTGAATTGCACGGGCTCTGTGCTGAATTCCAGATTTCTGACCCAGATCCCCCCCAAATTCTGGCTTGAAGCTCGTTGGTTCTGTAACAAAATCCCTTAATTCTGGCCCAAATCCCATTAATTCCAGCTCAAATCAAATTAATTCCAACAGAAATCCCATTAATTCCAGCCCAAATCCCATTAATTCCAACCAAAATCCCACTGATTTTGTATCAAATCCCCTAATTCTGGCTCAAATCTCATTAATTCCAACACAAATGCCTTAATTCTACCCTGAATCCCTTAATTCTGCACCAAATCCTTTAATTCTGGTCAATTTCCATGATTTCTGACCCAAATTCCTTAATTCTGGCCCAAATCCTGATATTCTGCACCAAATCCCACCAATTCTGCACCAAATCCCTTAATTGTGGCTCAAGTCTCATTAATTCCAACACAAATTCCTTAATTCTACCCCAAATCACAGAAATCTGGCCAAAATCCCACCAATTCTGTATAAAATTCCTTAATTCCAGCCCAAATCCCTTAATTCCAAGCAAAATCCCATTAGTTTCAACTCAAATCCCTTAATCCAACCCCCAAATCCCTTCATTCTGACTCAAATCCCATTAATTCCAGTCCAAATCCCATTAATTGTGATTCCAATTCTACTGATTTTGCCTCAAATTCCCTTAATTCTGCACAAAATCCCACCAATTCCAACCAAAATTCCATTAATTATGGTCTAAATCCCATTAATTTCAGCCTGAACCCCATTAATTCTGTACCAAAGTCCTGACCTAAACCCTGAATCACAAGCAAAATCTGTTCATTCTCCCTGGAATTCCTTCATTCTGTCCAAAACCCCATTAATTCCCTAAATTTGGCCAAAATCCTTGAATTCTGCCCCAAACCCCATTAAATTCTCACTCAGACTTTTAAATTCTGCCCCAAATGCCCTAAATTCTGCCTCAAATCCCCTAATTCTGACCAAAATCCCACAAATTTTACCCAAATCTCACAATTCTGGCTCAAATTCTCTTAATCCTTCCCGAAATCCCTCAACTCCCACCAAAATCCCAAATTCTGAACCAAAGCCCCAAAATTTTGACCAAATCCTTTAATTTTAGCCGAAATTCCACTAAACCTGGCCGAAATCCCATTAATCCTGGCCTGAATTCCATTAATTCTCCCTAAAATCCCCAAATTCTGACTGAAAACCCATTAATTCCACCCCAAACCCCATGAATTTTGCCTCAAATTCCTTTAGATCTGTCCAGATTTCTTAATTCTGACCGAAATCCCATTAAATCCCCCCCAAATCCCAACTTTTGGTCCCAAATTTTGCCTAAATCCCTCAATTCTGACCCAAAAGCTTTAATCCTGACTGAAATCCCATAAAGTTCCCATAAAATCCTGAGATATCCTGACCAAAATCCCATAAATTTTCCACCCCAAATCCCAAAACTCCAAAGAACCAGAAACCCCCAAATCCCCCAAACTCTCCCCAAAATCCCGCCCAAAATACCCCAAAGGACCCCCCAAAACCACCAAATCCCTCAAAGGACCCCCCAAAATCCCCTGAGCTCCTCCAAATTCCCCCCTGGACCCTCTCGGGACCCCCCAAATCCCCCCCAAATCCCCCAAAGGATCCCTCAAAACCGCCCCGAATCCCCCCAAAACCCCAAATTCCTTCCCAGTTTCCCCCAAATCCCACCCAAGCCCTCCCAAGTCCCCCCAGATCCATCCCCTGGACCCCACAATAACCCCCAGGACCCCTCTAATCCCCCCAAATCCCTCTCACGACCCCCCAAACCCCCCTCAAACCCCCTCAGGACCCCCCAGAACCCCACAAATCCCATTAATTCCCCGCCAATGGGACCCCAAATCCCCGCCAGGACCCCCAGAATCCCCCAAATCTTTCCCCAGTCCCCACCAGGACCCCCCAGATGCTCCCCAAATACCCCCCAGTCCCACCAGGGACCACCCAAATCCCATTAATTCCCCTCCAGGACCCTCAAATCCTCCCCAAATCCCTCCCACAACCCCCAAATCCCAGCCAGACCCCCCCTCAAACCCCTTTAATTTCCCCCCTGATCCCCCCCAAACGCCTCCCAGGTCCCCTAGATCCACCCAAATCCATCTCAGACCCGCCAAATTCCCCTCAAATTCGTCCCAGGACCCCCAGAATCCCTAGATCTTTCCCAAATCCCCCGCTGACCCCCCCAAGGACCCCCGAAACCCCGTTAATTCCCCCCAAATCCCTCCCAGACCGCCCAAATCCCCCCCAGGAACCCCCAGATCCCATTAATTCCCCCCCATATCCCCCTCAAGCCCCACCAGGACCCCCCAAATTCTGCCCAATTCCCCCCCCGCCCCTTGCCCCGCCCCCTCCCGCGCAGGCCCCGCCCCCTCCCGCGCAGGCCCCGCCCCCTCCCGCGCAGGCCCCGCCCCCGCCCGCGTTACCCGCGCTCAGCCCTCACGGCGCCGCCGCCGCCATCTTGAACCCGCCAGCCACGCCCCCGGACCCGCCACGCCCCTTAAAGGCGCCGCGTCCGTTGATCCGCACAGACCACACCCCCTGTATGACGTCATGTCGCGATACAACAGGCGCCGTCACCGCAGACCGCGCCCACAAATGGGCGGAGCCGCACGCGTAAACAAAAGGCGGGGTTTATTGAGGGGCGGGGCCAGAGGGGCGGGGTCTGCACGCGGAGGGGGCGGGGTTTGCCGGACAGGGGGCGGGGCTAATCCGAGTCCGAGAGCACGATGATCTCCTCGGGGTCGCACTGGGTTCCCACGCTGGCCTGGGGGGAGGCGCATTGGGGGGTCTGGGGGTCCGGGACCCCCGGGGTCACCCCACGGGGATTTTGGGCACCTCAGATCCCCCCCAAAAGCCCCCAAAGATCTCCCAGACTCACCCTGGGGACCCTCAAAACCCCTCGCAACCCCCTAAATCCCCCCAGTCCCCCCCAAATCCCCCCAAACCCCTCAGATCCTCCTCAAAATGTCTCAAATTCCCCCCGAACCGCATCCAAGTCCCCCACAGAGACCCCAAAATCCCTCCCAGGACCCCCCAAATCTCCCCCAAACCCCCTCACGTCTCCCCAAATCCCCCCAGGGCCCCCCAAATCCCTCTCACGCCCCCTCAGAGCTCCCCAAATTAATCTCAGACCCTCAAAACCCTCCCAGAACCCTCCAAATCCCATCAATTCCCCTCCAAAGGGACCCCAAATTCTCCCCAGGAACCCCAGAATCCGCCAAATCTTTCCCCAAGTCCCCCCAAACCCCCCCAAATGCCTCCCAGGACCCTCTAAATCCCATTAATTCCCCCCCAAATCTCTCCCAACCCCCCCCCAAACCACCCCCCCTCACCTTGCAGGCCCGGGGGGCTGCCCGGGGGGGGCTCCCCTGGGAGGAGCTCACCAGGTCCCCCCCGGGGGAGTCGGCGCGGGTGGAGTCGGGCAGGGGGGAGGGGGGGGCGCCCCCCAAATCCGGCTCCTCCCCCTCCGAGCCCCCCCCAGTTACCGCCAGGCTGGGGGCGTAGGGGAGCAGGGTTAGACACCCCCAAAACCAAACAGGGAACCCCAAAAATCCACCTGGGACCCCAAATATCCACACCTGGGACCCCAAAATCTCTGCTAGGAACCCCAAAAATCCACCCCAGGACCCGAAATCCCCCCTGGCAACACGAAATCCCATCAGGACCCCCCCTAAACCCCCTCCAGGCCCCCCTTAAGCCTCCCCAGATTTCCCCAAACTCCCCCAAAAAATCCCATCAGGATCCTCCAAACCCCTTCCAACCCTCCAGGCACCCCTCAAACCGCCCAGAATTTCCCCAAACTCACCAAAAATCCACCCCCAACATCCCAATAACCCCTCCTAGCCCTCCCAAACATCCTTGGGACCCCCAAAATCCCCCCAAACCCCTTCGGGACCCCCCGGAATCCCCGCAAACCCCCCGTTCCCCTCCCCCCTCACCTGCCCCCCCCAGGCAGCTCCATCCGGCTCAGTTTCCTGGGGGGGGGTCCCGGGGGGGTCGCAGCCCCTCCCCCATTGAGGGAGGTGGAGCTGATGGCGGCGCCCGCGCCTCCCCCCAGCGCCGCCCTGGGGGGGGAGGGGCAGGGCGAAGGGGGGGAGGGGCGCTTGTGGCCCCCCCGCGCCCCGAAATCCAGCTGGAAGCGGGGAGGGGGAGGGGAGGGGGGCGTGGCTTTGGGCGTGGCCTCGGAGCCGCCCAGGGCGGGGGGAGGGGAGGGGGAGAGGGAGGGGGGAGGGGTCTCTCCCGGCTCCAGGGGGAAAGTTTCAATTTCCAGCACGAAAAGTTCGGCTTTGGCGGGGGGGAGGGGCTCAGGGACCCCCCCGGGAACCCCCCCGTCCCCCTCGGCCGCGGGGGGTGGGAGGGGCAGCGCCTGGACCCCCGGATCGGCCACTCCTGGGGGGGTGGAGGGGAAGGGGGGTTAGAGAGGGGGAGGGGTGGGGACTCACCCACGACCCCCCCCCAAGGATCCCCAAATTCCCCCCCGTGACCCCCCAAAATTCCCCCAAATTCTCTCCCAAGACCTCAGAATTCCTTCCCGAGGACCCCAAAAATTTCCTCCCACATCCCCGAACTTTTATCTCCACAAGCCCCCATACCCCCAAATTCCCCCCAAAGTCCCCAAATCCCATCCCCAATTTCTTCCTCCAAAAGCCTCAAACACCCCCCACCCCGGATCCCCCAAATTCTTCCCCCCAGAATCTCCCTCAGAGCCCCCAAATCCCCCTTAATTCCCAAATTCACCCCCCCCCAAATTTCCCCCACCGAGAGCCTCAAACCCCCACAAAATCTCCCAAAATCCCCAAATTCCACCCCTAATTTCCTCTCCCCAAAACCCCCCCAAAGATTCCCAAAATTCTCCTGCAGAAGCCCCCAAATTCCATCCCCCAATCCCTTCCCCCCAGCACCCCAAAATCCCCCCAATCCCCCCAAATGGGACCCCCAGACCTCCCCAAATCCCTCCCAAAATCCCTCCCCCGAATTTCCCAGAATTCCCCAAAATCCCCCCAGAATTCCCAAAATTCCCCTGAAATCCCCCCAAATTCCGAAATTCCCCCAGCCCTACCCTGTGCTGCCGTGGCTTCTCTTCCTTCCTCCTCTTCCTCCTCCTCCATCTCCTCTTCCTCCTTGACCTTCACCCGCCCTTCAGCCTCGGAGGATTCTCCTTCTTCCTCTTCCTCCTCCTCCTCTTCCTCCTCTTCCTCCTCATCTTCTTCATCTTCCTCCTCTTCCTCTTCTTCCTCTCCTTCTTCGTCATCCTCTTCCTCCTCCTCTTCCTCTTTCTTCCTCTGTGGATGAAGAATTTTTAAGGGGGGAGTCCCCTTTTCACAGCCTTCCTCCTCTTCCTCTTCCTCCTTTTCCTGCCCTTCCTCCTTCACTTCCTTCTCCTTTTCCTGCTCTTCCTCCCCCAATTCTTCCTCCTTTTCCCACCCTTCCTCCTCCTCTTCTTCCCACTCCTCCTTTTCCTCTCTGCTTCCTCTTCCTCTCTTCCTCTTCCTCCTCCTCCTCTCTTCCTCTTCCTCCTCCTCCTTTTCCCACTCTTCTTCCTTTACTTCCTCCTCCTTTTCCCAGCCTTCCTCCTCCTCTTCTTCCTCTCCCTCTGCCTTTTCCCACCCTTCCTCTTCCTCCTCCTCTTCCTGCCCTTCCTCCTTCTTTATTTCCTCCTCCCACCCTTCCTCCTCCTCTTTTCCTGCCCTTCCTTCTTCTCTTTCTTTTGCTGCCCTTCCTCCTTCTCTTCCTCTCTTCCTCTTCTCTTTTCTTCTCTTCCTCTTTCCTGTGCCCTTCCTCCTCCCCTTCCTCCTCCTCTTCCCTTCCCTTCCTTTTCTTCCTTCTCTGCTTGTCCTTCCTCATTTTCCTCCACTTCTTCCTCCTCCTCTTCCCTTTCCTGTCTTTCCTCTTCCATTTCCTCTTCCTTTTCCTGCCTTCCTTCCTCCTTTTCTTCTTTCTCATTCCCCTCCTCCTCTTCCTCAATTCCTTCCTTCTTTCCTTCCTCCTCCTCCGCCCCATTTCCCATCCCCCCTCCCCACCTTGGGTCCTGTTCCCATTTCCCATTCCCCCACCTTGGTTCCCGTTTCTTGTTCCCATTTCCCATTCCCTTTTCCCCACCGTGTCCCTGTTTCCCATTTCCTGTTTCCCTGTACCCTGCTCCCACGTTTCCGGGGCCATTTCCCGTTCCTGTTCCCATTCCCTGTTCCCGTGTTTCCAGGGCCGTTTCTGGGCAGTTTCCCATTCCCATTTCCCATCCCCCTGTACCCTGCTCCCACCTTTCCAGGGCCATTTCCCATTCCTGTTCCCGTTTCCTGTTCCCATTCCCGTTTCCTGTTCCCCATTTCCCATACCCTGTTTCTGGGCCATTTCCCATTCCTGTTCCCATTTCCTGTTCCTGTTTCCCATTTCCTGTTCCTGTTTCCCATTCCCATTTCCCATTCCCACCATACCTTGTTCCCTCGTTTCCAGGGCCATTTCCTGTTCCCATTTCCATTCCCATTTCCTATTTCCTGTCCCCCCGTACCCTGTTCCTGTGTTTCTGGATCCATTTCCCTTTCTCATTCCCGTTCCCCTTTCCCCTTGTACTCTGTCCCTGTATTTCCGGGACCGTTTCCTGTTTCCCGTTCCCCATTCCCATACCCTGCTGCCTCTTTCCCATTTCCCGTTTCTGTTCCCATTTCCCCATTCCCCCCTGCCCAGGTTTCCTGTTCCTGTTCCCCGTCTCCCATTCCCATACCCCATTCCCTCATTTCCGTTCCCATTGCCTGTTTCCCATTCCCCATTCCCATACCCTGTTCCCTCATTTTCGTTCTTTTTTCCTGTTTCCCATTCTCATTCCCCATTCCCTGTACCGTGCTCCCTTGTTTCCATTCCCGTTCCTGTTCCCATTTCCCCATTCCCGCTGTACCCTCTTCCCAGCATTTCCTGTTCCCGTTCCCATTTCCCATCCCGTACGCCGTTCCTTTGTTTCCATTCCCTTTCCTGTTCCCATTTCCCCATTCCCGTTCCCCCGTTTCCCGTACCCTGCTCCCCTGTTTCTGTTCCTGTTTCCCCTTCCCATTCCTGTTTCCCCGTTCCCATACCCCGCTCATGTGTTTCTGTTCCCGTTTCCCATTTCCCATTTCCATACACCACTCCCGCATTCCTGGTTCCCACTTCCC
Organism: Taeniopygia guttata; assembly: GCF_048771995.1. Lineage (NCBI taxonomy): Eukaryota > Metazoa > Chordata > Aves > Passeriformes > Estrildidae > Taeniopygia > Taeniopygia guttata. Next base: position 4,158,540 of record NC_133060.1, on the reverse strand, counting down.
ATTCCCATACCCTGCTCCTGCGTTTCTGTTCCCGTTTCCCATTTCTCGTTTCCGTACCCCGCATTCCTGGTTCCCATGTTTCCGTTCCCTTTTCCTGTTCCCATACCCCGCTCCCGCGTTTCCGCTCCCGCTGTTTCCGGGCCATGCCGCTCTCGTGGTGCCGCTCCTGGCGCTGGGCAAAGCGGGCGATGACATCGTCCAGCCGGGCCAGGGCCAGGCGCCGGTTCCGCCGGAGCCGCTGGGCCAGCTCGGGGTCCGACAGTGCCGGGTCCATGCCTGGGGGAACCCAAAATCACAAATTTCCCAAAATCCTAAATCCCAAAATCACAAATTTTCCCAAATACCAAAAATTCCCAATCCCAAAATTCCAAATTTCCCGAAGTCCCAAATCCCCAAAATCACAAAATACCCAAAATCCCAAAATCCTCAAATCCCGAAATCCCAAAAATTCCCAATCCCAAATCCCAAAATTCCCAATCACAAAACCCCCAAATCCCAAATCCTGAAATCCCAAACCTCAGAATTCCAAATCCCAAAATTTCCAACCCCAAACTCCTAAATCCCCAATATCCCAAATCTTGAAGTCTCAAAATCTAAATCCCGAGATCCCAAATCCTAAAATTCCCAACCCAACACTTCCAAATCCTAAAACTCGCAAACCCCAAAATCTCAAATTTCCCAAATTCCCAAACCCCAAAATTCCAAACCCCAAAATCCCAAAATTCCAACCCCCCTAATTCCCAACACCAAAATTCCAAATTTCCAAACCTGAAAATTCCCATTTCCAGACCCACCCCATCCCCATTTCCTCACCTTCATCCCATTTTCCACCCCATTTTTCTGCTTTTTATTCCATTTTCCACCATTCCACTCCCATTTTCCCCCATATTCCACCCATTTTTTCCCATTTCCCCCACTTCTCCTCCCTTATCTCCTCGCCCCATCCCATTTTCCCTCTCATTTCCCATTTTCCCCATTTACCCCCATTTCCCCTTTCATTTTTCCCACTTTCCCCATGCCCCCACCATTCTCCATTTTCCCCAGCCCCGCGTTTTCCCCTTTTTCCCCATCTCCCCTCCCATTTTTCCTTTTTCCCCATTTCCCATTTTTCCCCCATTTCCCATTTTCTCCATTACCCTCTCATTTTCCTCTCATTACCCATTTTTCCCCATTTCCCTTCCCATTTTTCCTATTTCCTCTCCCATTTTTACCCCCATTTTCTCCAGTTTTTCCCCATTACCTGGCCAGTACTGGTCAGTGAGGCGGCTGCCCAAGTTGTATCCCATTTCCCATTCCCCATTTCCCATTTTTCCCCGTTTCCCCCATTACCTGGCCAGTATTGGTCAGTGAGGTGGTTGCTGAAGTTGTACTACATTTTTACCCCGTTTTTCCCCGCTTTCCCCCCATTTTTCCCCCGTTACCTGGCCGGTACTGGTCGGTGAGGCGGCTGCCCAAGTTGTGCCTCATTTCCCATTCCTCATTTCCCATTTTTCCCCATTTTCCCCCCCATTTCCCCCGTTACCTGGCCGGCACTGGTCGGTGAGGCGGCTGCCCAAGTTGTGCCTCATTTCCCATTCCTCATTTCCCATTTTTCCCCATTTTCCCCCCGTTTCCCCCGTTACCTGGCCGGTACTGGTCGGTGAGGTGGCTGCCGAAGTTGTAGACCAGGTCGAGGTGGCGCCGCTCCTGCAGCCGGTTGCCCACCTCGCGGAAGGCCTCCTGGGCCATGTTCTCCATCTGCCGCCGGCCCAGCCCCAGCCCATGGCGCGCGCTGGCGCCGCGGATCTCGCGCAGGATGTCCGAGTAGTCGGGGAAGGCGTCAGGCCGGTTGATGAAGCGCTCGATGCTGCGGTTGACCTCGGGGTAGCGCGTGCCGCGGAAGCGGATGCGCTGCTCCAGCACGCGGCCCGTCAGGCTGCTGCAGTCCTTGAGCTGGCAGAGCCGGCGGAAGATGCGCATCATCCTCCTCTTGAGGCGGTTCTCCTGCAGGTACGGCGAGTCGGCGCTGTCCAGTTCGGCCAGGTCCAGCTCGCGCTCCTGCAGCCGCCGGATCTCACTGGCATAGACGCGCAGCAGGTGCTCCAGGTGCCGGATCTGCCGCCGCGAGCCACCCGTGTGCCGCGGCGCACCCTCGGAGGCGCCGGCCGGCTGGGACAGGGCACTGGGATTGCTGGATGGAGCGCCGGGACACTGGGATGAGGCGTTGGGACACTGGGAAGAGTTGCTGGGATACTGGGATGAGGCACTGGGATGGCCAGATGAACCACCGGGATACTGGGATGAGGTGCTGGAGCACCAGGATGAACCATTAGGATACTGGGATGGAGTGCCAGCATCACTGGACGAAGCGCTGGGATACTGGGATGGAGTGCTGGGATACTGGGAAGAGCCCCCAGGGTGCTCCGAAGAACCAGCAGGACACTGGGAGGAGCCCTGGGGAGACTGGGATGGATCCCCGGCGGGATACTGGGATGAACTGGTGGCACACTGGGACGGCTCAGCTCCATCGGGATACTGGGATGAACCAGGCGGACACCAGGAGGTCCCAGGGGGATACTGGGATGAACTGGGGGGGCACTTGGAGGCACTGGGGGGGCACTGGGATGAACCAGGGGGATACTGGGATGAACTGAGAGGATGTTGGGATGAACTTGGGGGATGCTGGGACGTTTCCTCAGGGTGCTGGGACGCTCCATCAGGACACTCGGACTCTCCATCGGGATAATGGGAGGATCCATCAGGATACTGGGAGGCTCCGTCGGGATACTGGTGGGAAGCGGGCGGGCACTGGTGGGAGGCGGGCAGGGCGCGCAGTGGGAGGCGGCGGCGCAGCGCCCGCGCCTTGAGCACGGTGCAGAGCTCGTTAATGTAGACGTAGACCTTGCGGCGCCGGCCCCGCACGCGCCGCAGCAGCCGGCCCAGAATGTTCCGGAACTCGGCCGACCCCCGGAAGTCGGGGTGGGCGCGCAGGTGCCGCGAGCTCAGGAACGGCAGCACCTCGGGGTGCTCCTGTGTCAGCGGCGCGCACAGCGACAGGAACTGTGGGGAAACAGAACACCTGGGTCACACCTGGGTCACACCTGGGCATACCTGGGCACACCAGGGCACAGCTGGGCACACCTGGGTTACACCTGGATACACCTGAGTTACACCTGGGTTACACCTGGATACACCTAGGCACACCTGAGTTACACCTGGGCACACCTGGGTTACACCTGGGCACACAAGGGCACAGCTGGGCTACACCTGGATACACCTGGGCACACCTGAGTTACATCTGGGCACACCTGGATAGAACTGAGATACACCTGGGCACACCTGGGCACATCTGGGTTGCACCTAGATACACCTAGGTCACACCTGGGCACACCTGAGATACACCTCAGCACACCTGGGTACAACTGAGTTACACCTGGGCACACCTGGATAAAACTAAAATACACCTGGGCACACTTTAGCCACACCCAGACACACCTGGGCACACCTGGGTTACACCTGGGACACACCTGGATAGAACTGGATACACCTGAGTTACACCTGGGCACACCTGGGTTACACCTGGGCACACAAGGGCACAGCTGGGCTACACCTGGATACACCTGGGCACACCTGAGTTACATCTGGGCACACCTGGATAGAACTGAGATACACCTGGGCACACCTGGGCACATCTGGGTTGCACCTAGATACACCTAGGTCACACCTGGGCACACCTGGGTTACACCTGGGACACACCTGGATAGAACTGGATACACCTGGGTTACACCTGGGCACACCTGAAGCACACTGTCACACACCTGGGACACACCCAGATACACCTGAGGCACACACAAACACACCTGAGACCACACATGGACATACCTGAGCCACACCCACACACACCCGGGCCCATTTAGGCCACACCCAGACACACCTGAGATTACACCTGGGCACACCTGGGCCACACCCTCACACACCTGGGCACACCATGACACACCTGGGTCACACCTGGGCCACGCCCCACCCCCCCGGGCACACCTGGGCGCCCCCAGCCGGGCACACCTGGCTGCCCCCCTCACCTGCTGGAACAGCCGCTCGTTCTCCTCCCAGAAGGTGCCGCCCCTCCCTCCCCCGGCCCCGTTGGGGGGGGGCTGCCCCGGTGTGGGGGGAGGGGCGGGGCTGGGGGCGGGGCTGGGGGCGGGGCTTTGGGGGGAGGGGGAGGGGCCTCGCTCCTCCTCGTCGTCGTCCAGGACGATGATTGGCTGGGGGGGAGCGGCCATGGGGAACCTTGGGACCCCCGAAATGGGGGGGAGGGGCGCGGTCAGCGGGGAGGCCTGGGGGAGGGGAGAGGGGGGAGGGGTCAGGGGAGGGACCCGGAAATCCCCCCCCAGTTCCCCTCCCCCGCCCCAAAACCTCCCCCAGCCCTCCCCGAACCCCAAAATTCCCCTCCAGCAGCAACTTCCGCCTTCCCCTCCCCCCCACCCCCTCCCGCACCCCCAAACCCACAATTCCGCCTCCCCTCCCCCTCCCGCCCTCTCAGGACCCCCCAAATCCCCCAAATTCGCCAAATTTCCCCCAAAATTTCCTCAAATTCCTGCATAATTCCCCCAAATTCCCCTCAGCCCCCCCCCGCCCTCCCCTCCCCCCCTCAGCCCCTCCCTACGCCCCCCCCCCCCCCGGGTCCCTCCCCCTCCCGGGCCCCCCAACCCCCCCCTTCCCCCTCCAACTCCTCTCCCTCCCCCGGGACCCCCCGAATTTGCCCGAATTCCGCCGAATTCCCCCCACACCCCCCCCCAGTCGCCCCCGCCCCTCACGGTTTTGGTCCCGCCCCCTCCCGCGCAGGCCCCGCCCCCGGCCCCGCCCCGGGCAGGCCCCGCCCCCCTCGCGCTCACCGGGCCCGCGCGGCTCCTCCGGCGCCGCCGCCACCGAGCGGCCGCGGCCGCGCACTGCGCAGGACCGGAAGTGCCGCCCCGCGCCGGCCCGGCCGAGCGGGCGCCGCCATGACACCGTACAAAGAAAGGGGCGTGGTCACTCCTGCCGACCAATCGCAGCGCGCCGCCTCATCCGGGGATCGGCGCCGCCGAGCCGGGAGCCGCCATCTTAACGTGCGGCGCGCCCCGGGACCCCGCCCCTTTAACCCTCGCGGCCCTGCGCGGGTTTCCGGCCGCTTTGCGCCGTTCCCGGTGCCGCGGCGAGCGGGCCAGCGGCCGCCAGTCCCGCGCCATCGAGGAGACGGCCGGAAAGGCGGAGCCGCGCAGGAGTAGAAGTGGAGCGCAAGATGGCGGCGGTACGGTGGCCGTGAGGCGCCCCGCCCCGTAAGGCGAAAGCACGGCAAGATGGCTTCCGGCAGGCGGCCGTACGTGCTCAGCCAATCAGCGCGCGGCATTCTGCCGGCCCGGCGCCGCCGTTGCGGATAGACACGTGATAACCGCAGCCAATCAATGTGCTCAGTGAAAATGCCACTCTTTATTGGGGTGTGCGTTTAAAAGGCGGGAACTAGGGGCGATGGCGTCACTTCCGGTTGGCCTGAGCCGTGCCAATCATACACTCGTTCACCTAGAGGGAGGGGCGGGCTCGGAAAACCCCGAAACCCCCAAAATCACCCCAAAAACACCCCCGGAACCCCAAAATCACCCGAAAAATACCCCAAACCCCGAAATCAACCCAAGAACCCCCCAAAACGTCCCCAAAACCAGCCCAACACCCCAAAGTCACCCGGGGAACCCCAGAATCACCCAAAAACCACCCCAAAAACATCGAAATCACCCCAAAAGCACCTCCAGGAACTCCGAAAACACCTCAAAAAATCCAGGAACCCTAAAATCGCCCCAAAAACCGCACCTGGGACCCCCCAAACCACAAATCCCTCAGGAGCGACAAAAACCCCCTGGGACCCCAAAAATCCCCTTGGACCCACCCAAACCAACCCAGAACCCCCCAGGGACACTCAAAATCTCCCGTGAGACTCCCAACCCTCCCAGAACCACCCAAAAATCCCTTTGGGAACCCCCCAAATCCCTTGGGACCCCCAAAGCAGCTCAGGACCCCCCAAATTCCCCCTGAACCCCCCGGCCCTGCCCCCACCTTGCTGGCAAAGCGCAGCGAGTTCAGCGACTCCCCGAAATTCTCCTCCAGGGGGGAGATGGTCACAAACATCAGCCTGGGGCAAAACAGGGTTACAGCCCAAAAGCACCCCAAAATATCCCAAATACAACCCAAAAATAACACCATAGATGGGTTTGGGGTTTGGGACTGGGGTTGGTTTTCATGGGATTTTGGGATTTTGTGGGATGGGTTTTGATGGGATTCATAGGTTTTTGGGATAGGATTTTATGGGATTCATGGGAACTTTGGGATGGGTTTGGGGTGGGATTTTGGGCTAGGTTTTAGGGCTGGATTTGTATGGGATTTATGGGCTGGGTTTTATGGGGTTTTGGGCTGGGTTTTATGGGGTTTTTGGGGTTCCCCACGTACACTTTGGCGTGCCCCCCCAGGCAGTTCTGCAGCAAGAAGGTCAGCTTGCTGTTTCTGTATGGAATGTGCGGCTCCTGCGGAATTTCAGGAATTTTGGGAATTCCAGGGAGATCCCAAACCCTGGATCCACCCCCAAATCCCAAAGTTTGGGTTTCCCATTCCCACCCCACTTTTCCATCTCCTGCCCCATTTTCCCACCCCAGTTCCCATTTTTATCCCATTTTACCTATCCCAGGCCTCATTTTCCCATTTTTGATCCCTTTTTCCCACCCCAATTCCCATTTTCCATCCTGTTTTTCCCATTCCCCATTTTCCCTTTTTTCATCCCATTTTCCCACCTCCCATCCCATTTCCCCCACTCCAAGTCCCGTTTCTCCATTCCCACATCTCTTTTTTCGCCCCAAACCCCACAAATCCCATAAATAATCCCCCAAATCCCATAAACCCCAAATTCAGGTTTTGTCGCCACCAAACCTCGTTGCAGAGGGTGCAGAGGCTGGAGCTGATGGATTCTCCCATTTCCCCATTCCCAAATCCCAGAAATCCCCCAACTCCCATAAATAATCCCCTAAACCTCACAATGACCCCATAAGTGTCCCCATAAATCCCAAATTTCCCTTTTTTCACCCCAAACCTTGTTGCAGAGGGTGCTGGTGCCCAGCCCCAGGGCTGGAGGCTGGAGCTGATGGATTCTGCATTTCCCTGTTCCCAGCCCCCATAAATCCCACACACACCCCACCATGACCCCATAAATAACCCCACAAACCCCAAATTTGGGCTTTTTCACCCCAAACCTTGTTGCAGAGGGCACTGGTGCCCAGCCCCAGGGCTGGAGTGGGTGGATTCTGCATTTCCCATTCTCAGTTCCCATTTCCCCAATCGCAATCCCCATAAAGCCCACACAAACCCCACCATGACCCCATAAATAACCCCACAAACCCCAAATTCGGTTTTTTTCACCCCAAACCTTGTTGCAGAGGGCGCTGATGACCAGCCCCAGGGCGCTCAGGCTGGAGTTAATGCTTTGTGTCTCCCGAAGGCGGCTCCCCACGGATCCCGACTTCTCCAGGCGCTCTGAGCCCGCCAGGTCCACCAGGGTCAGAGAGGCTGCGGGAAACGGAGGAAAATGGGGGGAAAAATGGGGGGAAATGGGGAAATAATGGGGGAATAATAGGGGAAAAATAGGGAGATAATGGGGGGGAAATGGGGAAATAGAATGAGAAATAATGGGGGGAAATAATGGGGGGAAATGGGGGAAAATCAGAAAAATGGAGGAAATGGGGAAAAAATATGGGAAAATGGCAGAAAATGGGGAGATAATATGGGGAAAATGGGGGAATAACGGGAAAATGGGGAGATAATGGGGGAAAACAGGAAAAAATGGGAAATAGGCGGGAAAGGGGGAAATGGGGGAATAACAGGGGGAATAATAGGGTAAAAATGGGGAGATAATGGGGGAAAAGAATGGGAAATAATGGGGGAAATAATGGGGGAAATGGGGGAAACGATAGGGGGAAATGGGGGAAAATAGGGAAATACAACGAGAAAAAATGGGGGAAATAATGGGGGAATTATGGGGGGGAACAGGACAATTGGGGAATAATGGGGGAAAACTGGGTGAAAAACAGGAAAAAATGGGAACTGTAACAGGGAATAATGGGGGAATGATGGGGGAAAAATGGGGGAATTATGGGGGAAAATGGTAAATAATGGGGGAAAATCAGGAAAAAATGGGAGATGTAACGGAATAACAGGGGAAGAGTGGGGAAATAATGAGGGGAAAACAGGAAAAGATAGCAAATGTAACAGGGAATAATGGGGGGAAAGCTGGGGAAAAACAGGGTGGAAAGTGGGAATTCTGGGTGGGTTTTGGGAAATTTGGGAACTGTGGGAATGTCTCACAGGCACAGTGCAGGTGCCAAGCTGGGAAAAATGGGGGGAAATAGGGATGTGAGATGGAAAAAAAAGGGGAAAAGCTGGAAAACTGAGGGGGAAAGCTGGGTGCCATGGGAAATATGGGAATGCTGGGGTGAAATTTGGGAATTGTGGAATGAGCTCTCACAGGCACAGTGCAGGTCCCAGGTTGGAAAAGGGGGAAAATGGGGGGAAATGAGATCAGAGGTGGAAAAAGAGGGATAAAAGCTGGAAAACTGGGGGGGAAAAGCTGGGGGAAAACGGGGTGCCGTGGGAAATGCGGGAATCCCAGGAATTTCTGCAGTGCCTCACAAGTGCAGCGCAGGTCCCGGGCGGTGTGCAGCCCCTGGATGCGCAGCTGGAACACGGAGTGCGAGCGCGAGGAGCGCTCGTTGAGCGCCGTGCGCGCCACCGAGCGCTGCGAGCCCGCCTGCTGCAGCAGCTCCAGCACCTGCCGGGGCAGGGCACGGGGAGCCATGGCGGGAATAACAGCGGGAGTGACAGCGGGAATAACGGGAATAATGCGGGAATGACAGCGAGAGTGACAGCGGGAATAACAGCGGGAATGACAGCGGGAATAACGGGAATAATGCGGGAATGACAGCGGGAGTAACAGCGGGAATGACAGCGGGAATGACAGCGGGAATAACGGGAATAATGCGGGAATAACAGCGGGAATGACGCGGGAACGACAGCGGGAGTGACAGCGGGAATAATGCGGGAATAACAGGAATAATGCGGGAATACAGTGGGAATAACGGGAATAACAAAAGGGAATAACGGGAATAATGTGGAAATAACAATGGGGAATAACGGGAATGATGCAAGAATAACAATGGGGTATAACAACAGGAATAATGACAGGGAATATCAATGGGGAATAATGGGGAATAGCAGGGAAAACCAACAGGGGAACAACAGAGAATAACGGGGGAATAACAAGGAAACAACGGGAAAACAAGGGGGGAACAACAGGGGAAAATGGGGAAAACAATGGGGGAGAAAACAGGGAAAAAATGATGGGAAAATGGGGAAAACAGCGTAAAATGGGGTAAAAATAGGGCAAAACGAGGGAAAAACGGGGGAAAATGGGGAAAAAACAGGAATGTGGACACCACGAGGGGGGAAATGGGGAAATATGGAGGAAAAAGGGAAAAATTGGAGGAAAAAGGGAGGGAAAGGGGAAAAATTGGGGGGAAAATGGGGGGAAATGGAAAAATCAGGGGGAAAAAGGGAAAAATAGGTGGGAAAGGGGAAATATCAGGGGAAAAATGGGAAAAACAGGAGTGGGGGACATGGGCAGGGGAAAGGGGAACAGTCATGGGGAAACCAGGGGGAAAAAGGGAAAAATCGTGGAGAAAAACACGAGGAAAAATAGAAAAATTGGGGGAAAAATCGGGCGGAAAATGGAAAAATTGATGAGAAACAGGGAAAATCAGGGGGAAAGGGGAAAAATTGGGGGGAAAGGGGAAAAGTTGGAATGGGGGAACGGGGAGGGGAAAGGGGAACAGTCAGGGGGGAAATGAGGAAAATGGGAAAAATGGGGATGGGGACACGGAAGGAGGTGAAAGGGGAACAATTGTGGGGCAAACAGAGAGAAATGAAGGAAAAACGGATTAAAAACTGAAATTATCCCCCTGGAATTGTAAATAAAGCAACAAAAGGGTCTCAGAAATTGAAAATTCTGGGAAAGTGAGTCCAAAACTGACCCAGTCTGCCCCCGAATTCCTGAGTTTCCCCCTGAAATCCCCAAGTTTCCCCATAAAACATCTATGAAATCCACAAATTTCCCTTAAAATACCCAAATTTCCCCATAAAACCCCCAAATTTCCCCCTAAATCCTTAAATTTTCTTCTAAATCCTCAAACTTCCCCATAACAGTTCTCAGAAATCCACATATTTCCCCTTAAAATACCTAAATTTCCAATTAAAATCCCCAAATTTCCACATAAATCCTCAAATTTCCCTCTAGATCCTCAAATTTTCACGTAAAATCCCCGAATTTCCACCTAAAACCCCAAAATTTCAACGAAAACCTCCTAAATTTCCACCTAAAATCCCCTAATTTCCCCAAATCCCAGGTGCTCCCCTGCTCCTCGCTCTCCACGGGCACCCAGGTGAGGCTGGGCACCTGCAGCTCCACATTCTCCACTCAGAATCCCCAAATTTCCACCTACAACCTTTCTGAAACCCCCAAATTTCCACATAAAATCACTGCAAAACCCTCCCGAACTCCCAAATTTCCACCTGAAATGCCTAAATTTCCCCCTGAAGTCCCCAAATCCCAGGTGCCCACCTGCTCCTCGCTCTCCACGGGCACCCAGGTGAGGCTGGGCACCTGCAGCTCCACATTCTCCACTCAGAATCCCCAAATTTCCACCTACAACCTTTCTGAAACCCCCAAATTTCCACATAAAATCACTGCAAAACCCTCTTGAACTCCCAAATTTCCACCTGAAATGCCTGAATTTCCCCCTGAAGTCCCCAATCCCACGTGCCCACCTGCTCCTCGCTCTCCACAGGCACCCAGGTGAGGTTGGGGACGTGCAGCTCGTCGCTGCCGGGCGCCAGGCGGCGGATCTCCAGCTCGGAGCCGTGCTGGCCGCGGGCCAGCAGCAGGTCGCGCAGGGCCTCGTTGTAGATCTCCAGGAAGCTGGCAGAGAAGCCGTACTGAGGGCGCGGTGGCCATGCCCGCCCGCCCCACCCACCCTGCCCGCGCCCGCCGGCCCCGCGGCCCCGGGGCTACCTGCCAGCCCTTGGCCGCCAGGTCCCGCGCGCCCCGGAACAGGTGGCGCACGGCCCGCGGGATCATCCCGCGCGACTCCGGCGCGCCCGCCGGCGACGGCCCCTCCATGGTGAAGGTCTTGCCGCTGCCCGTCTGCCCGTAGGCGAAGATGCACACCGGGTACCCGTCCAGGGCCGACTGGGAACGGGAATTTTGGGAATCCTCAGGGGTTTGGGAATGGGCACACGGGTTTGGGAATGGGCACAGGGGATTGGGAATGGGCACACGGGTTTGGGAATGGGCACAGGGGATTGGGATGGGCACACGGGTTTGGGAATGGGCACAGGGGTTTGGGAATGGGCACACGGGTTTGGGATGGGCACAGGGATTTGGGAATGGGCACAGGGGGTTGGGAATGGGCACAGGGGTGTGGGATGGGCACAGGGAACAGTGACCCATCCAGGGCCAACTGGGAACAGGATGCGGGAATTCGGAATGGGCACAGGGGAGGGGCACTGACACATCCAGGGGCGACTGGGGATGGGAATTCAGGAATTCTGAGGGGTCTGGGAATGGGCACACGGGTTTGGGAATGGGCACAGGGGCTTGGGAATGGGCACAGGGGTTTGGGAATGGGCACAGGGGGTTGGGAATGGGCACAGGGATTTGGGATGGGCACAGGGGCTTGGGAATGGGCACAGGGGCTTGGGAATGGGCACAGGGGTTTAGGAATGATCACTGGGATTTGGGAATGGTCAAAGGGAATGTTCAGAGGGATTCAGGAATGTTCAAAGTGATTTGGGAATGGTCAGGGGCATTTGGGAATTCCAGGGGATATGGGGGATTTAGGAATGGTCAGAGGTGTTTGGGAATGTTCAGGCACATTTGGGAATGGTCAGGGGGAATTGGGATTCTCAGATTTAGGATTCCCAGTGGGATTTGGGAATGCTCAAGGGGATTTAGGGTTACGGGAGGGGAACTGGGATCAGGACTGGGGGGGATTTCGGGGGTTGCAAGGGAATTTAGAGAGGGATGATGGAATTCTGGGAGGGATTTGGGAGGAATTTGGGAATTCTGAGGGGATTTGGGAGGAATTTCAGAATTCTGAGGAGATTTGGGGGAAATTTCTGGTGTTTTGGGAGGGATTTGGGGGATTCATGAAGTGGGATTCGGGAATTCCAAGAGAATTTAGAGAGGGATTATGGAATTCTGGGAGGGATTTGGAAGGAATTTGGGAATTCTGACGGGATTTGGGAGTTCTGAGGGGGGACTTGGGTGGGATTTGAGGGTTCAGAGGGGATTTAGGAGCTCTGGAAAATTTGTGAGGAATTTGGAAATTCTGAGCGAACTTGGGGGAAATTTGGGGATTCTGAGAGAATTTGGGAAGAATTTGGGAATTCTGAGGGGATTTGGGAGGAATTTGGGAATTGTGAGGGGATTTGGGGGGAATTTGGGAACTCTGAGGGGGAAATTGGGAATTCTGAAGGGAAATTTAAGTGAGATTTGAGGGTCTGAGGGGGAAATTGGGAGGAATTTGGGAATTCCAAGGGAATTTGGAAGGGAATTCTGGAATTCAGGGGGAGATGTGGGGGGTTTTGGGAATTCCAAGAGAATTTAGGGGGGAATTTTGGTGTTTTGGGAGGAATTTGGGAACTCTGAGGGGAAATCAGGGTAACATTTGAGGGAATTTGGGAATTCTGGGAGAAGATTTTGGGATCCAGATGGGATTTTTGGGATCCAGGTGAGATATTCAGGATCCAGGTGGGATTTTTAGGATCCAAGGGGGGGGTTTTGGGACGCACACCTGGAACAGGAGTTGGATCTCCTGGAAGATCTTCTGCTGGGATTTGGGGTTGGTTGGATTTTGTGGGGAATAGAGCCGGATTTTGGGGAATTCCAGGAGGGATAATTGGGGTTTTTGGGAACCAGGTGGGATATCTGGGATCCAGGGAGGGTTTTGGGACGCACACCTGGACCAGGAGCTGGATCTCCTGGAAGATCTCCTCCTGAGAAGCCGCAGGCGGGAAGACGCGGTCGAAGCTGAAGTCGTAGCGCAGCTCTGCGCGCCGCTCCCGGCCCAGCTGTGACTGTGGGGCAGAAAAACAGGATTTGGGGAAAAATGGGAATTCAGAGAGGGGAAAATGAGATTGGGGGCAAAAAAATGGGGTTTGGGAGGAGAAAAAGGAATTTTGGGGAGGAAAAAGCCTTTTTTTTTAGGAAAAAGATTATTTTTATTAGGGTTAAAAGCCCATTTTGGAGGAAAATCACTAATTTTTCAGACAAAAAAACATGTCTCATTTTTTGGGGAGAAAAGGTCAGGTTTGGGAGAAAAATATCAAGTTTTGGAGGAAGTAGTTTGGGGGAAAAAGCATTTTAATAGCAAAAATATTGTGAGAAAGGGCAAAAAAAAAGGGGGATTTTGGTTTGGAAAGGGGTTTTCTTGGGGTTTATTTGAGAAAAAGGGAGATTTGGGGAAAAAATAGGATTTGGGGGGGGGAAAGAGATTTGGGGGAAGAAAAAGACCTTTTTTGAAGGAAAAAAAACCAGCCTTTTGGAGGGAAAATGTTGGGGAATGTTGTTGGAACAAGGCCACGATTCTGTGGAATACCTGCTCCAAAAAGCCTCTGTCCAAGAGCCCAAAGCAGGCTGTGTCTGAACCAGGGCTTGGGACGCAGCTCTGTCCCAGGCCGGGGAGCTGCCCCCGGTTCCGGGCTGGGAAGGAGACAAGGAGCACAGGCACAGCCCCGAGGATCGGCCGGGACAGGCCGGGCTGAGACAAAACCGCCCAGCGGAGCCGGGCCGGGCTCGGCAGCGCGGCCGGAGAACGAGCCCGGCCGGGGCCTGTCTGCCCCACCAGCAAATCCAGCACCCACCAGAGAGCCGCAGCTCTGAGGGGAAAAAAGGCCTCTTCTCTAACATGGGGATCTGTGGGGAAACGAGCATGTTTGAGAGAGAAAAAAGGACATTTTCGAGCGGAAATAAAGACATTTTTGAAAATAGAGGTTTTTCAGGGGTATTTTCAAGAAAAAAATGGTGTTTTGTGGGAGGAAAAGGATATTTTTTGGGGAAAAGGGTATTTTAGAAGGGAAAAAAGGGTATTTTTGAGGGAAAACAAGGAATTTTTGACAGGAAAAAAACTGTTTTGAGGGGAAATGAACAGTTTTGGGAGAAGCAGACACTTGTGAGGCGAAAAAGGCCATTTTTAGGAAATAAAGGCCTTTTGAGGGTGTCTTTGAGGCACAAAAAGACATTTTGAGAATAAAGAATATTTTCAGGGGGAAAAACACTTCATAGAAAATAAGAGATTTTTGAAGAAAAAGGTGCATTTCTGAGGGGAAATGAATGACATTTTGGAGGAAATAGAGACTTTTTGGGTAATAAGGGATTTTTGAGAAAAAAAGGACATTTGAGGGGTAAAAAGAATATTTTTTCAGTAAAAAAAGACATTTTTGTGAGAAAAAGAACATTTTTTTGGGGAAAAAAGGAAATTTTGGGGGATGAAAATGACATTTTTGAGGAGTAAAAAGCATATCTTGGGGAGAAAAAGAAGTACTTGATTCAGAGGAAGAAAAGGTCAATTTTTGAAGGGAAAAGACATTTCTGATGGAGAATAAACCATTTTTGAGGGAAAAAATAGACATTTTTGAAAAAAACCCCATAGTTTTCAAAGAAGAAAATAGGAGTTTTTTTGGGAATAGGTATTTTTGAGGGGAAAATGCCATTTTTGAGGGAATTAAGGCAGTTTTTAAGGGGGAAAAAGGACTGCTTGAGAAAAAGGCCTTTTTTGAGAGGGGAAAAAGGCATTTTTGGAAAATCAAGGATTTTTGATGGAAAAAGGCCAATTTTGAGTAGAAAAAGCCAATTTTTGAGAGGGGAAAAAAAGACATTTTTGTAAATAGGAATTTTTGAGGGAAAAAGGCCATTTTGGAGGGAGGCAAGAGGAATTTCGGGAAATTAGGAATTTTTAAGGTAAAAAGTTCATTTTTGAAGGCAGAAAAAAGGAATTTATGGGATATCTGGACTTTTTGAAGGAAAAAGCCTATTTTTGAGAGGATAAAAAGAGGCATTTTTGAGAAATGAGGGATTTTGAGGGAAAAAGGCCATTTCTGAGGGGGAATAAAGGCATTTTTGGGGAATGAGGGATTTTTGAAGGAAAAAGGCCATTTTTGAACAAAAGAAAGGCCATTTTTGAGAGGGAAAACCAGAAATTGTTGGGAAATCAGGCATTTTTGAGGGCAAAAAGGCCATTTCTGACAGGGGAAAAATGGAATTCTCGGGAACCTGGAGATCTTTTTGCGACAAGGGCCAGTTCTGAGGGCGGACTTTGAGGAGGGAAGTGAGGACTCTGAGCACTCACATCGTCGGGCCGGGTGAGCACGAGGCTGCGGGTGTCCTGAGAGGGGAAGTGCAGGTGGGGCATGCCCCGCTGGCGCTCCCGCTCCTCGGGCAGCAGCGGCCGCACACGGCAGAACACACGGATGTTCCCCTGGGAAAGCAAAAACATGGGATTGTGGCATGGAACTCATGGGTGTTCCCTTGGGAAAACAAAAAAATGGGACTGAGGCATGGAACTCAAGGGTGCTCCCCTGGGAAAACAAAAAAATTTTGGAATTCAAGCAATGAATTCATGGTTGTTCCCCTGGAAAAACCAAAAAAATGGGATTGAGATACGGAACTCATGGGTGCTCCCCTGGGAAAACCAAAACATGGGATTGAGGCATGGAACTCATGGGTGTTTCCCTGGGAAAACCAAAAAAAATCAGGATTCAGACATGGAACACGCAGACGTCGCCCTGGAAAACCCCAAAACTCGGGATTCAGTCACTGGGCCTGGTCTCTGGCTCGCCCCCCTCAGGAGCTGGTGTCTCCCCTCTCCCAGCGCACAGGGATATTTCCCTGCAGAACCCGCCAGCCCGGACTCGCCCCTCCAGCCTCCCGCTCAGGCGCTGTCCCGCAGAGCGGGCGGCCATGCCCACCCTGAGCTCCTGGATGTCGTTGTGCAGGCGGCGCCGCTCCATCTCCAGCAGGTGGATGTGCTCCTCGCGCTGGGCCAGCAGGCTCCGCTGCGATGCCTCCAGCTCCCGCAGCGCCTGCAGCTCCTGCAACTGCTCCTGCCGGCGGGAAAGCAAAACCCTAAAAACCCCATCTTCCCCTCGCTTCTGAGGGGTCTGCTGTGCTCGGTAGAGAAACCGGCAAAAAAACCCATTTCTCCTCATATTTTGCAGATTTTCTGACATTCCCCCAGGGATTTGAGGTTAAAATGAACAAAACTGATGCAAATCCCCATCTTTTGAGGTGTTTTCTGAGGGATTTCACTGGAATTGATGCAAAGCCCTCATTTCCCTACCTTTCTTTTTGCGCCCCCGTAGCGGATTTTTGAGTTGAAACACAGTAAAAATTATATAAATTGCCATGTTTTGTTCTACATTTTGAATATCCTGAGGGAGTTTGGGTGCAAAATCAGTTGAATTGGTAAAAATTCCCATTTCTCACTATTCTCCCCGCAATTTGAGGCACTCCCTGAGGAATTTTGGCACCAAAATCTCCGGAATTGGCACAAACCCCTCAGTTTTCAACCTTTTTCTGGCACTCCTCCTGGGCTTCAGCTTGCAGAGCAACTGAATAGCTCTAAAATCCCATTTTTTCATTAATTTTGAAGCACCCTGAGGGATTTTGGCTGCAAAAGCAGCTGAATTGGTGAAAATTCTCATTTTTCCCACATTGTGAGGGATTCTCTGAAGAATTTTTGATACCAAAAAGCCAGAATTGCTGCAAACCCTCAAGTTCCTGCTGTTTTCTGGGGCCTCTGGAGCAACAAAACATCTCCAAAGTCCTGTTTTTTTGTGGATTTTGAAGAATCCCCTGAGGAATTTACCACTGATGTAGTGAAAATTCCCATCTTTCCCAAATTTTGAGGTTCCTCCTGAGGGATTTTGACACCAAGAATGCAAGAATTGGCACAAACCTCACATTTCCTGCATTTTCTTGGTGCCCCCTGGCAGATTTTAGATCAGAGAGCAACAAAACAGCTCCAAAACCCCAGGTTTTTGCGCATTTTCAGGAACCCTTGGGGGATTTGGGGGGGGCAGAAGCAGCTAAATTGGTGAAAATTCCCATTTTCCCCATATTTCAAGGCACTTTCAGAGCGCTTGGGTGCCAAAAAAGTCCAAATTGGTGCCAACCCCCATTTTCCCACCCTTGCTGGCGCCCCATTTCCCCCTCACAGCTTCCCACCATTTACTAACCCCCCCCCAAAACAGATCTCAGATCATAGAGCAACAAAAGGGCTCCAAATTCCCGTTTTCCAGGGATTTCTCAGGAATTCCGGGCCCCACCTCAGCATTCTCCAGCTGCTGCAGCAGAGCCTGTGCCCTGCCCCAGGCCTCATCGCGCTCCTGCCGCCGCTGCTCCTCCTCGGCCTTCAGCCGCTGCTCCTCCGCCTTCAGCCGCTCCTCCTCCGCCTTCAGCCGCTGCTCCTCCGCCTCCAGAGCCTTCACCTTGTTCTGGCTCTGCTCCAGCTTCTCCCGGACCTGCGCCACCTCCACCTCCAGGGAGCTGCCCAAAGGAACGGGGCGATCCCGTAGGACTGGGGAGCCCCGGCTCTGAGGGGAGCTCCGGGGCTTTGCTGAGTTCCTTCAGGGCTTTAGGGGTAATCCGGGGAATTTGCGGAACACTCGGGAGGGTTCTGAGGGAGCTTTGGAGATCTTGAGGGGATTTAGGGTAAGTTCAGGGATTTTTGGAAGGGTTCTGAGGGAATTTTTGGGATCTGGAGAGAGTTCAGAGCAATTCAGGGAAATTTCAGGGATTTTTTTGAAGGGTTCTGAAGGAATTTTGGGGATCTTGAGGGGTTTTGAGGGGATTTAGGGAAATTTCGTGTATTTTCAAAATGGTTGAGGGAATTTTGGGGCTATTCAGGGAAATTTCAACGAGTTTCAGAAGGATTCTGAGGGAATTTTGGGAATCTTGAGGGGTTTGTGAGTCTAAGGGGAAATTGCAGGGATTTTCAGAAAGGTTCTGAGGGAATTTTGGAGATCTTGAATTTCAAAGGCAAATCTGGGGGAATGTGGCATAGTGTGGGGGACTTTGGGGGAATCCCAGGATCTTTTGAAGGCTTTTACATAAATTTTAACAGGATCTTGAGATGGTCTAGGAAAACACATTTTGAGGATTTGGGGTGAATTTGAGGGAAATTGGGAACTTTTTAGGAAGGTTTTAGGGAAGATCAGAAGGGATCTTTAGTGGGATTTTAAAAGGATTTTGGGGGTTTTCCTCACCATTCCCACTCCCTCCAAGGAAGGACTTTAAGGAATTTGGGGCAGTTTTTCTGGATTTTGGGGACATTTTTGTGGATTTTGGGTCAGTTTGGGTGGATTTTGCTCAGCTTTTGGTGGATTTTGGGTCAGTTTGGAGGGATTTTGGTGCAATTTTTCACGATTTTGGTGCAATTTTCCAGGATTTTGGTGCATTTCTCACACAATCCTGGTGCTGAGGCTGCTCTCATGGCACTCCCTCTGCAGGTGCTCCCTGAGCAGGGGGACTTTGGATAGTTTTGATGGATTTGGGGCAGTTTGAAATGGATTTTAAGTGGATTTTGGAGCAGTTTTTCAGGATTTTAGTACATTTTGCTCCTTTTCTCACCCAACCCTGGTGCAGAGGCTGCTCTCCCACTCGCCCAGCTCCCTCTGCAGCAGGATGTGAGTGGATTTGGGGGAAGTTTAAGTGGATTTTAAGGCAGTTTTTCAGGATTTTGGTACATTGTGGCTCATTCCTCACCCGACCTTAGTGCAGAGGCTACTCTCCCTCTGGCCCAGCTCCCTCAGCAGGGGAACGTGGATGCATTTTGGTGCAGATTTTCAGGATTTTGGCACATTTTGGCACACTCCTCACCTGACCCTGGCGCAGAGGCTGCTCTCCTGGCTCTCCCTCTCGCCCAGCTCCCTCTGCAGCTGCTGCAGGCGCTGGCTCTGCTCCTGTTTCTCTCTCTCCAGCACCTGCAGGCGCTCCCGGCCCTGCTCCAGCGCCTCCTGCAGGTCCTTGACCTGGCCCCGCAGGTCCCACGGAGGCCGCTTGGAGGCGCCCTTGGCGCCCGCCGTGCTGGTGGCAGAGCCTGGGGGACACGGGGGGGGGTTGGGGACACGGGGGGGACAACATGGGGACATCAGAAGGGGCTTGGGGACATTAGGAGGGTCTTGGGGACACTGGGGGCAGGTAAAGGGGGACCTTGGGGACACTGAGGGGAACTTGGCAGTGTCAGAGGGGAGCCTGGGGACATCAGGAGGGGATCCTGGGGCACCGGAGATGGACTTGGGGACACTGGGGACAGGGAAGGGGAGTCTTGGGGACACTGGGGAGGGGTCCTGGGGACACCGGGGGAGGTCTCAGGTCTCACCGACTTGAGCAGCTGGCATTGATGCTGCCTTCCGGGGGCCATCTGGGGGCACAGGGACATTGGGGGGACACAGGGACACTGGGGGAGGTTTGAACCCCTGGAAATCCCCCAGGTCACACTGAGCCCCAAAACCTCCTTTAAAATCTCCCAAACGTCCCCAAAGCCCCGAGGCCCCCAAATCCCTTCTGAACACCCCAAATGCCTCAAGAGCCCTTAAAATCCCCCAATTCCACTTTCACTCTCCCAAACGCTACTAGATCCCCTTTAAATGCCCCAAAAGCCCTTTAACTGCCCCCCAATTCCCTCCAACCACCTGTAAATCCCTGAAAAGTCCTTTCACTGCCCCCAAATCTGCCAAATCCCCCTTAAATCCCCATTAAATCCCCTTTAGCTGCCCCCAAATCCCCATTAAGTGCCCCCGAACCCGCCGAAACCGCCCCAATGCCCCGGTACCGTTCTTCCCCGTCGTCGCGGGGCCGCCGGTGCGGAGCGGGGCCTTGGGCGCGGCCCGGGCGCCTCCGGGCCCGAGCCCGGTCCGCGATCGTTTCTGTCAGGGGACAAACGGCGTCAGGCGGCCCCGGCGCCGGGCCGAGGCGGCGAGAACCCGCCCAGGGAGGGCTCCGCACCTGCTGGGGAGGCCCCGCGGGCGGGCCCGCGGACAGGGCCCGCTTCTGCTGGGCCCGGGTCACCGGCAGCCGCGAGACCCTCGAGCTCGGCCCCGGGAGCTCAGCGGGACCGGCCTCAGGACGGGACGCCATCTTCTCCCGCGCTCTTGAAACCGCCGCGCGCCCACTTGGCCCCGCGCCGCGGCCAATGGCGGGGCGAGTTGGGAGGGGTGGTCCCGCCCCCGCGAGGCTCGGCCAATGGGAGCGCGGTACGGGCGCAGGGAGAGCCAATGGGAGCGTGGGGTGGGGTCAGGGTGGGAGGGGGTGCGCCCGCCAAGGGGTAACGGCTGCGGAGGGGCGGAGAGGAAGGCGGGACCTGCGTGGTGGGAGAGGGCGGCGATTGGCTGAGAATGAAATGGGCGTGGCTTGCGCGCTGGGCGTGGCCACGTGGTGCAGAGCCGCTGGTGAGGGGCGTGGTCTGAGGCCAAGCTCCGCCCACAGCGCCAGAACGGCCCCAAATCCGCCCAAAATATTCCTAAATTCACCCAAACCTCCCTAAATCCACCTAAAACATCCCCAAACCCGCCCAAAACTCCCTAAATCTGCCCAAAATATTCCCAAATATGCCCCAAACCCCTGTTATAAATAAAAATTTTTCCAACCAAATTAAAAATGAAATAAAAAAATTTTATTTATGATTAAAGTCTATCTCGCCAGCCACAAGGAAAAAGGCAGTGCCGAGCCCGGGGTCGGCACTGGGTGAGTGACAGGATGCCTCTCAGCAGAGGTTCCCCTGGACACCCACACCACCCTCTTGGACCCTGCAGTTCTTATAGGAAATTTTCTGCCTGAGGCAAGGATTTCAGCCATCTGCCTTTTCTTTCCATTCAAAGTTCCACATATTCATAAAGTTCTTTTCTCCAGGACAAGTCCAAACAATCCTAGTCCAGGTGTGGACGATCTTGCTGATGAAGTTACAGGAACTGTGGCTTTCAGATGGCTCAACCCATAGGTTTCCAGAGATCCCAATCTCGAGTCGCTACCGGGATGATCAGCTTCCAGGCGTCCCGGTATCGGTTCCTGGAACAGCCCATCTCCGGGCGAGCCACATGTATTAGATTGTAAATGAGACATTTTTTGGCTTAGGTGGAACCTGAACACGGGGGGGAGGTGGGGGGTGGGGGGGCGTGGCTGGCTGCAGCACTGGCGCGTGCTTTTACATTAAACTAAAAATTTTATATAGTGAATCATATTTAACAATATTCCAGAGGCGCAAATTATAACCATTTATATCACACCCCCTAAATCTGCCCCAAAGCCCTCTAAATCCACCCAAAACATCCACTCAAAACAATCCACCCAAACCTCCCTAAACCCACCAAAATCGCCTCAAATGTGCCCCAAACCTCCCTAAATTCTCCCAAACTATCCCCAAATCCCCACATCCCCCAAACCTCCCACAACCTTCCCAGACAACACCAATCCTCCTCAAACCCACCCCAACGCCCGCCCTAAATCGCCCCAAAACCCCCCAAAGTCCCCAAATCCGCCCCTGACTCCTGTGACACCCTCAGCCCCCCAAATCCCCCCAGACCACCCCAGACACCCAAATGCCCCCAGACCCCCACTGTAACGCCCAAATCCCCCCAAACCCCCACTATAACCCCCAAACCCCCCCAAATCCGCTCAGACCCCACAGGATCCCCCGGGACCTCCCAAATCCCCCTCAGGCTCCCCAAATCCCCGAAATTTCCCCCCAAATTCCCGCGGGCCGCGGGGCGGAGGAGGCGTGGCCTGTCTGTGTGGGCGTGGTTTCAGCAGGGTGGGCGTGGCCTCCGCGGCCGCGCGGCCCTAAGCGTTACGTGGGCGTGGCTGTGCGCGTGCGCAATCGCGCTGTGGGCGTGGCCCCGCCCCTGCGGCGGCCGCTGCGGGCGCGGAAAGGGGCGTGGCCATATCGTGGGCGTGGCCAAATAGTGGGCGTGGCCATCTCGCCGTGGGCGTGGCCTGAGGCCGGCGGGGCGGCCCCGGCCGCAGCGGGGGGGGGGGGGGGGGGGGCGGATTTTGGGGGCGTTTTTGGGGTCTCCGCGCCGGCCCCGCCCCCGCCCAGCCCCCGGCGCCGCTGCGGGGGGCCCGGGGGGTCCCCGGGGGGGTTCCCCGGTGCCGCCGTCCCTCGGCCGCCCCCCCGGCCCCCCCCGCGCCGCCGCTGCTGCGTCACGGCCCCACCGCCGCCGCCGCCGCCCCCCGGGTGTGATGGAGCCCTCCGGGGGGGGGTTGCCCCCCCAGAACCCCCCGAAGCCCCCCCAGATCGGGGAGGGGCAGGACGTGCTGGCGCGCTGGACGGACGGGCTGCTCTACCTGGGTGTAGTCAAGAAGGTGGGACTCCAAACAGCCCCAAAGCACCCCAAAAATGGCCCTGAAACAGCCCCAAAACACCCCAAAAATGGCTCTAAAACAGCCCAAAACACCCCAAAATCCAGCCTTAAACTAGCCCTAAACCAGCCCTGAACCAGCGCTGAAACATCCCCAAACGAGCCACAAACCATCCAGAAAGCACCCCTCGAAACAGCCCTAAACTAGCCCAAAACCCAGGCCGAAATAAACCCTAAAATAAATAAATAAACCCGAAATAAAGCCCCTAGAAACACCCCAAGTCCATCAAAACTCCCCGAATTCCCTCCAAACCCCCCTCAACCCCCCCAAAATCCCCAAATCCCCCCAAATCCCCCAAATCCCGGCTCCCCGCAGGTGGACGCTCCCTGCCGGGGCTGTTTGATCCAATTCGAGGACAATTCCAAATTTTCTCTGGAAAGACATCAGCCCCGGTGAGCCGGAATTCCCGATTAGCCCCTTAATTAGCGACTAAGGAGCGAAGAGTTGATGAGTTATGGGCGGTTAATTAACCGTTAATTAACGCTTTAATGGCTTCCTGGCGCCCCCCAGCGGCCGAGCCCGGGGACGACCCCTCGTGCTGCGTCTGCGCCGGGAATTCCCGAAACGCCGAAAATTCCCTGGTCCGGTGCGGGAAGTGCGGCCACGGTCAGGGAAACCCCGGGGCGAGCGGGAACATCTGGGAGAAAAACGGGGGGAAAAAACCCGGGGAAAAAACCCCGGGGCAAACGGGAAAATCTGGGAGAAAAACGGGAAAGACTGGGGAAAAAAAAAAAAAAAACTGGGAAAAACGGGGAGAAAAACGTAGGAGAAAATCTTGAAAATTCCCTGGTCCAGTGCAGAAAGTGCAGCCATGGTCAGGGAAAAACTGGGACAAACGACGGGGAAAATAGGATAATTTGGGGGGAAAATGGGAAGAAAATGGGAAAAAATGGGAAAACAAAACAAAACAAAAACCTCGTGGACAAACAGGGAAAACGGGGAGAAAAATGGGAAAAAATCCCGAAAATTCACTGGTCCAGTGCGGGAAGTGCGGCCAGGGTCAGGGAAATGCCGTGACAAACCGGAGAACATGGAGGAAATGGGGAAAACGGGACAAAATGGGGGAAGTGGGCAAAAAGTGAGGAAAAACAGGAAAAATGGGAGGAAAAGGAGGAAAATGGGGAAATGTGAAAAAAATGGGAAAAGAAACCAGGGAAAAAGGGATAAAAAGTGGGGGAAATGGGGAGGGGGTAAATAGTGAAATTTGCACAAATCTGGCAACAATTCCCAAACTCTGGGGGAGAAAATGAGGGAAATTTGGGATTTGGGAGGAGAAAATGGTGGGAAAGTGGGAAAATCCACAAAAAGGGGGGAAAATGAGAAAAAAGAGGAGAAACACCTGAAAATTGTGGAATTCCCATGAAAATTCCCTCAAAATCCTCCAGGAGATGGAGAGGAAATGGGGGAAGGTGAGGAATAAATGGGGAAAAATCGGGAAAATCCCAAAAAATGGAGGGAAAAGGGGGAGAAGTGGGAAAGAGGGGGGAGGGGTGGGAAAGTCAGCTCAAAAAATTCTGGAATTGTGCCTAAAATTTCACTTAAAGATGGAAAAAGAGGGGAGGGCTGGGAAATTGGGGAAATGGGAAAAATGGGAAAATGGGAATGGGGGGGAAAAGGGGAGGAGGGGCAGGAAAAGCTCCTCAAGTTGGAAAAGTGGGATTTAGGTGGGAAAATGGGGTTTGGATGTGGGAAAAGTGGGAATGGGCTGGGGAAATGGGAATAAAGGGGGGAAGGGGGGAAAGTTCCCTGAAAATTGTAGAAATTGAGGGAAAAATGGGAATGAAGGGGTGGAAGGGGGGAAAATGGGAATTTAGCTGGGAAAATGGTGGGAAAATGGGATTGAGGGTGAGAGGGGGAAACTGGGGGAAAATAGTAAAAGTGGGGGGGAAATGGGATTGGGAAAAGTGGGAATGGGGTGGGAAAATGGGGGGAAAATGGGAATTAAGATGTGATAGGTGGGGAAAAATGGGAATTTCAATGGGAAAATGGGGGGGGAATGGGAGACAGGTGGGAAAATCCCCTCAAAAGTGGGAAAAATCAGAAGAAACTTGGGATTTGGGTGGGAAAATAGGAAAAATGGGAATGGAGTGGTAAATGGGGAAAAAACCTGGGGGGAACAGGGAAAAAATGAGAAAAGGGAGGAAAAATTTGTATAAAAGTGGATTTGAGCCAAAAAACCACCAACAAAAATGGGAATAACAGGGGCAAAAGAGGGGGTGGGGCTGGGAGAAGGGCGGAGGGTCCCGAATTCCCAAAGAATTCCCGGGATTCCTGGAACTGCCATTTTCCCCAGCGTACCACCAGCGCTGCCACGTGCCCCCGGCCCCCGGCGGCGCCGCGCCCTGGAGCTGCCGCCGCTGCGTCTTCGCCGTGGCCACCAAGGTGAGCCCGGAGCACCCCGAATTCCCAAACATTCCCCAAACATTCCCAAAAAATTCCCTGAATTCCCCAAATCCCACCCCAGGTAGGCTCCTGCAGGGTTGGGAGCTCTGGATCCTGGGATTTGCCCCCAGATCCCAGGTTTAGGACCTAAAAATTCCGGGTTTTCTGCCCAAAATTCCCATTTTTTGCTTGAAATTCCCAATTTTTTGGGCTCCAATCCGAGCTTTTGGGATCCAAGCTCAAAATTTTGCTATTGAAATTCCTAATTTTGGGGGTTCCAATCTCGCTTTTTGGACTCCAAATTTTGGGATCCAAATTCCAGATTTTGGGGGTTTCAATCCCAATTTCTGGGGTCCAAGCTCCAATTTTTGGAATGGAATTACAATTTTTTGCTGTCTCAATCCCTTTTCTTGCTGTCCTGATCCCATTTTTGGGATCCAAACTCCCAAATTTTGGGGTGGAAATCCCAAATTTTGGGGTGGAAATCCCAATTTTTGGGGTCCAAACTCCCAGTTTTGGGGTCCCAATCCTGATTTGTTCATTCCCAGTGTCATTCCCAGTGATTCACACTGGAATTCCTGTTGGAATTCCTGGGGTTTTCCCGTTCATTCCTGTTGTCATTCCCTTTGTAATTCCCACTGTTTTCCCGTTCATTCCTGGTGCCATTCCCAGTAATTCCTGCTGTAATTTCCACTGGAATTCCTGGGGTTTTCCTGTTCATTCCGGTGTCATTCTTGGTGTCATTCCTGTCAACCCCCCAATCCCCACTGGAATTCCCATTAAAATCCCTGCTGGAATTCCCATTCATTCCCACTGGAATTCCCATTAATCCCCTCTGGAATTTCTGTTCATTCCCAGTGGGAATTCCCATTAATCCCCTCTGGAATTCCCGGATTTTTCCCGTTAATTCCTGCTGTCATTCCCGGTGCTTTCCCAGGGTTTTCCCCGTTAATTCCCACTGGAATTCCTAGTTTTCCCGGTGTTTCCCAGCAGGGCAGGGCGGTGCCGTGGGTGGAAATCCCAGCATAGTTGCGTTGCGGTCCCCTTTCACCGGGACACCCCGAGCGCGGGCGTGTTGGGCGGCGAGGGAAGAGAACGGGCGGCCGATCCCCCTGCGAAAGCTCTGATGTCCCGGTTATCGGCGCGGGGACAGATGGAGGCGGCACGGGACTTGGGGTGAACAGGTTCCGTTTATTTTGCGTGCCCCAAGACCCCTGGGGGGGGCGAGCAGATGTTTTATACAAAAACTTATGGGGAGGGGTATAGGAACAGCGACCAATAGGGGAATAACAGGGGAGGAGTTTGGGGTAGGACTAAAGGGGGCAGGGAAAGAAGTGGGGGGAGGGGAGATTCACATCTTGGAGAGAAGGGGGTTAGGAGTGAGATGGGGGGGAGCTGTGTACAGACACTGAAAGAATAAATAGCACACTCCCACATCTCCCTCTTTTTCTTTTTACAAAAGAAAGGAGAATTCTGATGTTTAAATGTTCTGGTTTGAAAGCAAAACCAGTGAGAGACTCCAAGTCAGAAATACAATTTATTGGGAAAAGGGGAAAATGACAAAAAATACATGCAATAATACAAAGGGAAAAACTACTGACAAAGTCAGAATACAACCTGGCCAGCGTGCTGGTAGCAGTCCAAATTGGAGTAGCTGCAGTCCTCTTGGGATGGCAGATGTAGTTGCTGTGTCTTCTCGGAGAACCCATGAAAAGGCTGACCCTCTGTCTAGAAATCCCCAGTTTTATCCAGGTTGGAATGCCTAGCTCCTCCCCCCTGGGCAGAGCATCTTACAATGGGTCATTATGAGTCACGAGGTGTGTCCTTAATCACCTGCTCCTGGACAGTGTTATCTCTGAGTCATGTAGCAAGGCATTGATGGGGCTATTAACAGCAGATAAGGAAAACTGCCCCAAGGCAACTCCTACTCAGATGGTAAATAGGAAAACCTTCTTTTTTTAATCTTGGACATTAAACAAATACTGCATATAAACAGTATAAACCTCATATATAAAATACAACAAAATCATATAGTAACATTACAAATTATTAAACAGAAATAAGTTGAAAAACATCAGAAAAGTACAAATTAGTTATAATTACAATAAAACAAATTAATATACAAAGCGTATAAAATTGACATAAACAAATCCTGAATTCAGGGTAAAACATTTAGCAGGATTCACAGCTTGATCTGATTCGAAACTTGGGCTGTCGCGGCGCTGGAGATGTATAGCGGAGTTGAAGCAGTGAGCAGCGACATGGCTTGTCTGATTTTATTCTTTATTTCCAGAGTGGGCATAATACCCACTATAAACTAAATAGGATGATCTTTCTTTCTATAAAATATAACTCAACAAGTAGATCATTAAATAAAAGGGAACATTGGGTAGGGTGCATTAAGGAATGGGACAGGGGAATCAGACAATCACTTGATTAGTGACTGTCATGATTGATAAGGGGAATCGGTAAGGGGTGGACCAGGGTGCCGCCATCTCAGGGGGAAGACAAAATGGCGGTTTCCGGTCTGGGGTTTTCGCCCCGCTCTCCCTCAAAGGAGACCCCCCCCCCGAGAAGGGGAGTGATCTTCTAAGAAGGGGGGTCCTCTGATGGGAGGTCCTCGATAGCGATCCGTCCCACCAGAGGAAGGGCCAGAAGAAGGATTAGGGAATATCCAACCCCGCCTCCCCCCCACAGGGACTAGCCTCGCGGCAATTTTGATTGTCGGGGCCCTTGGGGAGAGGGTGGGGCTGGCGGGAAACCGGGGGGTGAAAGAGAAGGATCAGCGCGGTTAAGTAGGATCCAAGTGGCGTGGCCAGCGCCATCTTGTAAGGGGGTGCCGGGTGCACTGCCCCCTCCCACAGAGGCGGCGTGGCCAACACCATCCCCAAGGGAAGGCAGCAGTGCTCGGCAGGGCGCCTGGGGCGGCTTGGCCACAGCCATCCCCAAGGGAAGACAGGGAAAAGTTTAGGAAAATCCGAGGGCAAGGGGATCTGGGGAGCTTCACAGAAGCAAAAGGGGAATTTACAGGAGAGGAGCCCGACACAGCTGGATGTCGACACAATGCGTGGGTGGAAAGGGCTTCTCTTACCAACCCTCGTATAGTTAACATGCCGCCTTTCAAACATTTGTCCCGTTTGTGTCTTTTCTACCCCCTCCGTCCAGCCCAGATTGGGGAGGAAAGGATAGAGAAGACGACTTTTCGCGGGGAAGAAAAAGCAATCAAATATGGGTCCCCATAAAAGACTAGGTGGGGAGTACCTGGGACCTCCCCCCCAGAAACGAAAAACCCACTCGCCCACCGGGCACATGCAAGAATACAGCTCCCGTCTGAGCACGAGCGACGGTTAAAACTCAAAAAGAAAAAACTGGGAACCCAGCCACCCGGCGGGATGGACCCCACCCCGTCTTAGCCCCCCTTACCCTCTGGGGCCCGGGTGGAGATGGCTTGATTCTTCTCCTCGACTTGGTGGAAAAGTCACGCCGAACTGGGGACGTTCCTTCTCGGTTTGGCTCTTCCAGAGGCTTAGGTGTTCCCGGGACCTGCAGGCAAGTTCAGCCGATCTCGGCTGCACCCAAAACTCTTCCCTGAAGCGTTGGGCTCGGCCACTATCGGCCTCTGGTGGTCTCGTTCAAGTGCCGTCCCCTGACGCGCCGTCCTTCGGGCTCCCTTGAGCCGCTGCCAAACCGCCCTCCTTGTTCTGGGGTAGGTCTACCCCCCTTCAAAGCCCCTGCAGCACGTCTGCCCCAGTGCAGGACGTCTGATCTCAGCAGGGGTGGGGTGGAGCGCGCGGAGGCGAGAACAAAGGAGGGTCCCGGAGCCGAATTCTTTTCGCTCGGCGCTCGGCTCCTCTTAGCGTCCGGCAAAGCTTCTACGACCGCAGATGTTCCTCTTCCCTCCTTCTTCTTCCGTGAGGTGGGTGCCCCCACGAATTTGCCCGTTTGTTTTACAAGACGAAGGAGGGAACCATCCTCTGCTACCATTTGTTGCGTTGCGGTCCCCTTTCACCGGGACACCCCGAGCGCGGGCGTGTTGGGCGGTGATGGAAGAGAACGGGCGGCCGGTCCCCCTGTAAATGCTCTGCTGTCCCGGTTATCGGCGCGGGGACAGATGGAGGCGGCACGGGACTTGGGGTGAACAGGTTCCGTTTATTTCGTGTGCCCCAAGACCCCTTGGGGCGGGCGAGCAGATGTTTTATACAAGAACTTATGGGGAGGGGTATAGGAACAGCAACCAATAGGGGAATAACAGGGGAGGAGTTTGGGGTAGGACTAAAGGGGGCAGGGAAAGAAGCGGGGGGAGGGGAGAATCACATCTTGGAGAGAAGGGGGTTAGGAGTGAGATGGGGGGGGGGTGTGTACAGACACTGAAAGGAGAAATAACACACTCCCGCACAGCATTAATTCCCGTTAATTCCCGCTGGAATTCCTGGAGTTTCCCTCTCCATTCCCAGTGGATTTCCCAGGTTTTCCTGTTAATTCCTGCTGTGATTCCCAGTGTTTTCCCATCCATTCCTGCTGTTTTCCCAGGGTAATTCCGTGGTTTTCCCACTAATTCCCGGTGTAATTCCCAGTGTTTTCCCATTAATTCCCAGTGCAATTTCTGCTCTCATTCCCACTATAATTCCTGGGTTTTTCTCGTTCATTCCCAGTGGAATTCCTGGGGGGCAGGAGGGGACATGGGTCGCAAAAGGGACAGGAGGGCGTGGCAGGAAGGGGGAGGTGATGGAGGGGTGGCGGGGACTGAGGGTGGTGGGGGAGGGACAGTGGGGGGGTGGCAGAGGGGATGAGGGAGGTGGCAGGGGGTGGCAAATGAAACAAAAGGGTGACAAAGGAACCGAGGGGACCACTGAGCCCTCCAAGGAAGGGACAAAGGGGATCCCAGGAGGGCACAAGTGCCATGAGGTCCCTGACACCTCCCCTGTCCCCTCCCCAGCTTTCCCCATCCCTGCTGGAGCTGCTGGTCACCGTAGTGGCCACCCTGGGTGAGCTGGCAGCCTCCACAGCCAGGCCAGACAGGGCCGTGCTGCTGGGCGTGTCCCCAGGGTACCTGCACACAGCCCTGGGTCCTTCACTGGGCAGCTCTATGACACCTTGGACCACGGCGGTGGCACCTGGTGGCACCGCGATGTCACCTCCCAGCGTGACTCCCCCCTCACCTCCCTGGGCCAGGCCCTGGCTGCCGATGAGACCACCCCATGGACCACCTGGGCCCAGGTGACACACGCGGCCAGAGACTGGTGGGACCCAGGGGCTGCACTTGTGGGCAGCTGGTTCCGGCTGCTGGATGAGGCCACCAAGCTCTGGGACGCCTGCAGGGACGCGGCCTCTGGCGAGGGCACCGCTGCGGCCATGGGAGAGGCCACGGGAGAGGCTGTGGAAAAGGCCACGGTGGCCACCAGCCAGGCAAAAGTGGTCACCAGGAGGAGACAGAGGCGGAGGCCGCCCTGGGGCTGCGGGAGTGCTTGGTGGCCCCGTGTGACAAAGCCACCGTGTTCCACCCGTTCCACCGCGTTCCCCTGGGAGCTGCAGCACCGGCTGACCTGAGGGGACAACGAAGCCGTCCCGTGATTTCCGCGTGACCTTGGCAGTCAAGGTGGCCGAGCAGCTGTGGGAGGCCAGCGACTGGCTAGCCGCTTGTCACCTCCTGGGAACACTTGGAGACATCTACACCCTCTTCTGGAGTTCCCATTGTGACCTGGATGGCCGCAGACACCGTGCAGCGGCTGAGAAGTGCCAAAGAGCCATCAAGGACATCCCGAGGTTGCTGCAGAAACAGTGATGTCAGCACTGTGATGTAATCAGGGGCGGTGACATCATTGAGGACATCACTGGTGTCACTTCTCCCCTCCCCCCTCCCTGCGCGGGATTTGAGACAAATTGGGGGAATTTTCTGGGAATTTTCATTGGAATTGTCCCAAATCGTGATGGGAGTTCCTGGGATGCTGTCTCTGGAGATGCTCAGGGACACTCAGGGACACTCACGGATGCGGCGGTGGGTCAGGGGGTGAATGAGCCCCCTCGATGCCTTGCAGCAGCGGCAGCTTCCTGCCGTGTCTGCAGCAGAGCCGGGTTATAAGTGACAATAGAATAATCAGCTTTTGCATTTCTGTGTTGACTTTTGCAGGTTGTTATTGATCACAAGGACTTTGCTATGGTACCTGATATTGATTATTGAGAATTCCTCGTAGCTGCTCATTGGAACTCTAAATTCTATCAGTGTACGTGTGCAGCGTGCAGCCGATTTAACGGCAGCGTAAGGGTCCCTTGGGGCTCCGTGCTGCCCACCCCCCCCCCGTCATCAGCTGGAACACCCCACAATTTACCAGGGCCCCCCCGCACACCGGGACCCCCCATTCACTGCCCCTTCCCCCTTCACCGACCCCCGC
Organism: Taeniopygia guttata; assembly: GCF_048771995.1. Classification (NCBI taxonomy): domain Eukaryota; kingdom Metazoa; phylum Chordata; class Aves; order Passeriformes; family Estrildidae; genus Taeniopygia; species Taeniopygia guttata. Next base: position 4,127,253 of record NC_133060.1, on the reverse strand, counting down.
AAAGCGCTGGGACCCCCGATCCGTGAGCTCCCCCAGTGCACCAGGACCCCCCCTCACCGCCCCCCATTGATCGAACCCCCCAAACGCCCCCGACCCCTCCCCGCCCCCGACCCGCGCTGGCCCCGCCCCCCGCCCACGCTGGCTCCGCCCCCGCCCGCGCAGGCTCCGCCCCCCGCCCACGCTGGCCCCGCCCCCACCCGCGATGGCCCCGCCCCCGGCCCGCGCTGAGCGGAGCCTGTCAAGAAACGCCCCTCGGGTTTGTAGCCACGCCCACAACGGGGCGGGGCCGAGTGGTTCGCCCAATGAGGAGCGACGGAGCAGGGAGAGGCGGGGACTGCGAGGGGTCGGTGGGAGCAGCAGCCAATGGGGAGCGGAGAGGGCGTGGCCTGAAGGCAGGAAGGGGCAGCAGTGAATGGGCGCGGAGGGGGCGGGGCGCGGAAGGAAGGGAAGGTGGGCGGGGCCTGTGCGAGCAGCGAGTGGAGCACGGGAAAGGGGCGGGGCCACGAACGGGACCGTGGGAAGGGCGGAGGAGGAACCCATTGGGGGCGTGGCGGGGGTTTTGGGGCTCCGGGGGTCCCAAATGATCCCAAATCCTGCTGGATCCCAAGGAATAACCCCAAGGGATCTCAGGTCCTAAATCGTGGGTCCCCGAAAATCACAGATCCCGAATGCTGCTGGATACACGAAACCAATCCCAAGCAATCTCAAACCCTAGATCCCAAATCCTGCTGGATTCCCAGGAATAGTCCCAAATTATCTCAATTTCTGGATCCCAAGCAATCCCAAAATTACCACAAATCCTGGATCCCTAGCAGTGTTAAAGTCCAGATCCTAAATCCTGATGGATCCCAAGGAATAGTCCCAAATGATCTCAAATTCTGGATCCCAAACAATCCCAAATCCCAGATCTCAAATCCTATTGGACACTCAAAACCAATTCTAAATGCTCTCAAATCCCAAATCCTGGATCCCAAAAAGTCCCAGACACCAAATGCTGCCAGATACCCCAAATCCGATCCTAAAAGATCTCCAATCCTGGATCCCCAAACAATCTCAAATCCCAGACCCAAAATCCTGCTGGATCTCCAGAAACAATCCCAAAAACCAATTGCAAATCAGGGTCCTGGCAGGGGAAATCAGAGCCCTGGCTGGGGTAAATGGGCCCTGAGGGGGCCAATGGGGTCCTGGAAGGATAAATGGGGGCCCTGAGGGGTTCAGTGGGGTCCTGAAAGGATGAATGGGGGTAAATCAGGGTCCTGGCAGGGGAAATCAGAGCCCAGAGGGGTCAATGGGGTCCTGGCAGGGAAATGGAGCCCTGGAGGATGGATCTGGGCCTCAAGGAATTAAACCCAACCTGGAAAAGGGTTCCTGAGGTCCTGGCAGGGCCAGTTCTGCCCCTCGGGGGAGGATCAGGGTGTGGGGCCCTCCCTCCTCCAAGAGCCTCAACGCCCTCAGCCCTCAGAGCTCTGGCCACAGCCTCTGGATGGAGACAGGGATGGAGCACAAGGTGGGAACCCCAAAACCCCGGGGTCACCCCCAGTGGGTACCTGAGGGGATCTGGGGGGATCTGGGGGGGAATTGGGGTATTTTGGGCCAGTTTGTTGAAGTTTGGGAATCCCCAGGGCCATGGGTGCGGCCAGAAGGGAAAAGGGAAGTGGAAAGTTCCGGAGTCTGGGGAGTTCAGAGGGGCCTGGGGAGGGGGAAAAGAGGGGTGGGACCCCCCAAATTCCAGGGAGGATTCAGGAGGAACCCCCTAAATCTCACCTGGGTACCTGAGAAGCCCAAAACCTCCCTGAAGCCTCACCTGGGACACCTGGGAAACCCCAAATCCTTGGGAATTCTCACCTGGGAACCCCCAAACCTCACCTGGGAGCCCCTTGGAACCCTCACTTGGACACCTGGGACCCCCCAAATGCTCACCTGTGCATCTGAGAAACCCCAAATCTTTGGGAAATCTCAACTGGGAAGCCCCAAATCCCTGGGGAACCTCACCTGGCACCCCCAAAACCTCACCTGGGGCCCCTCCAATCTCTTGGGAGCCTCACCTGGGACCCCCCCTTGCCCCCTGTGTCCACCCTGACCCCCGTGCCGTGTCCTCTGGATGTCCCCTGCTCATTTGGGACCCCCAAAATCCGACCTGGAACCCCCCAAAATCCTTCCAGGACACCCTAAAACCCTTCCAAGGCCCACAAAGCCCCTTCAGGATCCCCCAACCCCCCCCCCCCCCCGTGCTCCCCCTACCCCCCAAAAACCCCACGGGGGATCCCCAGAACCCTGCCTGGATCCCCAACCCCCCCCAGAACCCTCCAATCCCTCCCCCACTGCCCTAATCCCCCTTTCCTGTCCCCAGGTGTCCCCCCCTGCCCTCCCCCGTGAGGTGGACACAGCGGTGGCCGTGCGGCGCAGGGCCCTGGTGGCCCTGGTGGCCTTGGCCGAGGCCTTGGGGACACCGGACAGCGTCCCCGCTGCGCTGGCCGAGGCCGAGGCTGCCCTGGGCCAGGCCCAGGAGGCTCAGAGGGGGCTGGAGAGGGCCCAGGAGGCTGCAGTGGCCCCGGCGGTGGCCCTGGGAACCCTGGGGGACGAGGACGAGCAGTGGCTGCGGCAGCTCGGGGCCGTGGCCAAGGCAGCGGCGGCGGCGCTGGAGCGCGAGGAGAGACGGGCACGGCGGTGCCAGCGCTGGCTGCGGGCTGGGCACGGGCTGGCCGTGGGGCTGATGGTGCTGTGCGGGGCCGTGTGTGAGTAAAAACCAGTACGGACCAGTATAGACCAGTATGGACCAGTATAGAGCAGTATGGACCGGTATGGGGCAGTATGGACCAGTATGGGCCAGTATAAGTCAGTACGGACCAGTTTGGATGAGTTGGGCTCTGGGCCGGGCACGGGCTGGCTGTGGGGCTGATGGTGCTGTGTGGGGCTGTGTGCCAGTAAAAACCACTATGGACCAGTACAGACCAGTATAGACCATTATAAACCTGTATGGACCAGTATGGACCCATACAAACCAGTACGGACCAGTATAGAGCAGTATGGAATGATAGGGACCGGTATGGTGTAGTATGGACTGGTACAGACCAGTATAAGCCAGTTCAGACCAGTATAAACCAGGTCAGACCAGTATACATCTTGATAGTACACTGCAGCTGTACTGTGTGCTGTGGGTCTGCACTGCCTCAGTGGGAGGCAGTATGGACCAGTTCAGACCAGCTCAGACCAGTATAGACCAGTATGAGTATCCACAGACCAGTAGAGACTTCCCCCTGCCTGGACCCGTACAGACCAGTTTGGACCAGTATAGACCAGTATGAATATTTACAGACAAGTAGAGACTTCCCCCTGCCCTGACCAGAGCAAACCAGTACAGACCAGTATGAGGCACTGCAGAGCAATGAGGATCATTATGGATCAGTAGAGAGCAGTGGGGACCAGTTCAGACTGGTATGGAACAGTACAGACCAGTACAAATATCTACAGACCAGGAGGGACTTTCCCCTGCCCTGACCAGTATAGGCCAGTTCAGACCAGTATAGACCACTATGGACCAGTGCAGAGCAGCAGGGGGCAGCAGGGGATGCAGGGAACCAGTACAGACCAGTTCAGACCAGTATGGAGCCCTACCAACCAGTAGAGACCTTCCCTGCCTCAGGATGGGGGCACTGGGATGGAACTGGTTACACTGGGACAGGGACACCGGGACAGGACTGGGGAAACTAGGACAGGACTGGTGACACTGGGATGGAACTGGTGACACTGGGATGACTCACGGGGGCAATGACACTGGCACGGTGACAGTGGGGGGGACACTGAGCTGGTGACATTGGTATGGGGACAATGGGGTGGTGGCACTCAGGTGGTGACAGTGGGACAGAACTGGTGGCACTGGGGTGGCGACACTGGGATGGAACTGGTGACACTGGGCTGGTGGCACGGGGGCAGCCCTGGGGACACCGGGGTGGTGACAGTGGGATAGACTGGGGTGGTGGCACCGGGCTGGAACTGGGGACAGTGGGAGGGGATTGGTGACACTGGGGCAGGGAGAGTGGGACAGGACTGGGGTCACTGGGAGGGGACACGGGGATGGGGACATCAGGAAGGGACTGGGGACACTGGGACAGGGTGAGGGACACTGGGGTTGAACTGGTGGCACTGAGCTGCTGCTATGGGTGGTACTGGTGACACTGGCATGTGACATAGGTATGGGGACAATGGGGTGGTGGCACTGGCGTGGAAGTGGGAGCAGTGAGCTGGTGGCACTGGGACAGGACTAAGGACACTGGGCTAGAACTGGGTTGGTGACACTGGGCTGATGGCACTCGGGTGGTGACAGTGGGACAAAACGGGTGGCAATGGGTTGGAAGTGGGGACACCGGGACAGGACTGGTGGCAGAGGCACAGGGACACTGGGATTGAACTGGTGCCACCGGACGCGTGGCACTGCCATGTCCCTGGTGCCACCTGTGCAGTGTCCCCGTGTCCCCACAGTGTCCCTGGACTCGGCCCGCACCGCCCTGGGGGTGAGCGAGGACAGCCACCTGCTGCTGGCCCTGGCCGCGGTGGCCGTGTCCTGCGAGGTGGCCTGGCGGGGTCTGGGGACATCACGGCGTCACCTGGCCACCGCCGCGAGCCACCAGCGGGACATGGCCCTGCGCCTGCGGGACCGTGCCCGGCGGGTGGCAGCTGCCAGGGCCAGCGCCGAGGCCGCTGCGGCCACCAACGAGGCCACTGCAGATGTGCTGGGGCGGCTGGAGGAGGTGACACAGGCACTGGGGACGTTGGTGACGGCTGTCACCCAGGACAGGGAGGTGACACCTTGGGGGACACAGGGACAGGGCTTCCCCAGAGCTGCCCGGGCACTTGGGGACATCCTAGTGGGCTTGGGGACATTGCGTGAGGGGCACGAGGAGGTGACGCCGAGGCTGGAGGCGGCCCAGAGAGCGCTGGTGGGGCAGGGATAGGGACAGGGTGGGGACACTGGGGTGGCACTGTCACCGCTGGGGTAGGGGGACACTCCGAGGGACATTGGGGACTTTGGGGACAACCCCGTGTCCTTCCCTTGGGGACAGCGGGACCACCCTGAGGTCCCCTGTCCTGTTTTGGGTCACCACGATGTCCCCGATGTCCCCACAGGACCCCGGCATGTCCCCAGGGTCCCCAACAGGACATCGGGGACGCACTTGGGTCTTGTTGGGGACATGGGGGGGACACCGGGGCCATGTGGGGACCCTGAGGGCACATCGGGGTCCCGTAGGGGACATGGGGAGGACATTGGGGACCCCGCCCGGGCCGCTCGGGGGGAGGGGGGGCGGGGACGTCACCTCGCCCTGCCCCCATCCGGCCGCGCCACTTCCCGCGTGTTCCCCGAGTGTCCCCCGGGCCTGTCCCCCCTCCCCGCCAGCATCTCCCGGAGTGTCCCCGCAGTGTCCCCGCGGCGTCCCCGGAGTGTCCCCAGCGGCCATGGAGCCCCGCGAGGTGCGGCAATCCCGGGGGACACGGGGGTGCGGCGGGGAGGGGACAGAGGCTGGAGGGGACCGAGGGGGGCAGAGGGGACCAGGGGTGACACAGGGACGGGGGACAGCAGAGCCCTCCAGGGAGGGGACAAAGGGGACCCTGGAAGGACACTGGGGCCACCCCAGGAGGCCACAAGTGCCACCAGGTCCCTGCCACCTCCCCTGTCCCCTCCACAGCTGCTGGAGGCGCTGGTGGCCGTGGTGGCCGTCCTGGGTGAGGTGGCAGCCACTGTGGCCGGGCCCTACGGGGACGTGCTGCTGGCTGTGTCCCCACGGTCCCTGCACACGGCCCTGGGGACCTTCATCAATCACCTCCGGGACACCCTGGACCACCAGGCTGTCCCCTCCCTGGGCCAGGCCCTGGCCGCCCTCGGGGCCACCCCAGGGGCCACCTGGGCCCATGTGACAAGGGCGGCCAGCGCCTGGCAGGACCCGGTGGCCGCGCTCAGGGACAGCTGGGACCGACTGGCCGGGGAGGCCATCGAGCTCCGCGACGCCTGCAGGGCCGCGGCCACCAGGGAGGCCACCACAGCGGCCACCGCCACCACCCTGGCTGGGGATCTGCAGGTCAAGGCCACACAGTGGGGGACAGCCAGGGACAACCTGGTGGCCACGGCCCGGCCGGTGCTGCTGGCCCTGGACAAGGACGAGGCGACCTCAGCGCTGGCTGCGCATGAGGCCCGGGTGGCAGCGGCCACCAACAAGGTGGTGGCGGCCACCAAGGCCAGGGAAGAGACCGGGATGGCCACCAGCGAGGCCAGGGCAGCCAGCAGGAGGGGACAGCGGGCAGAGGTGGCCCTGGAGCTGCTGGAGCGCTTGGTGGCTGTGTGTGACAAAGCCACCACGTTCCCCCGGGAGCTGCAGTGCCGGCTCGGGGACATCGAGGCCACCCTGAAGGGGACAAATGAGATGTCCCCCGATGTCCCTGCAGCCTTGGTGGCCGCGGTGACTGAGGCTGAGCGGCTGTGGGAGGCCAGCGCCCACCTGGCCACACGTTACCTGCTGAGGACACTTGGGGACATCCGCACGCTCCTCTCAAGTTGCCATGGTGGACCCGGTGGCCGCGCAGTGGCCGAGAAGTGCCAAAGAGCCATCGAGGACATCCCGAGTCTGCTGCGGGGACAGTGATGTCACTGCTGTGATGTCATCGGGGTGGTAACATCATCAGGGACATCACTGGTGTCATTTGTCCCCGCCCCCTATCTCAGGGTGGGATTTGAGTCAAATTTGGGGAATTTTCTGAGAGTTTTCATTAAAACTGCCCCAAATCCTGATGGGGATTCCTGGGGTGACATCACTGGGGACACTTGGGGACAGGGACCAACGCAGCAAGGCCCAGTCACGTTCGGATGCTGTTTCCATGTTGGTGGGGACACGTGGAGTCCTGAAAGGGAAAACAGGGTCTTGAGGGGGTGAGTTGGGTCCTGGCAGGGGAATGAGGGTCCTACAGATGTCACTTAGGGTCCTGAAAGGGTAAACTGGGGGGCCAAGGGGGTAAATGGGGGTCTTGGCAGGTTAAACGAGGGTTGTGAATTCCATCTGTAGGACCCCATTGAACCCTTCAGAGCCCTCATTTACCCTTCCAGGACCCCATTTAGCCCCTCAGGGCCTTCATTTCCCCAGACAGGACCCTGAGCCCCCCACTCTCAAGGCGACCTTTCCCCTTCCAGGACCCCAATTACCTTCCGGGACCTCATTCACCACCCCCCACCCCAGGCCCTGCCCCCAGGCTTCGCCCCAAGCTCTGATTGGTTGGATTGGAGAAAGGGGCGTGGCCATTGAGGTGGAAACCGAAATGGAGAAGAGGGGGAGGGAAGACGGGGTAGGGACACCCCAAAAATGAGACCAGGCTCCCCCAAATTCCAGGAATTCCATGGGAACCCCTAAAATACTGGGAATTACATAGAAATCCCCAAAAGTGGGACTTAGGACTCCCCAGATGTCCCAACCTGGGATTCTCAGTTTTTAATGTCCCAAATTGGCATAACAAGTTGAATTTCCAGGAGATTCCTGGATTTTAATGCTTCAGATTGGGATAAAACGCTGATTTTCCAGTGAATTCCCTTTTTTCCCAGCAAAACCCCATGAATTTCCTGGAAAGTCAACTTTTAATCCCAATTTCAGGCATTATAAAAATGGGGTCCTGGGGGGGTTTGGTGGTCCTGGGGAGGATTTGGGGTTCCCGAGGGAATCTGGGGGTTCAGGAGGGTACTGGGGGGGGATTTGGGGGGTCCTGGAGGACCTCAAGGGGTCCTGGGTGGGGTTTGGGAGGTCCCAAGGGATCCTGGAAGTTCTAGGACGGCTTTTGGGGAATCCTGGGGAGGATCTGGGGGTTCCTGGAGGGTTCCAGGTGGGGTTTGATGGTGGCCACTGTGCTGCAGATGTGGCACGTGGTGGAGCCGTGTTTGCAGATCCTGCGGGAACTGGAGGAGGATGGGGCTGGCTGGGGTCATGCGGAGGCACTGCCATCATCATGGAACGTTCATGCTTGTGACTGGTCATCGGCATTGGCATCGTCACAGAACCTTCATGGCCGTGATGGGTCATTGTCGCCCTTGTCAAGGAACGTCTGCGGTCATTAAGGGTCATCATCGTGGAATGTCTCTGATGGTCGTGATTCCATGCGTGGCCTTGATGGGTCTTCACCGTCACTGTCATCATCAAAGATGGGTCCATCCGTGGTCTTCAAGGGTCCATCCATGGTCTCGATGGGTCTTTGCCTTCGTCATCGTCATCATCATGGACCGTCTGTGGTTGTGAAGGGTCTTCATTGCCATCGTCAGTGACCATTTGTGCTCATGAAGGGTCATCATCGTTGTGGAATGTCCATGATGGAGATGAGTCCATCCACGGTATTGATGGGTCTTTTGCTTTATCATCATCATCATCAACCACGGACATGAAGGGTCTCCATTGTCATCAAAGGCCAACCATGGATATGAAGGGTCTCCATTGTCATCAAAGGCCAACCACGGACATGAAGGGTCTCCATTGTCATCAAAGGCCAACCATGGATATGAAGGGTCTCCACTGTCAATCAAGGGCCGTCCATGGTAGTGAAGGGTCTCCATTGTCATTATTGCCATCACCTGTGGTCCGAATGGGTCATTGCATGCCAACTGTGAAGGAGAAAGATCTTCATCATCCTCCTCTCCCTCCTGGACCCTCTGATGTGGCCCTGCGGCTCAGTCACGGGGGAGAAGAGAAGGACCCTCGTCATCAATGCTGTCATCACGGGGTTCCCACGGCAGTGAGGGGACAATCCATGGTGACATCAGGACCATCCATGGTGACAATAGGACTATCCATGGTGGGGACGGGACAATCCATGGTGACATCAGGACCATCCATGGTGACACTGGGACGGGACAATCCATGGTGACAATATGACAATCCAGAGTGACATTGTGACAATCCATGCTGACAGTGGATCAGTACAGACCAGTATAAATCACTATGGAGCAATATGGACCAGTATGAACCAGTACAAACCAGTAAGAACCTGTGCTGGGTCTGTGAGTGACCACTGCAGCTCCCAGATCAGTCTGGGGCTCTGGTCCCAGTTCAGGCTCTGGTCCCAGTTTATGCCAGTTCCCAGTTTAGCCCCTGAACTGGTTTGGAATCACTCCCAGTTCAGTCTGTACTGGTTGGGGTCCAATTCCCAGTTTATCCCAGTTTATCCTGTACTGGTTGGTGTTGCAGCATTTTTGAGAGAAAGAGGACATGAGTTATGAAATTTGAGCTACTCCAGTCTAGGCCTCAGATTTGGGCCTTGTGAGGCCTTCAAGCCTCTGACGCAGTTAGAAATTCAGAGCTTGTGGCGCAGATAGAAATAGTCTTAAGGTGTGACAGGGACCACTGGGCTGTCTGGGTGTGAATTAGTATAGGTTTCATAGTGTAAGGTGTAGGCCGTTTTAAGGAAAAGGTAAACAATATTAGTTTGCCAATCACAGTGTCTTTGTTTCTGTAAACTATGTGGAAGCTTATATAAACTACCACCTTATCTTGAATAAAGGGAGTACGTTTGATTAACCACATTGGTTCAGATCTGCGTTTGTCTTGTCCAGCTTTCCGTTTTCCTGAGATTCCCTGGCTTTTAGTGGCGCCCGAACAGGGACTCAGGAGGCTCCGAAAAAGCTCCCAAATTACTTTTAGAGGAACGGGGAGCTGAGTTTGAGTCGTGCGACAAAAATTCAGGTCCAAATCGCCTCATGGCGATGGGGCCAGGATCCCAAATTCACTTTTTGTGAACGGGGATCAAGTGGAACGAAGCAGAAGTCTCCAAACTCCGAATTGGGCCGTTTCCCAACGGGAGGAAAAAGACTCTTCGCATTGTTGTTTGTTTGCGAGAGTCCGTTGGAGCAGTGGGAAGACCTCGGCGTTCACAAGGAACTCGAATGGCGGGTGTGAACGTGGCCGGGGCCAGAAAGCTGGAGGGGGAGTGCCGCCTCGCCAAAGAAAAGCAAGGAAAAGCAACCTGCGGAGGTTGGAGGTAAGCCGCAGAGAGAGAGAGAGGGTGAAAGTTCACCATGGATGGGGATCTGCAGGCTTCCGTGCGGCTTCTCTTTCCTATTCTCTCAGAGAGAGCTGAAAAAGTTAAAGAAGCCGATTTAGAGCAGTTGGTCCTGTGGGCATGAAACAAAGGCAAGCTGCAAAAGCCTTCGCTGATTTTTAGTGAAGTCGAATGGCAAGAGCTGGGGCAGCTGCTTTGGGATGCAGTGATAGAGGGCGGAAAAGACAAGAAAACACTGCTGGAGCTTGGAGGCATTTGGAAAAAAGTTTTACATACCCTGCAAAGCATGGCCGTGGAGAAAAAAGCAGCAGAACCTGCAATTCAGGCGTTTGAGCAATCCACATCAGAACAGACAGAAGTTCAGAAGTTATCTCGGGTTGAAAAATTCTTTAATGTTTGTAATATGCGGCCAGTGCGAGGGCAGAAAGCTCCAGTCAGTCTCTCTGTCAGGGATTTTGTCGCTCGTTTGGAGGGAAACGCAGAGCCAGGAGGCGTGGGGCCGGCCGGCGCGGGACAAAGCAAAAGCGTGACCGCGGCAGGGGCAGGAGTGTGCCCGCAGGCAGCGGATGTCAGCAGCTCGGTGGTTCCATGGAGTAATGCGAACCCGGAAGGGGCCCCCTCGGGTCCCTCGGGAGGCGGGGAGACATCTGAGGAGGCTGGTGGAGTTGGTGACGAAACAGGGCTGACTCAGGAGGAGGAACTCAGGGGCGGAGATCAAGGCGGAGACCAGGGTGGAGAAGGGAGCGAGGCGGTGCTGGCCCCTCACCCCCCCGCAGCGGCCGAGGCGGCAGCAGCGGCGGGTGCGTGCATGCGTAGAGGCGCGGCTCGGCAATACCCGCCAGTGGCGGCAAACAACCCGGCGCGGCTTGGCGGGGCTGGGCACCACAATACTAGCAGAATGGCAGAAGCAGCAACTCAAACAACAGCAGAACAGAGCCCCGAAACAGCCAGTTCCCACTCCACCACGGTAGCGCTGCGCTGCCCACTCCCACCAAGTTCAGACTCTGGCGACTCAAAGCCAGACCTTCCTGTTGTCAATTGTAGCAGGGACAAGCGATCACAGAACAAGATAGAAAGACCAAATATGTTACAGAAAAAAATAGCCCACCTTGCCACCCTTTCAAATCTTCAGGCTCAACCAGTGGAACCTTCCACTGGCCAGCAATTGGCATTGCCAGCAGTTTTAAAAAATCCATTGCAGTCGCAATGGGCATCAGTTGTGAAGGATGCTCTTTTGGACGGTGACTGGAAGGCTGTCAGCTCCCTGGCTTGTCCTGTCATAGTGTCTAATGGGAATGCCATCTGGGAGCCTCATGAGTGGAAAATCCTACAATCACCTAAGCAGACAGTCACCACTTATGGGATCAGATCAGAAGCAGCCAGGAACATCATTCAGTATATATTCACAGCAGATGTGCTTTGTCCTGGTGATTAATCTAATATTGCATCCCTGCTCCTGACACCCTCCTAGTTTCTCATGTTTGTAAGGGAATGGAGGCGATTGGCAATTGAAGAGGCCAACAAACACACAAATGTGGGGGATCCTTTTTATGGAGTCCAGCCAGATATGCTGACTGGGCGAGGACCATATGCAACCAACCAGGTGCAACTTACCTTTCCCGTTGAAATGCATCAATTGTCACAGCAATTGGCTCATCAAGCTTTGCTTTTGGTACCAGACAAGAAAAAGTCAGCATCCTATGCCACCATAAAGCAAGGAGCCACTGAACCATTTGGACAATTTATTGATAGGCTGTCAGCTGCTTTGAAGGACGCACCTGACGTGCCACCAGACGTTCAGGAACATTTATTCCGATCCCTTGCTTTTGAAAATGCTAACCCACACACAAGAACCATCCTAGCCACCCTTCCTCAGGGCTGTCCAGTCGATGAGATGCTTGTCAGAGCCACACGCGCAGAACAAAGCAACCAAGCTGCAACATTCACAGCAACCATCCAAGATGCCATGCAACAAGGACACATGATTGCAGCTGCCTTGTCAGGCAGCAAAGGTAACAACTCACTTCGTCGCAGCAAAAGTCAACCTAATCTTAAATCATCTAAAACCATTTGCTTTCGACGCAGTGGAACAGGCCATCTCCGGCGAGACTGCCAAAAGATGGTGTGGTGTCACAAGTGCAACACTGACAATCATGCCACAGAAGCTTGTCGCAGTTCGGGAAACGGCCAGTGCAGCGCGCGGAGGCACTGCGTGAAGAAATAAATCGATGCCCAGACCCCACAGACTCCAAGAACAGCTTCCTGTTGAACAACTCACCTGCCACCTGGGGAAGTCTTGGAGTCGACGTTGCCACCGCCACAGAAGTCACTCTGAATGACACAAAGGTAACCCTAATTCCTACCAATGTATATGGTCCAATGTACAGCACAACTTCTCTAGTTGGGGGTTTGTTGCTGGGGAGATCCTCCACAAGCAAACAAGGTGTGATCATGATTCCTGGCGTCATTTACGCAGACTTCACCGGTCAAGTGAAAATAATGGTTCATGCCTTGCAACCACCTGTGACAATTCCCAAAGGAAGCAAGATTGCCCAAATTGTAGCAATTGAAAATTTCTTGCCACATCATCAGCGCCCAAAAGAACCAACTGATTCTGGAAGACAAGACAATGGCTTTGGATCAACTGGCCACAATGTCTTCTTCACATTTAACCTGAAAGATCGTCCGTACAAGAAAGTACAACCGAAACGTGGTTCACACTGTGTTCGATTGGAACCAATGCTTGATACAGGAGCAGATGTCTCAATTATCAATCAGATGTACTGGCCATCCAACTGGCCCTTGCGAGCCCCAAGTTCGCACATTGTAGGAGTGGGTGGAATGAAGATTCCTTCAGTTAGCAGAGATCCCATCAGCACCATCTTTGAAGACAATCAAGTTATTGTGACTCAACCATATGTCATGTCTTTGCCCAAACAGCTTCCAGGATTGATAGGCAGAGATGTGCTTTCCCAGCTTGGGATGGTTTTGACCACCGATCAGCATTTTCCGTGATGGCCACTGCGGAGCAGCCGCCCATCCTCAAAATTACCTGGTTGACTGAAACACCTGTTTGGATTGAGCAGTGGCCAATGTCAGAAGAACGGCTGCAAATTGCTAACCAATTAGTACAAGAGCAACTTGAGGCTGGACATGTTCAGCCATCTGTCAGCCCATGGAACACCCCAATTTTCATCGTCCCCAAGAAATCAGGAAAATGGAGATTGGTGCATGATTTACGAAAAGTGAATGGGCAAATGCAGGCAATGGGTGCTTTGCAGCCTGGACTGCCAACACCAACCATGATCCCACAGGGGTGGAGCATTGTTGTCATTGATTAAAGGACTGTTTCTTTACCATTCCTCTTCATCCACAAGATACCCAGCGATTCGCTTTCACTGTGCCACCCATCAACAGAACAACACCAGCAAAATGATATGAATGGGTTTCCCTCCCTCAGGGAATGCGCAATTCTCCAAGCATGTGTCAGTTGTTTGTCGATTGGGCCCTGCGGCCAGTTCGTCGACATTTTCCCAATGCAATCATTTATCACTACATGGATGACATTCTCATTACCACCAAACAGCCATTGGCAGATGCAGACTTGAATTGGCTCCTCTCACAACTGAAAAAACATGGATTGACAGTGTCCCCAGAAAAAGTACAGCGATCAGCCCCCTGGAAATACTTAGGCTGGCTGATCACAGATTCGCAAATTCGACCCCAGAAACTTACTTTACATGTCGACATTTCTACTTTACATGATGCCCAGAGACTCTTTGGAGACCTGCAGTGGGTTTGTACCATTGTAGGAATCACCAACGATGATTTGCAACCATTTTTGCCGTGGCTTCATGGCAGTGATGCCAACAGCCCTCGAGTCTGTACCCCTGAGCAACAAGAAGCTTTGATTCGAGTTTCAGAAAAACTACGATGCGGTTGGAGTGCTCGTCGCATTGAACATTTGCCATTGTCACTGTTCCTCTCCAACGCTGATGCTTCTCCGCTTGCCATTGTTTTTCAATCGCAAAAGAAAAAGAGGGAGTCCCAACGTGGATCAACAGCAATTCTACTTGAGTGGGTATTTTTACCCGTTCAACCAAGAAGTCATGTGATGGGCAGGACAGATGCTCTTGCTGCATTGATACGAAAAGGCAGAGACAGAATTTTATAAATGGATGGAAAAGAACCAGCAGACATCAGTGTTCCTGTGAAAAATGAAGATCTGGAATGGCAGCTCAGACACTCTACTGCACTGCAAGAAGCATTGTTGGGTTTCACAGGAGTGGTGCACAACAAACAACCAAAAGGCCCAATGTGGCATTTTGTCAGTCGTTACCAGTGGTTGGAAAGACCCTTGTGTTCATTGAAACCAGTGGAAGGAAGAACAGTCTTCACTGATGCTGGCCGAAGATCAAAAAGAGCTGTGTGCGTTTGGCAACAACGAGGGAAATGGTTGGAACATCTAATCAGAGGTGATGTGGAAGATAGTCTACAAACCCTCGAGTTGAAGGCCGTGTGTTGGGCTTTCCAGACCTGGAACAAGGAACCACTCAACGTTGTCTCAGATTCTTTATATGTAGTTGGAGTTGTGCAGAGAATTGAAGATGCACTCCTCAGAAGAACCCAGAACCAGCATCTTGGAGAACTGTTCCTGCAGTTGTGGAGCGTGTTGAAGCAGCGCCAGCATGCCTTTTGCATCATGCACATTCGAAGTCATCAATGTAACAGAGGTTTGGGAGAGGGTAACGCATTGGCGGATGCCGCGGTCAGTTATGCAGTCCATGTCCCCCCCCCCAGAACAGTTTTGAGAGAGCTCGCAACAGTCATGAGACATTCCACCAAAATGCGAGAGCCATGCACCGACAATTTCAGATCCCCATGAGTGATGCACAGGGGATTGTTCGAGCCTGCCCTCAATGTAGTCATTATGGGCCTGGCCTCGGACTTGGTACAAATCCAAGGGGTCTGAAAGCTTTAGAGTTGTGGCAGATGGATGAAACTCATGTCCCCGAGTTTGGGAAGTTGAAATGTGTTCATGTCACTGTAGATACTTATTCTAGATTCATTTGGGCCACAGCACAGACAGGGGAAAAGGCCCTGCATGTGAAGAGGCATTTATTTGCCTGCTTCGCAGTAATGGGTGTACCTGTGGAAATCAAAACTGATAATGCTCCATCTTATGCTAGTCGACAAGTTGCTACATTTATGCAGAAGTGGGGGGTGAAACATACAACAGGGATCCCTCAGTCATCTACAGGTCAGGCCATTGTGGAGAGGGCCAACCGTACCCTGAAAGAATACATAGCAAAACAAAAGCAGGGTGATGAAACTGATGTGTTTAACCGATTGTCAAAGGTATTGTTCACTCTAAACTATTTGTGTTTGGCAGAAGGTAAAGAAGAACCTGCAGTCGTGATACACCACCAAACAGTGAAAGAAGGAAGACCGCAAGCAATTCCAGGACTTTACGTGTATCACAAAGACATGCAGACGGGTGAATGGCTGGGGCCAAGTCCAGTGTTGTTTATTGGTAGAGGTTATATGTGTGTTTCAACAGGTACTGGTCCAGTCTGGGTACCGAGCAGATTCACCCATGCGTGTCCACAGGAAAAGATACCAACCCGCAGTGATAACAACGTCAACGACAACAGTTTGCCTGGAACATCCCGTGATTAATCCGATTCTGATGAAAATTAATATTGTAGAGTACAGAGAAATAAGTTAAAATATCATAAGTGTGAAGTTAGATTTATCAGAAGTTAGTTTATTAGAAGTTATAGTTTATGTTTAGAATTAAGTTTGTTTCTTTCATGTTAAACAGGGCATTCAAAAACCTGAGAAATATGTGGTGGGCCTCAATGTTTTTATTAAGCAGTGTTTTGGTTCTTGAAGTATCTGGAATCCTTGACATTGACAAGAGAGAAAATATGTGGATCACTTGGGCCAAACAAACCAGGCAAGATTCATTCTGCCTGTCGTTAGCCACACCGTCTAACCCCTTTCGTATTGTTTAATTGGAGTCTCGTTGGGTCCCATGGCAGAGTTCAAAACTTGGACCCGAGCTAAAATAAGTCCAAATATCACCCTGGGAGCGCAAGCTGTTGCATTTGTGCAAAACCTTAAATTTACTGATGACAGTCTTCAAGAATTCGATCTTTTGGGTTCTGTCCCAGGAAATTATTGTTTAATATTTGGATCTTATGCTACCAAACCAACTCAAGAAAATGGAAAATTGACAGATGACGACACTTGGTTGTCTCCCAGATCACCATTGTATTACAACTATTCAGAATATTGTAGCAATTCGACTCAATCTGTGACGCCGCAAAGAGGTGGTGCAGGAAAACTGCCCCCAGGAACCTTCCTCATTTGTGGGGACCGAGCCTGGTCAGCAGTCCCTCAAAATGCTAGGGGAGGCCCATGTTATATCGGTAGGTTGACGCTTTTTGCTCCCACCATACATCAGGTTCTCAAATTGCCTCAGAAGACTCAACGAGCCAAACGCAGTGTTCTCCAAATGGACCCTAATTGTAAAGATATAGTGTCATTGTGGGGGCGTGCCTCTGTAGTAGTAGCCTCACTTTTTGCCCCAGGGGTTGCCTCATCAGAAGCGCTCACACAATTGAGAACTCTAGCCTGCTAGACAGGAAAACAAATTAATATCACATCTAAATTGATAAGTGAGCTTGCTGCAGATGTAGACGATACCCGTCATGCGGTTCTACAAAACAGAGCTGCAATTGATTTCCTTCTTTTAGCACAAGGACATGGGTGCGAAGAATTTGAAGGCATGTGCTGCATGAATTTGTCTGACCATTCTCAATCGATTTATAAACAGTTAACG
The DNA here is from genome assembly GCF_048771995.1 of Taeniopygia guttata. Classification (NCBI taxonomy): domain Eukaryota; kingdom Metazoa; phylum Chordata; class Aves; order Passeriformes; family Estrildidae; genus Taeniopygia; species Taeniopygia guttata. The sequence goes on along the minus strand of NC_133060.1, from coordinate 4,110,389 downwards.
CAATTGAAGGACAACATGAAAAAACTTACCGTAATGGACACTCCATTTGATAACTGGCTCAATTCTTTAGGTTTTTCTGGCTGGGTCAAAGACTTAATTAATTTTGGTATTGTACTTCTTTTTATCTTTATAGTTATTTTAATTGTTATACCATGTTTTTTACAGTGTGTGCAAAAATTAGTTCATCGCGCCTTCACTCCAGCCTGGGTAGCTCAAAAAGAAAAAGAGGGAATTGTTGCAGCATCTTTGAGAGAAAGAGGACATGAGTTATGAAATTTGAGCTACTCCAGTCTAGGCCTCAGATTTGGGCCTTGTGAGGCCTTCAAGCCTCTGACGCAGTTAGAAATTCAGAGCTTGTGGCGCAGATAGAAATAGTCTTAAGGTGTGATGGGGACCACTGGGCTGTCTGGGTGTGAATTAGTATAGGCTTTATAGTGTAAGGTGTAGGCCGTTTTAAGGAAAAGGTAAACAATATTAGTTTGCCAATCACAGTGTCTTTGTTTCTGTAAACTATGTGGAAGCTTATATAAACTACCACCTTATCTTGAATAAAGGGAGAACGTTTGATTAACCACATTGGTTCAGATCTGTGTTCGTCTTGTCCAGCTTTCCGTTTTCCTGAGATTCCCTGGCTTTTGGTTGGGGCCCAATTCCCAGTTTAGCCCAGTTTATCCCAGTTTATCCCAGTTCAGTCTGTACTGGTTCAGGCCCAGTTCCCAGTTTATCCCAGTTCAGTCTCTACTGGTTGGGGCTCAGTTCCACGTTTAGCCCTGCCCCCTGCATGCCCAGCCAATCAGCGCTCTCGTCATGAGCACAGCAGCCAATGGCAGCACAGGATGGGCGGGACTTCTGTTACCATGGGAACGTGCAAGCAGTGTCTCCATGGCAACGGGTGAAGGCGCTTCCGGGTTTGGTGTTCCCGCCCTCTGCTGGTCTCGCCCAATCAGCGCTCGCGGGGCGGGGCGAAGCAGCCAATGGCGATGCAGAAGGGGCGGGAGCAGCGTTGCCATGGGGACGGCCCGCGTGGTCGCCATGGCAACGGGGGCAGAAAGAGTAGGAAAAGGTTAAAAACGGGAATAAAAACCCAGGATTGGTGTGGGCTGGGAGAGACCGGGGGGCCCTGGGGACAGCAGGGACCCCTTGGGGACAACGGGACCCCCTAGGGACACTGGGACCCCTCCGGGATGGGCCTGGGGCCTTTGGGGACCTCGACTGACCCTGCCAGGACCCAACGGCCCCTCAGGACCCTGAACTGGGAGGGACTGGGAGGGACTGGGCTGTCCTCAGCGATGTCCCCATTGTCCCCATGTCTGTCCCCAGCTGTACTGGGCGCTGTGGGTGGTACGGGGGACACCCTTGGGACACTTTGGGGGGTGTTGGGGACACCTTTGGGACACTTTGGGAACAGTTTGGGAGCCCTTGGAGACACTGGGAAGGGTTGAGGACAGTTTGGGGACACTTTGGAGTGTTGGGGACACCTCGGGGACACCTCGGGGGAACTGGGGACATTCCTGGGACATTCCTGGGACATGTGGAGGAATCTCGGGGCCACCTGAAGGGCATTGAGGGGGTTGGGGACACCAAGGAACCTCCTTGGGGACATCAGGGACTCTTTGGGGACCCTCTGGTGGTTGTGGTGGCTTTGGGGACATTGGGGGCTGGGCAGGGACAAAGTGACACCAAGCCAGGGCTGGGGCAGAGCCGTGACATCATCACCATCACTGTGACATCATCACCATCACTGTGACGTCATCACCATCATAGTGACATCACCACCACCACAGTGACATCATCTCTGTCCCCACAGTGCCACCGCTCCCTGATGATGTCACCTGTGTCCGCAGTGATGTCACCGGTGTGCCCAGAGGGGCGCTGGCACCGCGGGGTCCCCGATGTCCCCAAGGATGGCGGCACCGAGGGCCTGGAGCTGCGTCACCAGTGGGGCCAGGGACACTGCGGGGACACGTTGGGGACACTTTGGGGACACATCGAGGGAACACTGAAGGCACTGGGGACGTTGAGAGACATCTGGGGACACTCAGGGACACTTTGGGGACACTGAGGGACATCTGGGGACACTTTGGGGACAGTGAAGGGACACCTGGGACACATCTGGGAGCTTTTAGAGGACTTTGGGAAGGACATTTGGGGCCATTGGGGACACTTGGGGACATTTTTAGGGACACTGGGGACACATTGAAGGACACTGAGGGATCCTTTGGGGACATTTAGGGACACTCAGGGACACACTTGGGAACACACTGGGAAATATGTGGGGACATTCAGTGACACTGAGAGGACACTGGGGACATTTGGGACAGGTTTAGGGACACTTTGGGGACACATTTGGGGACATTGGGGGAACATTTGGGGACACAATTGGGGACACACCCACCTGTGCCTGGGCGTGGCCGGGTCCTGTCCCTGCCCTTGGTGGCCTGGGGGGGACACGAGGGTGACAGCCTGGGGACAGAGCCACCCCCGGTGTCTCCTCGGTGCCACCCTGTCACTTGCTCCGATGTCACCTGCGGGGCCACCGCGCTGGGGACAGAGGGGACACAGAAGGGACAGGGAGGGGACAGAGCCGCTGTGTGACCGCCGGGTCAGCGCTGTCCCCAGGGCCACCCCTGATGTCACCTGTGCCACCCCAGTGTTCCCAGGGCCACCCTGCTGGCACTCACCACTGTCCCCAGTGTCCACAATGCCAGACCCCCAGTGTCCCCAGTGCCACCCTGATGTCACCTGTGCCACCCCCAGTGCCCCCAGTGTCACTCACCCGCTGTCCCCAGAGCCACCCCCCAACGTCCCCAGGGCCCCAATGATCCCAGGGCACCCCTGGTGTCCCCGGTGTCCCCTGGGTCACCCTGATGTCCCCAGTGCCACCCCCCGGTGTCACTCACCTGCTGTCCCCCGCTGTCCCCTCTGGCTCCCACTGCCATCGGAGCCGCCCCGAGGCCACCAGCACTGGGGACAGAGGGGACACTGGGACAGGGACGGCGGGTACAGCCACCACACTGTCCTCAGAGTGTCCCCAACCTCTCCTAAGGTGTCCCAAAGTGTCCCCAAGGGGTTCCAGGAATGTCCCAACACCCCAAAGCGTCCCCAAAGTGTCCCCAACCCCCCAAACCATTCCCAATGTCCCCAACAGGCCCAAAGTGTCCCCAGTGTCCCCGCAATGTCCCCAAACTGTTCCCAATGTCCCAAAAATGTCCCCAGCTCCCCCAAAGTGTCGTCAAGGTGTCCCCAACCCTTCTCAGGTGTCCCCAGGTGTCCCAGATTCTCTTTGAACACCTCCAAAGTGTCCCCAAAGTGTCTCCACCACCTGCAATGTCCCCAGTGTGTCCCCAAAATCCCCCAAAAGTGTCCCCAGTCCTCCCCCAATGCCTCCAAAGTGTCCCCAAGGTGTTCCCACCCCCCCCCCCGACTGCCCCCAGACTATCCCCAGAGTGTCCCCAGTCCTGACAAAGTGTCCCCAAGGTGTGCCCAGATGTCCCCAAAGTGTCCCCAGTCCTCCCACAAAGCCTCCAAAGTGTCCCTGCAGTGTCCCATCTGTCCCCGCAGTGTCCCTGCAGTGTCCCCACAGTGTCCCCGCAGTGTCCCCACAGTGTCCCCGCAGTGTCCCCAGTGTCACTGACCCCGCAGTTGGTGCTGGGCCCGTCCCAGGCGCTCACTGAGGGTCCCCAGGGCCCCGATGGCCATGGTGACATCGGCCAGGGCCACACCCAGTGTCCCCAGCAGCCTGGGGACAGCAATGGGGACAGACCAGTACAAACCAGTACAAACCAGTAACCCCCAGTGTCCCCAGAAGCCTGGGGGACACCTGGGGGACAGCAATGGGGACATCCTGCTTCATCCCAGTACAAACCAGTTCATCCCAGTTCAGCCCAGTGTCCCCAACAGCCTGGGCACAGCAACGGGGACAGCCCAGTTCCCCCCAGTCCCTCCCAGTTCCCCCCCAGTTCCTTCCCAGTCTCCTCCCCAGTTCCCTCCCAGTCACTCCCAGTCCCCCCCAGTACCCCAACAATTCCCTCCCAGTTGCCCCCAGCCCTCCCCAGTGCCCCCAGTACCGGCTCAGGGCCTGGCCCAGTTTCCCCAGTTCCTCCTCGGCCGCCTCCGCCCGGAGCCGCTCCTGGGACAGGGCCTGGACACGGAACAGCCCCAGATTGTCCCCAGGTGTCCCTCACCTGTGCCAGGTGTGTCTCCAGGTGTGTCCCCAATGTACCCAGGTGTCCCCCACCTGTGCCAGGTGTGTCCCCAGGTGTGTCCCCAATGTCCCCAGGTGTCCCCCACCTGTGCCAGGTGTGTCCCCAGGTGTGTCCCCAATGTCCCCAGGTGTCCCCCACCTGTGCCAGGTGTGTCCCCAGGTGTGTCCCCAATGTCCCCAGGTGTCCCCCACCTGTCTCTCCTGCTCTGCCTGGCGCAGCCGCAGCTCCAACAGCGACACCTGGCGGGACCCAGCAGCCACTGCAGCACCCAGGGAGCGCACCTGGGACAAGGGGACATGGGGGGGACACGGGTGACATCCCCGAGGGACACGGGTGACCCAGAGGGTCCCCCCCCAGGTATGGGGTTGGTCCCACCTGTGGGGTCTCACTGCCCCAGATGTGGGGTGCCACCATGTCCCCTCACCTGTCCCACGTCCCCTCCCCTGTCCCATGTCCCCTCACCTGTCCCTGCAGCTGCAGCTCCTGGCCCCGCTGCAGCCTCACCTGCAGCAGCAGCTGGAAAACCTTCTGGCGCCAGCGGCCTAGCAGCACCTGAGAGAGAGGTCACCTGAGAGCCCAAAAACTCACCTGGGGCACCCCAAACTCACCTGGGGAACCCCAAATTCATCTGAGAGACACCAAAAATGCACCTGAGACACCCCAGACACACCTGAGCCATCCCAAGGTGTGTTCCCAACCTCCCCATTTGTATCGCCAATGCCCCCAGGTGTGTCCCCAATGCCCCCAGGTGTGTCCCCAAGTCCCCCCAGGTGTCCCCAGTTGCTCCCAGGGTGGCTCTGGCCCCAAGACAAACCCAGAACACCTGGGACAGGTGAGACTGGGAGTTACTGGGGGTTACTGGGAGTTACTGGGAGTTATTGGGGGGGTTACTGGGAGCACTGAGAGGTCACTGGGGGGTTACTGGGAGCACTGGGGGGGTTACTGGGAGCACTGAGAGGTCACTGGGGGGTTACTGGGAGCACTGGGGGGGTTACTGGGAGTTATTGGGGGGGTTACTGGGAGCACTGGGGGTTACTGGGAGCACTGGGGGGGTTACTGGGAGCACTGGGAGGTCACTGGGGGGTTACTGGGAGTACTGGGGGGGTTACTGGGAGCACTGGGGGGGTTACTGGGAGCACTTAGAGGTCACTGGGGGGTTACTGGGAGCACTGGGGGGTTACTGGGAGCACTGGGGGGGTTACTGGGAGCACTGAGAGGTCACTGGGGGGTTACTGGGAGCACTGGGGGGGTTACTGGGAGCACTGAGAGGTCACTGGGGGGTTACTGGGAGCACTGGGGGGGTTACTGGGAGCACTGAGAGGTCACTGGGGGGTTACTGGGAGCACTGGGGGGGTTACTGGGAGCACTGAGAGGTCACTGGGGGGTTACTGGGAGCACTGGGGGGGTTACTGGGAGCACTGGGAGGTCACTGGGGGGTTACTGGGAGCACTGGGGGGTTACTGGGAGCACTGGGGGGGTTACTGGGAGCACTGGGGAGGTTACTGGGAGCACTGAGGCCTCACCTGCTCCGGGCTTGGCTCCGCCCCCTCAGGGCCAAGGCCCCGCCCCCTCAGTGTCTCCAGCTCCATCTCCAGGATTTGGCTCCGCCCCTTTTCTGCCTCCAGCTCCGCCTCCAGGCGCTGGCCACGCCCCCTCAGGACACTGAGCTCCGCTGCCAGGACTCGGCTCCGCCCCTTTTCTGCCTCCAGCTCCGCCTCCAGGCATTGGCTCCGCCCCCTCAGCGCTTTCAGCTCTGCCTCCAGTTCTTGGACACGCCCCCTTTCTGCCTCCAGCTCCGCCCCCAGGGACCTGTGAGGAGGACTGGGGTTACTGGGAGCACTGGGGGTTACTGGGAGCACTGGGCGTTACTGGGAGCCTCACCTGGGGCGCAGCACAAAGTGGGAGGGGGGGATGAGCCCCTCCAGACTGGGAGGGTGCAACTGGGAGCACTGGGGGGCACTGGGAGCACTGGGAGGGCCCGGGCGGGGCTCGGCCATCGGCGACCTGCGGGGGGACAGTTCCCAGTATGGACCAGTATGGACCAGTAGGGAGCAGCATAGCCTGTCCCCAGTCCCAGTAACCTCCCAGTTCCCCCCAGTCACTCCCAGTCCCTCCCAGTCCCCCCCAGTTCCCCCCAGTACCTTCCAGTTCCCCTCCCAGTCTCTCCCGGTTCCCCCGCGCGGTGCACGCCGGGAAGGCGCCCCCGCCGCCGCTTTTCCGCGCTCCCGCCTCAGCCAATCAGAGGCGGTGGCTCCCGGGTCCCGCCACCCCTTCCGACCAATGGGAGGGCGTATCTGGGAGAGGTGGGCGGGGCTGGGAGGGGATCAGGGCATGGAAGGGGAAATGGGATCCTGGAAGGGGAAATGGGCACTTAGGAGGCGTAAATGAGGTCCTGAAAGGGTAAGGGGAGCCTTAGGTCGGGGTTAATGCAGTCCGGACCGGTCCTGGAAGAGCAAATGAGGGTCTGAAAGGGTTCTGAGGGGGAAATGGGATCCTGGCAGGGTAAATCAGGGTCCTGAGGGGCCATTGGGTCTTAGCAGGGTCAGTCAGGGTCCCCGAAGGCCTCATGCCCATCCAGGAAGGGTCTCGCTGTCCCCAGGGGGTCCCTGCTGTCCCCAAGGCCCCTCAGTCTCTCCCAACCCACGCCAATCCCGGGTTTTTTATTCCCTTTTTTAACCTTTTCCCGCCCCAGGCCCGACCGCCCCCGTTGCCATGGCGACCGCTCGGGCCCGTCCCCATGGCAATGCTGCTCCCGCCCTTTCTACATCGCCATTGGCTGTTTCGCCGAGCTCCGCGAGCGCTGATTGGCTGAGAGCGGCCATGGGCGGGAACATGAACCCGGAAGCCTTGGCCTGTTGCCATGGAGACCCCGCTGCGCGTTCCCATAGTAACAGAAGTCCCGCCCGTCCTGTGCTGCCATTGGCTGCTGAGCTCGGGAAGGAGAGCGCTGATTGGCTGGGGCAGAAGGGTCCCCAGAAGGGTCCCCGATGTCCCCAAAGAGACCCTTGATGTCCCCAACCCCCGCGTGACCAACGCAGGAGGGTCTCCAATGTCCCCAGGAGGGTCCCTGGTGTCCCTAAAAGGTTTCCCGATGTCCCCGAGGCCACCAGGACCATCCCAGCAGGTCCCCAAAAGGGCCGTTGGTGTCCCCACAGTGTCCCCTGCAGAGTTCCTGATGTCCCCAAAGGCTCTCTGATGTCCCAACCCCCCATGGCCATCCCAGGGGGGTCCCCAGTGTCCCCAAGGGGGTCCCTGGTGTCCCCAAGGGTTCCCACATGTCCCCAGAAGTATCCCCAAATTGCACAGGGGGTCCTCAATATCCCCATGGGGTCCCCGATGTCCCCAAAGTGTCCCCAAACCCCCCCCCAAGGCCACCCCAGGGCTGTCATGGAGGTGTCCCCACTGTCCCCAAACGCCCCCATGTCCTCCCCCGCAAATTTGAGATTTTTGACCCCAAAACCCCCGAACTCCGCTGCCCAAATTCACTTTATTGGGATCCCCCGGCGGCTCCGGGTGCGGGGAGGGCTCGGGGGGGGCTCAGCGACCCCAAAACTGGGGAGGGAACCCTCGGGGGAACTCCGGGGCCGTTTTGGGGTGGAATTTGGGTTTTTTTGGGTGGACTTTGGGGGTTTCTGTGGGGGATTTTTGCTTTTTTCAGTGGGATTTGGGGTTTTTGAGGGGGGATTTGGGGTTTTTTGGGAGGGATTTTTCAGTTCCTGGGAAGGATTTGGGGGTTTGTGGGTGGGCTTTTTTTGGTTTTGGGCGGAATGTGGGGCTTTTTGGGGCCGGTTTGGGGTTTTTGGGGTGTTCCCTGGATCTGGGGGGTGTCTGCGCCCACTCCGGGTCCTGGGGGGCTCCTGGGGGGGGTCAAGGGGGGGATCTGGAACCCCAGCATTGGGGTTAGAACCCCCTGAAAGACTCTGGAGGTGTTTGGGGTTTTTTTTGGGTGGATTTGGGTTTTTTGGGGACCGCTTTGGGGTTTCTTTGGGTGTCCCTGAACTTGGGGGGTCCCAAGGGGGATTTTGGGGGGGTCCACGATGGCTCCGGGTCCTGGGGGGATCCGGTGGGGGGTCTGGGATGCCAAAATCAGGGTCAGGAACCTCTGAATGACCCTGGGGCCGTTTTGGGGTTTTTTGGGGTGGATTTGGGGTTTTTTGGAGGGTCCCTGAATTTGGGGCTTTTGGGGGGGGATTTTGGGGGGTTCTCCGCCCACTCCGGGTCCTGGGGGGGCTCGGCGGGGGGGAGGAGCCCCCAAAATGTGGCCAGGCATGGGTTTGGGGTGAGGTACTTTGGGTGGGATTCGGGCGCTTCTGGGGGAGATTTTTTTGCTTCTGGGAGGGATTCGGGGTTTTTTGGGGTGGGTTTGGAGCATTTTGGGTGGGATTCGGGGGTTTCTGTGGGGGATTTTTGCTTCTTTGGGTGGGATTTGGGGTGTCTGGGGGGGGATTTGGGGTTTTTTGGGAGGGATTTTTCTGTTTCTGGGCAGAATTTGGGGGTTTTTGGGTGGGGTGTTTTTGGTTTGGGGTGGGATTTGGGGGTGTCTCGGGGGGCTGCCAGGGGCTCAGCAGGAACGGGGCCAGCTCCAGGCGCTGCTGCAGCACCCCCGAGAGCAGCAGCTCGGCCGAGAGCAGCGGGAGCCGTGCGGCCACGGCCGGGGGCCACAGCCCGCGGTCCTGGGGACACGAGATCACCAGGACACGGGGCTGGGGAAAACCCCAAAACCACAGTGAGCGACCCCAAATAACCCAGAGAAAAATCCCAAATAACCCACCCAGCCCAGTCCTGGAAACACAAGATCATCAGGACTCCTGGTTGGGGGAAAACCCCATCAGAAACCCCAAATAACCCATCAGAAACCCCCAAATACCCCATGAGGAATCCCAAATACCCCATGAGGAATCCCAAATACCCCATAAGGAACCCCAAATACCCCAGAGAAAAACCCCAAATACCCTACACAGCCCAGTCCTGGGGACAGGAAATGACCAGCATATCCAGCTGGGCAGAAAAACCCCGTCAGAAACCCAAAAAACACCATCAGGAACCCCAAAACTCCCATCAGGAACCCCAAATAACCCAGAGAGGAGCCCCAAAAACCCCATCAGAAACCCCAAAAACCCAGAGAGGAGCCCCAAAAACCCCATCAGAAACCCCAAAAACCCAGAGAGGAGCCCCAAAAACCCCATCAGAAACCCCAAAAACCCAGAGAGGAGCCCCAAAAACCCCATCAGGAACCCCAAAAACCCAGAGAAGAGCCCCAAAAACCCCATCAGAAACCCCCAAACCACCATCAGAAACCCAAAAACTCCCATCAGGAACCCCAAAAACCCAGAGAGGAGCCCCAAAAACCCCATCAGAGACCCCAAAAACACCATCAGGAACCCAAAAACTCCCATCAGAAACCCCAAAAACCCAGAGAGGAGCCCCAAAAACCCCATCAGAAACCCCAAAAACCCAGAGAGGAGCCCCAAAAACCCCATCAGAAACCCCAAAAACCCAGAGAGGAGCCCCAAAAACTCCCATCAGGAACCCCAAAAACCCAGAGAGGAGCCCCAAAAACCCCATCAGAAACCCCAAACCCGAATGGGATCCCAGCGGTCCTGGGGACAGTAAAGGACCAGCACCCGAGGCTGCAGGGAAACAGGGTCAGGACCCCAGAAACCCTCTCAGAAACCCCAAATACCCAAAAGAACCCCAAAAATCCAGTGAGGATCCCCAAATCTCACCCAGCCCAGTCCTGGGGACACGAGATCACCAGGACACGGGGCTGGGGGAAAACGGGGTCAGGGGCCCAAATTCCATCCAAAACCCCCAAAAAAAACCCAAAAACACCCAAAGAGAAACCTCAAAAACCACCAAATACCCCAAAAATATCCCCCCAAAAAAACCCAAATGCCCCAAAACCCAGTGAGAAATCCCCAAAGCCCCCAAGAACTGAATGAGAAACCCCAAAACCCAAAAAAATACCCCAAAAACTTTCAAACACCCCAGGAGAAACCCCAGAAACCCCCAATGTCCCCACTGTCCCCAGTGTCCCAATGTCCCCAGGGCCCTCGATGTCCCCACTGTCCCCTCACCGCGTGTTCCCGGGGCAGCTGGGGCAGGAAGGTGCCACCACAGCAGGTGACAATGTCCCTCATGTCCTCGGGGCACGGCTGGACACTGGGGGTGACGTGCACCTGGTACCCCTGGGGACAGAGGGGACATCAGGGGGACAGTGAGGACATCCAGGGGCTTGGGGACATTGGGGACAGGGGGAGACTGGGGACATTCTGGGGCTGGGGACATTGAAGGGATCGGGAGATTGGGGGATTGGGGACTCTCAGGGACACTGAGGGTGATGAGGGGACACTGGGGACATTAAGGAGGTTGGGGACATTGGGGACATTGAGGACAGTCAGGGACATTGGGGACATTGCAGAATTGGGGGCTGGGGACATTTGGGGCAATTGGGGGTGGCAGGGGGGACACTGAGGACATCAGGGACACTCAGGGACATTGGGGTATTGGGGACAGTGGGAGAGTGAGGACAGTGGGAGAGTGGGGACACTGGGGACATTTGGGGACATTAATGTCATTGTCACCTGCAGGAGAGGGTGACACCATGTCCAGGGCTGGCACAGGGATGGTTTAGGTGACATTTGGGGACACTGTCACCTGCAGCAGGGGGTGTTGCTGTGCCTGGGGCTGGGTCAGGGATGGGTTTAGGGGATGTTGGGGACATTTGGGGACACTGTCACCTGCAGCAGGGGCCGCTCCCGGGCCCGGGCCAGCGCTGGGCGCAGCCGGAAGCCAAAGCGCCGCTCACAGGGGGGGTCCCGGGGCAGGAAGGGACCTGGGGACAGCGGGCGGCCAATGTGGGAACTCTGGGGACAACGGGGACACAGGGGTCACACATGGCCACCAGAGCCACCCCAGTGTCCCCAAGGCCACCCCCTTGTCCCCAGAGTCCCTCTGACTGTCCCCAAGTCCTTTCCCTTGACCCCAAGGCCACCCCCAGTCCCCAAGGTTCCAAATACCCCAAGGCCACCCCCACTGTCCCCAAGACCATCCCAATGTCCCCAAATCTGCTCCCACTGTCCCTGAGTTCCCCCTGTCCCCAAGGTCACCCCACCTGTCCCTAAAGTCCCCAAGACCAATCCCCCTTGTCACCATGTCCCCAGTGTCCCTCTGTCTCCAAGGCCACTCCAGCTGTCCCAAATGTCCCCAAAATCCCCATTGTCCCCAAGGCCAACCAATGTCCCCAAATCCCCCCAAAGTCCCCAGTGCTGCCGCCTGTCCCCAGTGTCCCCAAATCCCTCTCCTTGGCCCCACACCCCCCTGACTGTCCCCAGTGTCAACGCAGCAGCCACTGGGAGGTGACAATGGGGACACCCCTGCCCAGCGCACGCAGGAACTCAGTGTCCCAAATGTCCCCAGTCCCCAATGTCCTCCCAATGTCCCTGCTGTCCCCAGTCCCCGCCATGTCCCCGATGTCACCTCTAGCAGCCACTGGGGGGTGACAATGGGGACGCCCCTGCCCAGGGCACACAGGAACTTGAGTGTCCGGCGGATGCCATCGGTCACCAGGTGGCTGCAGTCGTGCACCGACGTGGCCTCGGTGCCACCCAGCGTCCCCAGGGCCACCCGCAGCGCCGGAGAGGCCACCAGGCCCGTGAACAGCACCTGGGGACACATTGGGGACATCCCTGAGTGCCACCAGGCCCGTGAACAGCACCTGGGGACACAATGGGGACATCCCTGAGTGCCACCAGGCCCGTGAACAGCACCTGGGGACACATTGGGGACATCCCTGAGTGCCACCAGGCCCGTGAACAGCACCCGGGGACACATTGGGGACATCCCTGAGTGCCACCAGGCCCGTGAACAGCACCTGGGGACACATTGGGGACATCCCTGAGTGCCACCAGGCCCGTGAACAGCACCTGGGGACACATTGGGGACATCCCTGAGTGCCACCAGGCCCGTGAACAGCACCTGGGGACAGTGGGGACAAGTTTGGGACAGCCCTGGCGGGGTTGGGGACATCGAGGGGGCACTGGGACAGGTTGGGGACACATTCAGGGCATAGTGGGGACAACCCTGAAGGAGTCAGGGACACTCCGGGGACAACCCTGAGGGGCTGGGGACATCGGGACAGGTTTGGGATAGTTTGGGGACACAATGGGGACATCCCTGGGGGACCCGGGATCACACTGGGGACACTGTGGGGACATCCCCAGGTGCCACCACCCCCAGGACCAGCAGCTGGGGACAGTGGGACACTGGGGACACTGTGGGGACATCCCCAGGTGCCACCAGCCCCAGAACAGTGGCTGGGGACACAGCAGGGGAGGGGATGGGGGGACACAGGTCTGTACTGGTGTGTACTGGTCTGTGCTGGTCTGTGCTGGTCTGTGCTGGTCTGTACTGGTCTGTACTGGTCTGTGCTGGTCTGTGCTGGTCTGTACTGGTCTGTACTGGTCTGTGCTGGTCTGTACTGGTCTGTACTGGTGTGTACTGGTCTGTGCTGGTCTGTACTGGTCTGTACTGGTCTGTGCTGGTCTGTACTGGTCTGTACTGGTCTGTGCTGGTCTGTGCTGGTCTGTACTAGTCTGTACTGGTCTGTACTGGTCTGTGCTGGTCTGTACTGGTCTGTGCTGGTCTGTACTGGTCTGTGCTGGACTATACTGGTCTGTACTGGTCTGTACTGGTCTGTGCTGGTCTGTGCTGGTCTGTACTGGTCACTACTGGTCTGTACTGGTCTGTGCTGGTCTCTACTGGTCTGTGCTGGTCTGTACTGGTCTGTGCGGGTCTGTGCTGGTCTGTGCTGGTCTGTACTGGTCTGTGCTGGTCTGTGCTGGTCTGTACTGGTCTGTGCTGGTCTGTACTGGTCTGTGCTGGTCTGTGCTGGTCTGTACTGGTCTGTGCTGGTCTATACTGGTCTGTACTGGTCTGTGCTGGTCTGTACTGGTCTGTACTGGTCTGTGCTGGTCTCTACTGGTCTGTACTGGTCTGTGCTGGTCTCTACTGGTCTATACTGGTCTGTACTGGTCTGTGCTGGTCTGTGCTGGTCTGTGCTGGTCTGTGCTGGTCCATACTGGCCCGTACTGGTCCTTACCCGGATGTGGGCGGAGCCCGGCGCTGCCCGGGGGCGGAGCCTGCGCTTGGCGCCCCCTGCTGGCTCCGCCTCCTCTGGGGGCGGGGCCACCGCCGGGCCCCGCCCACTTCCTTTTATGGACACAGGGGGTGTGGCTTCTTCTGGCCCCGCCCCTGCCCGGCACCGCCCCCTCTGTGGGCGGGGCTTGGCCGAGGGGCGGGGCTTGGAGCCCCCATCGTGCCTCTTCTGGGTGGGGGCGGGGCCACGAGAGGCTCCGCCCCCTCCGATCTCAGCCAATCGCCGACTGCGTCGCACCTGGGGGAGAGGGGCTGCGATGGGGACCCCAAAATCTAATGGGAACCCCCAAAAAATTCACAGGGAACCCCCCAAAATCCTCCCAGGAACCCTCAAAATCCACCTGCCACCGCAAAACGCCCAAAATTCCACTGGGAACCTACAAAATTCCACCTGGGACCCCCCCGAAAATCACCTGGACCCCCAAAAATTCACCTGAGATCCCCCAAACCACACTGGGTCTCTTAAAATGCACCAGGCACCCTAAAATTGCACCAGGAACCCCGAAGCCCACTTGGGACCTCCCAAAATCCAAAAAATCCACCTGGACCCCCCCCCCAAAATCCCTTCGAAGCCCCTAGAATTGACCGGAGATCCCCAAAATCACCTGGGACCCCCCCAAATTCACCTGCAGGGTGGGTGGAGCTTCTGCTTCCTCCTGGGTGGGGCTTGGGGGATCCCCAACATCTGGATTTGGGGCCTCTTGCTCCACATCTGGAATTTGGGATTCCTCTGGGGCCATTTTGGGGCTTTCCGGGCACCCCACAACTGGGTTGGAGGGCAGGAACAGCTGAGTGGCCACATCTGGATCCAGGTCAGGGCTCCCCAGCTCCTCCACATCTGGACTTGGAGTGTCCACCTCCACATCTGCAATTCTGGGGACTTTCGGGGCCATTTGGGGTCTTCTTGAGGCTGCCACATCTGGATTTGGGTCTGCCTCCTCCACACCTGGATCAGCATCCCCCAGTAACTTCCTGTGGCCTCTCAGTGACGCCTCCACATCTGGATTCGGGCGTTCCATGTCCACATCTGGAACTTCAGGCGGGTTTAGGGGACTTTTGAGTGGTTTTGAGGACCCAATATCTGGACCTGAGGGTCCTTCCCCCTCCACATCTGGATCAGGGGGCAGAAACAGCTGGGTGGCCACATTCAAGTCCTCCTCCCCCTCCACATCTGGATCTGGGTTCTCTGCCCTCACATCAGAAATTTTGGGGTAATTTGAGGCCATTTTGTGTTGTTTTGGACCCAGAACATCTGGATTTGGGCCAACGCCCACACCTGGATGTGGGGGCAGGAACAGCTGCGTGGCCACATCTGGTTCCAAGGAGGGCAGCCCCTCTACATCTGGGATTTTGGGGTCCTTTGGGGCCATTTTGGGGCTTTCTGGGGTCCCAACATCTGGAGAGGGGAGAAACAGCTGGGTGGCTACATCTGGATCTGACTCCTCTCCCTCCTCCACATCTGGAATTTCATGTGGCTTCTGGGTAATTTGGAGTTGTTTTGGGCTCCCAACATCTGGATCCACCTCAGCCTCCCCCCCATCTGGATTTGAGGGCAGGAACAGCTGGGTGGCCACATCTGGATCCCACCCTTCCTCTTCGTCCTCCACATCTGGAGTTTCAGCCACATTTTGGGTCCTTTGGTGCCTCCCAACATCTGGCGTTTCGGGCACATTTTGGGTAATTTTCTGTCTTTTTGAGGGCCAAACATCTGGACAAGCCTCATCCTCCTCCACATCTGTGTCGCTTTCCATCACCAAGGCTCCACATCTGGATTCAGTGCCTCCAACAGCTGGATTTGGAGATGGTGTGAGCACATCTGGAGATTCAGGTACATTTGGGGTCATTTTCCGTCTTTTTAAAGGCCGAACATCTGGACCTGTCTCATCCTCCTCCACATCTGTCTCGCTGTCCACCAGCAATGTCCCACAGCCAATTTTTGTGCCTGAAACATCTGGATTTGGCATTTTCAGCCTCACATCTGGGGTTTCAGGCACGTTCGGGGCTGGTTTCAGTCTTTTTAGGGATCCAACATCTGGTTTTTCCTCCTCTTCCACATCTGTGTCGCTGTCGTCCAGCAGCGCCCTGCGCCTCTGGGAGGCCTCCACAGCTGGATTTGGGGGCTGTGTGGGCACATCTGGAGTTTGGAGCATGTTTTGAAGATTTTCCCACCTTTTTGAAGGACAAACATCTGGATTCCCTTCCTCCTCCTCCACATCTGTATCACTCTCCATCAGTAGTGCCTGACATCCATTTTTGGTCACTCCAGCATCTGGATTTGGGGTCTGTGTCACCACATCTGGACTTTCAGGCACATTTTGGGTCATTTCAAGCTTTTTTAGGGTTTCAACATATGGATCCTCCTCCACATCTGTGTCACTGCTGTCCACCAGCATCTGATACCTGATTGTGGGGCCTGAAACATCTGGATTTGGTGTCCCCCATTGCACATCTGGAGTTTCAGGCACATTCTGGGTCATCCTGAGCCTTTTTGGGGGCTGCATATCTGCATCTTCCTCCACATCTGTGTCACTGTCCACCACCAACGTGTGATGACCAATTTTGGGCCTTTCCACAGCTGGATTTGGGGTTTCCACCTCCACACCTGGAATTCTGGACACATTTTGGGTCCTCCTGAGCCTTTTTGGGGGCTGCATATCTGGATTCACTTCATCTTCCACATCTGTATCGCTGTCTACCAGCAGCATGCAGGAATGGAGTTTTGGGCCTGAAACATCAAGATTTGGGGCCGATGCTGCCACATCTGGCGTTTCAGGCACATTTTGGGTCATCCTGAGTTGTTTTGGGGGCTGCACATCTGGATTCTCCTCCTCCCCCTCCACATCTGTGTTGCTGTCCACCAGCATTGTCCAGTGTCCAGTTTTGGGCATTCCCACAGCTGGATTTGGGGTTTCCACCTCCACATCGGGAATTCCAGGCATGTTTTGGGTCACTCTGAGCCTTTTTTGGGGTTGCACATATGGATCCTCTTCCACAACTGTGTCACTGCCCACCACCTGCATCCTACATCGCATTTTTGGGCCTGAAACATCTGGATTTGGGGTCTTCGCTACCACATCCGGAGTTTCTGGAACATTTTGGGTCATTTTCAGTCGTTTTGGGGGCTCCACATCTAGATCAATCTCCTCCTCCTCTTCTACATCTGTGTCACTCTCCACCTGCAGCATCCCACACCCATTTTTAAGCCATGGAACATCTGGATTTGGGATTTTCAGCCCCACATCTGGAGTTTCGGGCACATTTTGGGTAATTTTAAGATGTTTTGGTGGGGCAACATCTGGCTTTGGCCCTTCCTCCTCAACATCTGTGTCACTGTCCATCAGCAACATCTGGTGCCCATTTTTGGCCTGCAGCACATCTGTATTTGGAGTTTCTGCTGCCACATCTGGAGCCTCCAAGGTAATTTGGGACACCTTGGGCATTTTTGGGTTCCCAGCATCTGGATCTGGCCCCTTCCAGACAACATCTAGGGTGTTTCGGGGGCAGGGAAGGTGTTTTTGGGGGTCCTCAACATCTGGGGCCACAGCTGGATCGTCAAGAGCTCTGCAAAAGAGGGGTTGGGGGGGCTTCAGGTGTTTGGGACCACCCAAAATCCCCCAAAGGTCCCAAAAATGACCCAAAGAGCACCAGAAACCTCCAAAAATGCCCCCAAATTGCCCCAAGTACCCCAACCTCTCCCCAGAACCCCCAAAATTACCCAAAACATCTCCAAACTGTTCCAGGGACGCCCTAGAACTCCCACCTCCCCCAAATACCCTTAAACCACCTCAGTACCCTCCCAAACACCCCCAAATTCTCC
This sequence comes from Taeniopygia guttata, assembly GCF_048771995.1. Lineage (NCBI taxonomy): Eukaryota > Metazoa > Chordata > Aves > Passeriformes > Estrildidae > Taeniopygia > Taeniopygia guttata. The sequence goes on along the minus strand of NC_133060.1, from coordinate 4,093,211 downwards.
AAGGAACCCCCCCAAAATCACCCAGAGACACCCAAGCTGCCCCCAAACGACCCAAACTCTGGCCTGGGACCCCCCAAAAAGACTCAAAACAAACCAGGGACCCCAAAAACTCCCCAAGCTGTGCCCAAATGACCCAAAATGCCATAAGAATCCCACAAAAATGGACCCAAAATCCTGGGGACTCCCAATTCCCCCTCAGGAACCTCAGATTCTCTCACAGAACCCCAAAGCCCTTCAGGAGCCCAAACTCTCTCATGGAACGCCCAGCTCCCCCCACGAACCGCCACATGTCCCTGAGGAACCCAAACCCCGTTCAGAAACCCCAAATTCCCTCACAGACCCGCCAATCCCTGTCCCGCCCCTCCAATGTCCCTCAGAGAGCCCAAACCTCCCTCAGGAACCCGAAATCCCCTCAGGAACCCCAAGTTTCTCTCCGGAACCTCAAACTGCCAAACCAAGCCCCCAAACTGCCCTCAGGAACCTCCAATCCCCGCCAGAGCCTCTCCCCACTCTCCCTCAGGAACTCCCCCAAACCGCCCCCGAGGCCCAAAGTCCTCCCCAAGGGCCGCTCCAGCCTCCGCTGAGACCCCCCAGATCCCTCCAGGAAAGCCCAGATTCCTCGCGGACCCCAAAGCCCCCCGAATTCCCCCAAATTTCCCTCAGGGCCCCCCAAAAGCGGCCCTGACCCCCCCCCCGCTCACCCCTCCCGCGGCATCCCGCCGAGCCCCGCCCCCAGCACTCCCATTGGCCTCTCCTTCCGCGCGCCAAAGCCGGTCCGCAATTCCCATTGGCTGCTGTGCGTGTCCATCATCGCCCGACCACAGAGACGGGGCGGGGCGGTCCTCCGGAAGCGCCGGAGCGCCGCTGGGCGGGGCTAAAGAGAGGCTGTAGGCAAATAGGAGAGCAGAGAGCTTGATTGACAACGAGACTGAGCAATAGAAGGACGGAAAGCGGGCGGTGCCGACCAATGGGAGCCGCGGCTTTGTCCTATATGAGCGCGCGCGGGGCCACGGCTGCCGCCATTTTCACCGCTGTCGCCGTCGCGCCGTTACTCAGTTCTTAAAGGGGCCACGCCGCCTCTTTACGTTTTTTAATTCAGTTTTCCGAGCGCCTCCGCGCCGTCCGGGTGGGCCCGAACCCCACCGCCAGACTCCGCCGCCATGAGGGAGATCGTCCACATCCAGGCGGGCCAATGCGGCAACCAGATCGGCGCCAAGGTGAGCGCGGCGGGCCCCGCCTGTGTCCGCCGCCGCGGCGGCGTGGCCCCTTTAAGAGCCTCCCCCACCCCCGCGCGCCAAGACAAAGGGTGACCCAAACCGGGGCTATTTTACCCCAAAATCGCCGCTTTCCCGCCTCAGAATCACCTGTGAGGGAGGGGGCGGTGCTGAGTGGGGCGGATTTGGGGTGAAAATGCGGAGATTTTGTTGCTAAATGAGGATTTGCGGTGCCGAACGCGCGCCCCCCACACGCGGCCGCAAAATGGCGTCTCAGGGCGGCGGCCTCGGACCGCGGCAAATTCGCCTCCAAAATCGCCTTTTCTGGCGTGTTTCAAGAAAAAATCATTACTTTTTCCCAGATAAAATGGCCATTCGTAGGTTTTGCTGTGAATGCCGCTTTTTGCCCCAAATCTAGGGGGTCTAGCCGAGGATGGGCGGGGAAGGCGCCAAAATGGCGGCGAATAGTTCGGAAATTAAAGGATTTAACCCCAGAATTAAATTTTTCACAATAATATATCCATAATTAAAACATAATTTGTTTGGGTTTTTTAAACTTCTTACTTTAAATGCCACTTTTCCAGACTGAACTCGGTTGTTTTCACCCCATAATTGCGCTTTTTCGTCCCTAAAATCCGCTATTTTCACTGCAAAACAGTCCAATTTTACTCGAAAATGTGGATTTTTGACCCCCAAACGGGGCGTCACGCCCTGAGGGGTCAGACCTGAAAATGGGAGGATTCAACCCATAAAAAAGCGGCTTAATATCCATAATAAAGCTTTTTAGTCCCTAAATAACAGCCGTGGTCCCATTTTTTTCTAAAATGAGATTTTTTTATTATTATTATTTTTTTTTAATCCGCAAGATGAAGCTTTTTAAGCTTCAGGATTTTATGACAATAATAGGGTTTTTTTTATTCTTTAAATGTGGTCTTTGGGTCTTTAAATTGAAATAGTCATTCTTAAAATTAATGTTTTTTCTTCCCTTGAATCAGCTTTCTTTCCTGAAATGCCCTTTTTACCCCTAGAAATGGATAATTTTCTTCTCAAAAATTATTAAAATATTTATTTCCTTAAATTTTTTGTGACTTTTCTTTAATTGATTAGCGTTTTTTCTGCTGCTGAAATGCAGCTTTTTGGCACCAAAACATTTTTTCTTTTTTTTTCTTTTTTTTCTTTTTTTTTTTTTTTTTCCCAGCCCCAAAATGGAGCTTCGGAGCTCCAGCTCAGCATCTTTGTTTTACAAAACTGCATTTCGCTCCAAAATCAGAATTTCTATCCCCAAAACGGGGAGTTTTGAAGAGAAAAAAGGCTGGATTTATTTTCTAGAAGCTGATTTTGGGTTAAAATCGGCAATTTCTCCAGCTCATGGGGAGTTCCAGCCCCAAAATGGAGGTTTCCAGCCCCAAAATGGAGGGTCAGGGAGAGAATCGCAGCTTTGTGCTTCCGAATACGCTTTTTTTTTAACCTCAAAATAACTGCTTTTTCTCCAAATTTAATGGGTTTTATTTAATTTACTTTTTTAAGCACAAAATGGTGATTTATGCACCAAAATAGCATTGTTTAGGCCTCGGAACTTGAAATTGTTTGCATCTGCTTGTCATTTTTGCTGCTTCAAAAATCCCTTCTTTCCCCTGAATATATTCAGCCCCAAAACTGCCACTTTTAGACCCATATTTCATGTTTTTCTTTTTAAAATGTATCTTTTTACCCTTTTCAGCCTCAAATCCATCTCTTTGTGTCTGCAGACTGCATTTCCTGCCCCCTAAGTGAACACTTCAATTTTCAGCCCCGCGCCAAAATCTTTGTTCTCCAGAACGCCGCAAATTTGAGTTTTTAACCCCAAAATGCGAATTTTTTTTTTTTAGCTCTGAGAAGGAGGTTTCGAACCAAAATTCTGATTTTGAGGCCCAAAAAAGGTTTTTTATTCTACAGATAATATTGGTGTTTAAAAGGTCAAATTTGCTCTCAAAAATGGTGGTTTAGCCCCAAATCTACATTTTTCCACCCTAAAATTTGCAACTTTTTCCTTTAAATATTCTTTTCCCCCATAATCCATATTCCTGTCACTAAACTCGATTTCAATCCCAAACCAGGGGTTTTCTCAAACTTTGTAGTTTTTAACCATGGGTTTCTCAAGGCTCCAAAATGCAGGATATTTTTACCCAAAAAATACTGAATATTCTGAATTAGATATTTTAAACTTAATTTCTTTCTAATTTGCCCAAAATACCCATTTTTACCCCAAATAAAAAATTTTTTTATACCATTTTTCTTACATTCCCTGAAACTGCTCTTTTTTAACCTATTTGTCTCATCACTCCCAAAAACACTTATTTTTTAGCCCATTTTCACTCTCAAACCCTCAAAATGCCCTTTCTCATCTCCAAAATCAGCCTTTTAAAGCCCATTTTTTTTTTTTTACCTCACATCGTTGATTTCTAATGCCCTTTTCTCTCTCGTCTCCAAAAATAATAGTTTTAAACCCTTTTTTCTTTTCAGACCCAAAATTGTGGGGTTTAAAGTACATTTTTCCCTCATGCCAAAACTGCCATTTTTATTTAAAATCACCACTTTTTAGCTCTCTTTTTAAATTTACAATCCAAAAATTACCAGTTTTAACCCAAATTAATATTTTAACTCATTTTTTTCTCTCCACGTTCCAAAAATACCCATTTTTGCCACATTCCTTGTCTTTAACCCCAAAATTGCCCTTTTTTCACTTCATTTTTCCTCACTCTGTGTTGTTCCCCCCCATGTCCATTTTAACCCCAAATCCCCACATTTGTAGAATCTCACCTTCAAATGCAAAACTTGAAGCCCCCCCAAGGTGAATTTGGGTATAAAAATCCTGATTTGGGTGCAAAAAGCCGGTTTTGGAGGCATTGGTTTGAATTTGAACGTTTGCCGCCATTTCCCGCGTTCCCGCCCTTTTCAGGGGGCGGGGCTGCCCTGGCCACGCCCCCTCCCGCACCTCCAAACCACCAGAAAATCCTGAAAATCGCCTTTTTTCCCCCCAAAAAAGGGTCCTGGAGTGATTTAGGGTTGTAGCTGCACCCTTTTAGGACCTGACCACAGCCTAAATTTATTTTAAAATTTTATTTATTCAAAAATCCCCATTTTTCAACCCAAAACTGGTCCTGGCTGAGGGGGAGCTCTTGTGAATCCCACGCCTCACGTGGCCACGCCCCCAAATTCATTTAAATCCCTAAATCCTTTCATTTTTCCCCAAAAACACTGCCTAGGGGAGGTGGGTATGGCCAGGTTTACATCTTGTTCTTCCTATAAGGTACCAAAATCCCCTTTTTTATCCCCAAAATAAATACCAGTTGTTACTAAGTGGGCTTGGCCTGCCTCCCCCACCCCTTTAACCCAGACCATGCCCCCAGTTTCCTTTTAAATCCCAGGTTTTTTTCTTAAAAGCTGGATTTTTTGATGCTTCTCAACTGCCCTTTCCTGTCATACAGTCCTAGTTTCTTACACTAAAAGTCCTGTAATTTTTTAGCCCCAAATCCTCATTTTCTTTCACTAAATGAGGTCCCAGGTGTACCAAAGTGGGCAAGGCCCAGCTGCCCTCATCCCTCATTTAGCTCCACCCCCTTTAATCCCAGTCATGCATCCAAGCCCCATTTCCCACCCTAAAATCCCTATCTTTAGCCCCAAAATCCCCTTTTTTTTGCCCCAAAACCCTGTTTTTTCCAAAATGACATCTGAGGTGGATGTGGCCCACCTGACTGCACCCCCCTTAAGCCCCACCACTTTGGCTTCTAGGCATGCCCGTTTCCCACCTTAAAATTACCAAATTTTTTTCCCCAAAACTGAATCTGGCCCCATCCCTCCTTATGCCCCACCTCTTTAACCCCCAGACTCCCATTTCTCACCTCAAAATCCCCATTGTTGCCCTTTAAATCCCAATTTTTTCTCCAAATCCTCTTTTTTCCCCCAAAACGAGGTCCCAGTTGTCACAAAGTGGGTGTGGCACAGCTGGTCCCACCCCTTTAACTGCTGCCTACACCCCCAACCCCTTTTTCCCCTTAAAATCCCCATTTTCCCTCCCAAAACCCCTGGGTGTTTTTTCCCTAAATCCCTGTTTTTTGCCCCAGACCCGCTCTTGGGCTGTCCCTGAGCTGTCCCCAAGCTGTCCCCTTGTCCCCACAGTTCTGGGAGGTGATCAGTGATGAGCACGGCATCGACCCCACGGGCACGTACCATGGGGACAGCGACCTGCAGCTGGACCGCATCAGCGTCTACTACAACGAGGCCACAGGTGGGGACACCTGGGGACGGCTGGTGGCACTTGGGGACAGCTGCCACAGCCCCCCAGGGCTCCTCTGCCCTTCTCCCCCTCATTGTGTCACTCGTTTGTGGTGGGTGGCACCTGGTGGCTTTTGTCATCTCCCCAGTGTCACTTTACTTTGTTACCTCTTTGTGCTGTCACTTTGTCACTTACAGTGTCACCTCATCACTCCCGCAGTGTTTTTTTTGTCACCCCCCCATGTCACCTCATCCTCCCCATTGTCACCTTGTCTCCAGTGTCACCCCTCCCAATGACGCTTTCCTGTCCATTGTCACTTTGTCATCTCTATGTCACTGTGTCCCCATGGTTCCCCCTCAGTGTCACCTTTGTCTGTCCTGCTGTCACCTCCCAGTGTCACCTTGTCCTTGTCTGTGCCCTGTATCACTTTATCTCCCGTATTCCTGGGTGCCACCCCCTCCTTTGTCACGCCAGTGGGGTCACTTTGTCCTGTCACCTCCCAGTGTCACTTGTCCACTGTCACCTTACAGTGTCATCCTGTCCCCTGTCACCATCAATCCTGGGGATGCCCTGGTGTCACCTGTCCATTGCCACCTCCTGTGTCATCCTGTGACCCCCCTGGTGTCACCTCCCAGTGTCACCCCCAATTTTCTGACACCCCTCAGTGTCGCTGCATCCTGTCCCTTCCCAGTGTCACCCTGTTCTGTCACCCCCATCTTGTCCCGGTGTGCCTCCACTGTCACCTGTCCATTGTCACCCCCCGTGTCACTTGTCCCTTAGGCCCCCATCCTCTTCCTGATGTCCCCCCCAGTGCCACCTGTCCGTTTTCATTTTGTCCCCTTTGTGTCCCCGTGTCCCGTTCTGGGCTGCTCCAGAGGAGTTTTTGGGGTGGCTTTAAGGAATTCTGGGTGAATTTGACACTTCTGGGGTTATTGGGGAGTTTTGGGGTGCACTGGGACATTTGGAGTTGGTTTGGGATTCATTTGGGGATTTGGGAGGATTTGGGGTGTTTTGGGATGTTTTAGGTCATTAGAACTGGTTTTGGGGTGAATTGAGACCTTTTGGGCAGAATTAGGGAGGTTTTGGGTGTTTTAGGTTATTTGGGGTGAATTTGGGGCATTCTGTGGATGCTTTAGGGTTGACATTTGGGGGGCTCTGGATTGGTTTTAGATCATTTCAGGGTGGCTTCTGGGGCAATTTTGTGTATTTTTGAGAGATTTTGGGTATTGCAGGGTTGGTAAAAAGTGGGTTTGAGGTGACTAAATGATTTTGGGATGATTTTAAGAATTTTTTAGTAATTTGGGGTGTTCTGGGGTTCATTTTGGGTGGGTTTGGAGCGATTTTTGGGGTGATCTTTTCTGGGTTTTGGGTGATTTGGGGTATAGTTTGGGTGGGTTTGGGGTTGATTCCAAGTGATCTGGGGTAGTTTAATGAATGCCCTGTCTGGGATGGTTTTGGGGTGATTGTGTGTGTTTTGGGGCGATTTCAGGTATTTATGGGATAATTCTGCGTGGTTTGGGGGTGATTCTGGCTTTTTTATGGGGTTGATTTTTGGTGTAATTCCAGGTATTTTGGGGTGATTTGAGACATGTCTCGTGTTTCTGGGGAGATTCTGGCTATTTTGGTGTCCTTTGGGGTGGCTTGGGATATTTTGGGAGGTATTTTGGGTTTTTCTGGGGCAATTTTTTGTATTTCTGGGTTAATTCTGAGCGTTTTGGGGGCAATTCTGCGTGGTTTGGGGTCATTTTGATGGTTTTGAGGTAAATGCAGGTGTTTGGAGGAATTCTGGACCATTTTGGGTTGTTTCTGGGTGGTTCTGGGGGCAATTCCGGGTGTTTCTGGGGTAATTCCAGGTGGTTTGGGGATGATTTGGAGCAGTTTTGGGGTAATTCTGGGTGGGTTTGGGGTAATTCCAGGTGTTTATTAGGGTGATTTGGGTGCTTTTAGGGTGAATCTGTGTGGTTTTGGGGTGAGTCTCCTGGTTTTGGGTTAAAATCTCTGGGTTTTGGTCACTCCGCAGGGGGTAGATCCATTCCCAGGGCCATGCTGGTGGTTTTGGGGTGAATTTATTTCCCTGTTTTTGGTCCCTCCCAGGGGGTAAATACGTGCCCAGGGCCATCCTGGTGGACCTGGAGCCTGGCACCATGGACTCGGTGCGCTCCGGCCCCTTCGGGCAGATCTTCCGGCCCGACAACTTCGTCTTCGGTGAGTGACACCCCTGGGACATGCCTGGGGACACCTGGGATATACCTGGAGACATCTGGGACACTTGGGAGCTCCTGGGACACCTGGGGGCACCTTGGGCATGCCTGGGGACACCTGGGGGCACATCTGGGGATACAACTGAGACACTCCTGGGCACACTTGGGGACATCTGGGATGCACCTGGAGACATCTGGGACACACCTTGGGCATGCTTGAGGACATTTGGGATGCACCTGGAGACATCTGGGGGCTCCTGGGGACATTGGAACACACTTGGGGACACTTGGGACACATCTGGGGGCTCCTGAGGGACATCTGGGGATGGTCGAGACACCTGGGGACATTTTGGGACATGCCTGGCGGTCTTGGGAACATCAGGGATACCTGAAGGCTTGAGGGCATTTGGGGACACCTGGGGGCTGCTGAGGGACACTGGGGACACCTCTGGGTATTTGGGAAACACATGGGGACACCTGGGGACTCTCAGGGACATCAGGTTCATTTCAGGACACCTGAGGACACGCAGCAATAATTGGGGTAGCTGGGGACATTTAGGACGTGTAGGAAACACCTGGGACAGTGGTGGTGACCTCAATGGATGGCAGGACCCCAAAGGGGAGATCAAGGTCCCCAGGTGTCCCCAGGGTGGGGTTGGAGGTCCTAAGGGTGGCATGAAGGTCTCCCAAGTGTCCCCGTAAAAGATAAAGGTTAAAGGTCCCCAAAGTGAGATGATGATCTGCAGGTGTCCCCCCAAAGTGGGTGTGAAGGTTCTCAGGTGTCCCGAGAGTGGGGCTGAAGGTCCTACAGAGAGAGCTGAGGATCCCGAAGTTGTCCCCAGGGTAGAGTTGAGCAGTCCCCAAGGGTGGCATGAAAGTCCCCAAGTGCTCTTCCAAGCTGAATTTAAAGAGCCACAGGTGTCCCCAAGGTTGGGGTAAAAAGTCCCCAAGATCCCTAAAGATGGGTTTGAGAGTCCCCAACTGTCCCCAAGGTGGAGTTAAGGTTCCTGAGGATCTCCAAGGTGGGGTTGGAGGTCCCCAAGGTGGGGCCTCAGAGTCCCTGAGGTCCCCAAGGGTGGGAGGAAGGTCCCAAAGGTGGTGAAGAATTGCCCTACGTAACCAGAAATGCTTTGAAGGCCCTCAGAAATGGTTTAAGGGGTCCCCAAGTTTTGCAGCATTATTGTTAAGATCTCCAAAAGTGATTAAAGGTTTTTCAAGATTCCCAAAAAAACGTTTTGAGGGTCTTCAAGGACCTCAGCATTGGTTTGAGGGTCTCCAGATGTGGTTTGATGGTCCCCAAAGTCACCTCGATGACCCCAACCCAGCCCATCCGTGTCTCCCGCAGGCCAGGGGTCACCACAGGAAGGGGCTGAGCTTGGGGGGTCAGGGGTCCTCGGAGGTGCCTCAAAAGTCCCCAAAGATGGGTTTGAAGGTCCCCAAAGTGGCTTGAGCATTCTCAAGGTGGGAAGGAGGTGCTTATCATCCCCAAAGGTGATTCAAGGGTTCTCAAGGTCATCAGGGTTGAGTTGAGGGTCCCCAAAGATGCTTTGAAGGTCCCTAAGGTCCCCAAAGATGTTCTGAGGGTCTCCAGAAAAGTTTTGAGGGTCCCCAAGATGGTCAAGTCCAGTTCAAAGGTTCTCAAAGATGATTTTGAGGCTTCCCAAGGTGGTTTTAAGGTTCTTGAAAATCTTAAAAGATGGTTTAAAGGTCTCCAAAGGTGGTGTAAAGGTTCTCAAAAGAGGTTTGAAGACCCCAACCCAACCCTTCCACCCCTTTTCCAGGCCAAAGCGGTGCCGGCAACAACTGGGCCAAGGGTCACTACACGGAGGGCGCCGAGCTGGTGGACTCGGTGCTGGACGTGGTGCGCAAGGAGGCCGAGAGCTGCGACTGCCTGCAGGGCTTCCAGCTGACCCATTCCCTGGGCGGCGGCACCGGCTCGGGCATGGGCACGCTGCTGATCTCCAAGATCCGCGAGGAGTACCCCGACCGCATCATGAACACCTTCAGCGTGGTGCCCTCCCCCAAGGTGTCAGACACGGTGGTGGAGCCCTACAACGCCACGCTGTCCGTGCACCAGCTGGTGGAGAACACGGACGAGACCTACTGCATCGACAACGAGGCGCTCTACGACATCTGCTTCCGCACCCTCAAGCTGACCACGCCCACCTACGGCGACCTCAACCACCTGGTGTCGGCCACCATGAGCGGCGTCACCACCTGCCTGCGCTTCCCCGGCCAGCTCAACGCCGACCTGCGCAAGCTGGCCGTCAACATGGTGCCCTTCCCGCGGCTGCACTTCTTCATGCCCGGCTTCGCGCCGCTGACCTCGCGGGGCAGCCAGCAGTACCGCGCCCTCACCGTGCCCGAGCTCACCCAGCAGGTCTTCGACGCCAAGAACATGATGGCCGCCTGCGACCCGCGGCACGGCCGCTACCTCACCGTGGCCGCCGTCTTCCGCGGGCGCATGTCCATGAAGGAGGTGGACGAGCAGATGCTGAACGTGCAGAACAAGAACAGCTCCTACTTCGTGGAGTGGATCCCCAACAACGTGAAGACGGCCGTGTGCGACATCCCGCCGCGCGGCCTCAAGATGGCCGTCACCTTCATCGGGAACAGCACGGCCATCCAGGAGCTCTTCAAGCGCATCTCGGAGCAGTTCACGGCCATGTTCCGGCGCAAGGCCTTCCTGCACTGGTACACGGGCGAGGGCATGGACGAGATGGAGTTCACCGAGGCCGAGAGCAACATGAACGACCTGGTGTCCGAGTACCAGCAGTACCAGGATGCCACGGCCGAGGAGGAGGAGGATTTCGGCGAGGAGGCTGAAGAGGAGGCCTGAGGGGTTTCTCCAGAGGTTGTGGTCCTCGGCAGTGTTGCTCTTCCCCTTCCCGGTGTGTTGTCCCAGAGAGGCGTCAACTGGTGGGCGGCGCCTTCAGTTTCCTCATCATTGTCCTTCATCGTCAGTGTTGGCCCTGGTCATCAGCGGCAGCGGAGTCCCCACCCGACCTTCAGCGTTGTCCTCACAGTCCCCAGGCTTCACCATCTTAAAGAGTCTCCAACCTTCATCATCATCAGTGAGTCCTTGGCCTTTTGTCACCCTTGGAGAGTGTCCAATCTTGATTATGGTCAGACCTTCCAACTTCTGTCATCTTCATTCCTGAGGAGTTCCCAATTTTCATCAGCATTGAAGAGTTCCTAACCTTCATCATCATCTTCGAAGAGTTCCCAGCCTTCAGCATTGTCCTCACAGTCCCCAGCCTTCATCATGGTCATTCTCAAAGAATCTCCCATCTTCATCATCATTGAAGAGTCTCCAATCCTGATGATTGTCAGAGCTTCCAACTTCCATGATCGTTGAAGGATCCCCGAGGTTCATCATCGTCAAGGAGTCTCCAGCCTTCATCTTCCTCGAGTTTCCAGAGTTCATCATCATCCTCCTCACAGACCCTCCAGGAGCTCCTGGCCTTCATCATGGTCCTTGCAGAGTCTTCAGTCTTCATCACTCTCAGCCCTTGGTCTTCATCAGGGCTAGTCACTTGGCCTTGACCTTCATCATCCTCATCATGGAAGAGCTTCAGAGATCCCTTGGCCTTCATCATGGTCCGTGAAAAACCCTCGATCTTCATCGTCTTCATCATGGAAGAGCCTCCAAGAGTTTTTGACCTTAACTCTCATCATGGAAGAGTTGCTGACCATCATCATCATCGACACCTCTGCCCCTCCCCCACTCCCACCACAGCCTCCTGTCCCCTCTCCTGCCCCACTCTGGTTCCATTTTCCCCATTTTTTTTGTAATTTTTCCCAATTTCTGTCAGTTTTTCCCAATTTTTTTTGTTATTTTCCATCTTTTTTGTCATTTTCCCCTTTTTTGATTAATTTTCCTCCTTTTTCCCCATTTGTCTTCATTTTCATCCATTTTTCCTCATTTTTGGTCAGTTTCCCCCATTTTTAGTATTTTTTTGCATTTTTCCTCTTTTATTTTCCGGTTTTGGTCACTCTCAGCCCAATTCCATTCCTTTTTCCCTACTTTTGGGTCCTTTCTCCCAGTTTTTACTTGATTTTTCCCTATTTTTACTCAGTCATTTTATTACCCATTTTTCCTTCTTTTGGGTTCATATTTCTCAATTTTTATGATTTTTTTTCCCCATTTTTTTGTTCATTTTTACCCATTTCTGTCCCTTTTTCCCGATTCCGTCGCCGTTCCGGTGTCCGGTCGCTCTCTCCCATTTTTGAATGTTTTTGTTTTTTTCCCTTTCTTTTGTTTTTCATATTGAAAAGTCGCCCCCGGGTCCGGAATAAACTCGGGATGGAAAAGCCACTGCGGGTGTCACCTGTGTCACTCTGGGGTCACCTGAGGGTCCCCAATGTCACCTGCAGCGTCCTGGGGTCACTTTAAGGTCACCTGGGGGTTCCCTGTGTCCCCTCCTGAGGGTCCCCAGTGTCACCTGGAGGGTCCTAGTGTCACTTCAGGGTCACCTGCATGTCCCCATGTCCCTCCTGGAGGTCTCTGTGTCACCTGGAGGGTCTCACTGTCACTTTTGGGGTCACTGGGAGGGGTTTGGTGTCACCTTAGGGTCACCTGGGAAGTCCAGGGGTCACTTTGACATCACCTGGGGGGGCTCTCAGTGTCACTTCAGGGTCACCTGGGGGTCCCCATGTCTATCTTGGAAGTTCCTGTGTCACCTGGAGGGTCTCACTGTCACCTGGGGTGTCCCCATGTCCCCAGCTGAGGGTCTCCAGTTGTCACCTCTGTCACCTGGAGGTCCCAATGTCACCTGGAAAAGGTTTTGGTCACCTTGGAGGTCCCCACGGCTCCCCTGCCCCCCAAGGGTCCCCCCCAAAGTCACCTGTGTCCCTCTTTAGGGTCCCCGTTGTCACCTGGGGTCACTCAGGGGTCTCTGTGTCCCCTTCAGTGCCCCCCTGATGTCCCCACGGTGTCCCCGTGTCCCTTCGGGGTTCCCCAATCCCCCCTCGGTGGCTCCAGCAGTGACAGCACAGGGACGTCACTGGCTGGGGACACCTGGGACACGGTGGCACTTTCAGGGTATGGGGACACACTTGGGACATGGTGAAAGGGAAGATGGTGGCTCTGGGGACACAGTGGCACCTTGGGGACACTGCAGGGGTGGTTGCATTTAAAGGACACAGGGACACTGCTGTGGTGGCACCTTGGGGACATTTTATTGACATGGTGACGCTGGGGGTAGTGACACTTCAGGGACACTGAAGTTGGTGACAGGACACACTTTATTGACATGGCACTGCAGTGGTGGCACTTTGGGGACACTTGGGACAGGATGACACTGCAGTGATGGCACTCTGGGGACACTGAGGACACAGAGGTACTGGTGGCACTTTGGGGACACTTTGAGAACATGGTGACATTTGGGGGTGCCACTTATGGGACATTGCAGGGGTGGCAACCTTGGGGACATCTCGGGGACATGACATTTGGGCATGGCACTTCAGGGACAAAGTGACACCAGAGGGTGGTGACACTTCCAGGACACTTTGGAGATAAGGTGGCAACTTGGGGACAGTGACACCACAGGGACACTTAGGGGACATGATGACACTGGGGCTGGCACTTCGGGGACACTGGGGACATGCTGACACCACAGCAGTGGCACTTTGGGGACATGCAAGGCATGGTGGCACTTTGGGGACAGAGGGACTTGGGGACCGGTGGCACCTTAGGGACCTCAGGAGCCACTGGTGGCACTTTGGGGATGCAGCAGGGTCCCAGTGGCTCTGGGGGCGTGGTGGCACTTTGTGACACTTTGGGGACACTTTGCGGTCACTGGGGGGTGGCACTCAGGGACGCTCTGGGGGCATTTGGGGACACTTTGGGGACATTCGGGGATGTTTCAGTGGCTCTGGTGCCACCCTCTGGCTCCATTGGGGTCACCTGAGGGGACAAAGTGGGGACAGGGGGGACCTGGGGGTGTCACCTCCCGCCAGGGGACCCCAAATGTCTCCAGAATCCTCAAAGTTCAGCCCAAATCTCACCTGAGACCCCCAAACCCATCCAGGGTCCCCCAAAATCCCCCAGACCCACCCTAAAATCCACCCGGGACCCCCCCCCAAATACCCTCAGGGACCCTCCCTGACCCATCCAGGATCCCCTAAAATCCCCCCAGATTCACCCCAAAATCCATCTGGGACCCCCAGACCTCACCTGGGACCTCCAAAATCCCCCCTGGGCCCCCACAGATCCTCAAAATTCACCCTCAAATCCATTGGGGACCCCCCAAAATCCACTCTGAGACCCCAGTTTCCCCCTGGGACCCCCAAATTCACCCCAAATTCCATCTGGGACCTCCCAAAATTACTCTGGGATTCTCCAGACTCACCTGGGATTCCCCAAACCCCATCAAGAACCACCCAAAATCACCCAAATTCACCCAAAAATCATCCAAAATTCACCTGGGGTGCTCCAAACTCCACTTGGGAACCCCAAATTCACCCCCAAACCCCCTGAATCCCCCGCGCTCACCTGGGAGCCCCAGACTCCCCCTGGGACCCCAAAACCCCCAAATCCCCCCAAAGCTCACCTGGGCAGCCTAAAATCCTCCACATTCACCCCAAAATCACCCTGGGATCCCCCAAATCCCCCTGGGACCCCCCTCAAATCCCCCAAACTCCCCCCAGCTCACCTGGGAGCCCCTGGCCAGCGCCCCCACGGCCCCCGGCAGCCGCGTGACCAAGTCCAGGATTTCCGAGGGGATTTTGGCCACCCCGACGGCCCCGGAGCTGCCCACGAGCGTCACCCGGCGCGTCCCCAGCAGCGGCTGCGCCACCGCCTCGGCCACCTGTCCCCAGCCGGGATCCCAAATCAGCCCCAAACTGGGATCCCAAATCAGCCCCAAACTGGGATCCCAAATCAGCCCCAAATTGGGATCCCAAATCAGCCCCAAACTGGGATCCCAAATCAGCCCCAAACTGGGATCCCAAATCAGCCCCCAACCGGGGATCCTCAAAATCAGCCCCAAATCAGGGATCCCAAACTGGGGATCCCCAAATCAGCCCCAAACCACCCCCACATCAGCCCCCAACCGGGATCCAAAATCAGGGATCCCCAAAATCAGGGATCTCCAAATCAGCCCCAAAATCAGCCCCAAGTCAAGGATCCCCACATCAGCCCCCAACCAGGATCCCCAAAATGTCCCCAAGTGTCCCCAAAACATCTCCAAAGTATCTCCAAATGTCCCCAGAATATCCACAAAGTGTCCCCAGTGTCTCCAAGTGTCCCCAAAATGTCCCCAAAGTGTCCCCAGGTGTCCGCAAAACATTCCAGAAGTATCCCCAAATGTCCCCAGGTGTCTCCAAAACATCCTTATTAAAGTGTACCCAAGTGTCCCCAAAACATCCCCAAAGTGTCCCCAAGTATCCCCAAAACATTCCCTGGTGTCCCAAAAACATTTTCAAAGTGTCCACAGGTGTCCCCAAACCATCCTGAAAATGTCCCCAGATGTCCCCAAAACATCTCTGAAGTGTCCCCAGGTGTCCCCAGAGTGTTCCCAAAATGTCCCCAAGTGTCCCCAAAACACTCCCAAGTGTCCCCAAAGAGTCCCCAGATGTCCCCGCTGTCCCCACCTGGGGCAGTCTCTGCAGCACCAGATCCACCACGGCCGCGTCCTGGAACTGCCCGAAGGCCTCGGCCTTGGCTGCAGCTGCTGCGGCCTCGGCGCGGGCACGAGAGGCCACGGCCGCGGCACGGGCAGCGCCCGTCACCTGCGGGAACGCAACACGGGGTGGGGACGTCGGAAATGGGACTGGGGACATCGGAAATGGGACTGGGGACATTGATGGTGATCAGGGACACAAAGCAGGATTTGGAACCCAGGAATGGGCACCAGAGGCCATGGCCATGGCACGGGCAATGCCCGTCACCAGCAGAGACACAAAACAGGATGGGGACATCGGAAATGGGATTGGGGACATGAAACGGGATTGGGACATCAGAAATGGGATTGGGGACATGGACGAAAAGAGTGGGGACACTGAGAGAGGACTGGGGACACGAAATGGGGACAGAACCCCCAAAAATGGGATCAGGAATCCGATACGGGATTGGGAACCCATGTGCAGGCACGGGAGGCCACGGCATGGGCAGCACCCGTCACCTGCAGGGACACCAACATGGGATCAGGGACATCGGAAATGGGACTGGGGACATGAAACGGGGATTGGGGACATCAACATGGGATCAGGGACCCAAACTGGGGACAGAACCCCCAAAAACGGGATCAGGAACCCCAAAACAGGATCGGGACCCAAATCAGGATCAGGGACCCAGCACGGGATTGGGAACACGAAATGGGATCAAGAACCCAAAATGGGACTGGGGACACCAACACAGCATTGGGGACCCTAAACAGGACGGGGGACATCGGGAATGGGATCAAGGACCCAGGAACAGAATCAGGGACACCAACACAGGATCAGGGACCCAAAACGGGATCGAGAACCCAGGAACAGGATTGGGGACACTGGAAATGGGATCGGGGACACCAACACGGGATCAGGGACATTGCAAACAGCGTCAGGAATTCAAAATGGCATCAGGGACTTGAAATGGGATTGGGGGACCCCAAAACAGGATAGGGGCCCTGGAAAGGGGTGGCAGGATCCCTGAAGAAGGGATCGAGAACCCCAAAAATGGGATTGGGAACCCCAAAATGGGATCCAGACCCCCTGAAATTCTGGAAGAGCCAAAAATCCCCCAGAGAACAAAAAAATTCCCAGATTTGGGACCACAAAATGCAACTGGAACCCCCAAAATCCCCTGAGGACCCCCAGACCTCACCTGGGATCCCCAAACCCCTCCGGGCCCCCCAGACTCACCTTGAGGCTCTCGGCCTCCGCCTCTGCCTGCAGCAGCACCTGCGTCCTGTAGAGGGCGCCAGTCAGGGGGTGGGGCTGCTCTTAAAGGGGCAATGCCACTCTTAAAGGGGCAACGGTGAAATATGACTGGGTGCACCAGAGTAGGGTGTGGCTTACTTGAAAGGGGCGTGGCTTATGTTAAAGGAGCAATTGTGGGTCTTAAAAGGGCAATGGAAGCATGCAGGTGGGACAATGTGTCTCTTAAAGGGGTCATGGCAAAAAAACGGGCTGGTGGGGCCCACCAAGGTATGGTGGTGGCTGACGGGGAGGAGGTGTGGCTTCCCTTAAAAGGGCCACAGCTTTACCAAAGGTGGTGTGACCCACCACAGTGAGGGTGTGGCTTCCCCTTAAAGCAATATCACCTCTCAAAAGGGCAACAGCTCGCCCCAGACTGGTGGAACCAACCAAAACACCACCACTGCTGACTGGAAGTGGGTGTGGCTCCTTCTTAAAGGGGCAATGGCTTCACCTTTAAAGAGGGACCCACCAGGAATAGGACTCACTGTAACAAGTAAGGCTTCTCTTAAATGGCTTCAACTTTACTGGGTGGGTCCACCAGGTGTGTGACTCCCTTTAATGGGCAGGGCTTCTCTTAAAGGAGCAATGACTCCACTCAAACTGGTGGGACCCACCACAGTGAGGGTGTTATTTCTTAAAAGGGCAACACTTCTCTTAAAAGGGCAAGGCATGGGACCCCCCCCCAAACACCACCATGGAGGGGCATGGCTGCCCTTAAAAGGGCAGTGGTGTCTCACCGCTGTGCCTCGGCCAGCCGCTCCAGCCGGTAGCGCTCGGCCTCGGCCGGTTTGCGCACGGTGGCCTCGAGCTCCTGGCGGCGCCGCCCGACCTCCTGCTCCTGCAGCTGCACCCGCTGCGCCCGCTCCACCAGCGCCACCTCCCCGCGCTGGGCCGCGATGGCCTGCTGGGAACGGGCTGCCTGCGGGGGACACAGGGACAGGGGAGAAGGGGACAGGTCACCAATCCGTCCACGGAGGGACACAGGGACAGGGCACACCGGGGACAGGTCAAAAACCCTTCAGGGGAGGGACACAGGGACAGGTGACAACATGCAGATGCTCAGGTGTTTCTAGGGAGAGCTCAGGTGACTTGGAAGGATCCCAGGTGACCCAAGAGACCCGAATTTGGGAGGAAACCCCAGGATTTGGAAGTTCCCAGTGTTCTGGAGGGGTCCCAGGTGCTCCAGGTGAGTTCCCAGGTCCCATTCCAGCCTCCTTAGGTGCGTTTGTTACCTGTCCCGGGTGTGTTATCAGTCCCAGGTATGTGCGTTTCCTGTCCCAGATGTGTTTGTTGCCTGTCCAGGTGTGACCTCACCTGCAGCTGGAACGCCAGCTCAGCCGTGGCCCTGCGGGCGCTGACGGCTCCGTCGCACTCAGCCTGAGCCACCTGGAAGTCGCGCTGGGCTCGCGCCGTGGCCTCCTCACTCAGCAGCTGCGCCGACACCTGCTCCTGCCGTGCCCGCGCCTCCTGCAGGGACAGCAGCGCTGGGACCAACTGGGAGGGAATGGGGAATGGGGTACTGGGAGCACTGGGGGTGTTGGGGCAGTTTGGGGGATGGGGGTACTGGGGTACTGAGAGCATTGGGAGGGACTGGACAAGGACTGGGAGGTGCTGGAGTGGGATTAGTGGGGAACTGGGAGAGTACTGGGAGCACTGGGAGCACGGGGGGTACTGGGGCACTTTGGAGAATGGGGTACTGGTGGCACTGGGAGGGACCATGAGGGCACTGGGGAATGGGGAACTGGGGCTATTGGGGGTACTGGGAGCACTGGGATGAACTGGGGACCACAGGAAGAGCACTGGAAAGTACTGGGAATACTGGGAATATTGGGGGTGTGACCCAGCTTCCCCCAGGTGTCCCCAGGTGTTCCCAATGTCCCCAGTGTTCCCAGGTGTGTCCCCAGGTGTGTTGCCAATGTCTCCAGGTGTCCCCAGCGTCACTCACGCGGATCCCGGCATCGCGTTTGGCCTCGGCCTCTCCCACGCGGGCGTCGCGCTGCACCTGCGCCGTGCGGCCCTTCCCGAGGGAGCGCAGGTAATCCTGACAGGGACACCTGTGTCACCTCCTTGTCACACCTGTGTCACACCTGTGTCACCCCATCCCCCCCAGACAAATCGCAGGAGTGTCTTAGGTGCCCCCAGTTGTGCCCAGGTGTGTCCCAAATGTTGCCATCTTGTCCCTGGGTGTCTCCAAGTGTGTCCCAGGTGTGTCCTGAGTGTGTCTCAGTTGTGCCCCAGCTGTGCCCAGCTGTGCACAGGTATCTCCAGCTGCCCCCCAGGTATGTCCCAGCTCTCCCCAGTTGTCCCCAGCTGCATACAAGGGATATCCTGGCTGTGCCCAGGTGTCCCCAGCTGTCCCCAGGTGTGCCAGGTGTCACCTGCTCATCGTGCACGTCCTTGAGGGTGTAGCTGACCACGGAGATGCCCATGTTCACCAGGTCGGAGGAGGCCACGCGGAATACCTGATCCGAGAACTTCTGCCGGTCCTTGTAGATCTCCTGGGTGGGGCCGGGGCGGGGCTTAGTGGGGTGGGGCTCAGATGGGGGCAGGGCCTGGCTGGGCAGGGCCTGAGAGTGGGGTTTAAGCTGGGCAGGGCTCAGTGGGGCAGGGCTTAGAGGTGGGGCACAGGTGGGTGGGGCTCAGTGGTGTAGGGCTCAGAGGGGTGGGGTTTAGTAGGAGGGAGCCCAAGGGGGCGGGACTCAAGTTAGGCAGGGCTCGAGGGAGAGCGGCTCAGTAAGGTGGGGCTCAAGTTGGGCGAGGATTAGCAGGGAGCAGCCCGGAGGGGTGGGGTTTAGCAGGGTGGGGCTCAGTGGGGCCGGGCTAAGCAGCTTGGGGCTCAAACTGGGTGGGGCTTAGTGGGGTGGGGCTCCAAGGGGCAGTGACAAAATAAAGTGGGCTTAGCAGAGAAAGGGATGGTGGGTTTATGCAGAGGTGCCAGGTGGGCGGGGCTTTGTCCTGGAGGTGTGGCTTTTATCTCGGGGGTGTGGCTTGGTCCTGTGGGCGTGGCTTTGGGAAATGGGTGGAGCCAGGTGACTGTGGCTTTGCTTGGGGGTGTGGCTTGTACAAAGGTGCGGGGCTAGGTGGGCGTGGTTTGACCCAGTGGGCGTGGCTAGCTACAAATGGGCAGGGCTTGAACTAAGGGGTGGAGCCAGGTGGGCATGGCTTGGGATTGGGGGTGTGGCCTGAGGCTTTGGGGCCTGGAATGAGCCAAGGGGCGTGGCTGGACCCCAGGGTGGAGTGAGGGGAATGGTTTAGTTTAGTGGGTGTGGCTTGACCCAAAACGGGCATAGCTGGAGCAAGGAGGTGGTGCTAGGTGGGTGTGGCTTGAGTAAGGGGTGGAGCCATGGGTGTGGTTTGTACTGGGTGGAGCCAGGTGGGCATGGCCCAAACTGGGGGCGGGGGTCAGGATTAAGGCAGGGGCGTGGCTGGAATCATGGGGTGGAGTCTGGTGGGTGTAGCTTCGAGATGGGGTGGGTTTATACTGGGACAGGGCCCAGAAGGGAGGAGGGGCTTAGGGCAGGGATGGGGCAGGTGTGGGTGTGGCTCTAAAGGGGGTAGGCCAGGGAAGGAGCCTCTTGGGCAGGTGGGTGGGGCTTTAACAAGAGTGGCACCTTTGGGGTGTGCATTCACCAGTGGGTGTGGCCTCCTCCAGGGGTGGGGCCTTTCAAGGGGCGGAGCTTATGGGCCAAATGGGGGAGAGGTCTCTTAAAAGGCCACATCTGACCCCAAAGGGAGCTGGTGACTTTGTCCCTGAGGGGGTGTGTCCATCCAGGTGGGCATGGCCACCTCAGGGGTGTGGCTTCTGAGATCTGGGGCTTCTTAAAAGGGACACATCTCATCCCAAATGGGGAGCGTTTGGTTGGCTCCAAGTAGGTGTGGCTGTCCTGGGAGGGGTGTGGCTTCTCCAAAATGGGCGTGGCTCCCCCCAGCCCCACCTCCACGGTCATGTGGGCCATGATGGCACGCTGGTGGCCCTCCAGTGTCTCCAGGGCGATCTGGCCGATCTCGCTCTCCGACTTTCCCAGGAACATCTGACAAGCAGCTGCCAGCATCTCCTTGTTCTGCCCCTGGATCTTCACCTGAGGGGGGTCTGGGATCACCTGGGGACCCCCAAGCCACCCCTGGTACCCCCAAAATAGGCATGTCCCTTTAGGGTGTAGGTGTGGCATTGCCCTTTTAAAGAGGCTGGTTGCTTGACAGGGTGGGGACCACCAGGGCAGGGCCATTTTAAGGAGTCTCGTTCTCTTGGAGGGGGCTTGGGGGTCCCCACCACTCCCAGCCCATTTTTGGGGGTGTCTTACCCCTCTTAAAGGAGTCTCCACCAAGAAAATCCCCTTTTAAGGGAGGTCAAGACCCCCCCATGGGATTTTGGGGTCCCCAAAACCACAAGCCTGATTAAGAATTGGACCTTGACTCCTTTAAGAAGGATTTAAGGAGGCTGCCACATCACAAACCCTTTTGGTTTTTTAAGGTTTTTTAAAGTGTTTTAAAGGGTGTTTAAAGGGTTTGTAAGGTTTTTAATGTTATTTTAAGGATTTTTCCCTTCTCAAATATTTTTTGGGCCACCACCACTCCAATCACCTTTTTAAGGAGGATTCCCCCTCCCATCCCGGGGTTTGGGGCTCTCCAAAACTTCGAGCTCCTTTCAAGGGATTCCCCAGCCCGAAATGCCCTTTTTAGGAGTGTTTTTACCCCTTTAAATGTTTTCGGTGGGCCCCACCACTCCAAACCCCCTTTAAAGGGCTCCTCCCCTCCCCCCCTTTGTTTTGGCCTCCCGCCACCATTGCCGCTTTAAGAACACCCTTAGGTGGGCCCCACCACAACCTCCATTAAAAGGGCAACGCCGCCCAGGCTGGTTGGGGCAGGGGAGATCTGGGGGGTCCCGGGGGGGATTTGGGGGTGCCAGGTGGGAATTTGGGGGTCCTGGAGCATTTCTGGAAGGTTCCAAGGAGATTTCGGGGGTTCAGAGTGTGGGATTTGGGGTCCTGAGAGGGTTTCCCGGGTACCCGTGTGAGATATTTGGGGTTCGGGAGGGGATTATGGGAGTTCTGAGGGAATTTTGGGGGTCCTGAGAGGAATTCTTGGGGTTCCCAAAGTGACTTTGGGGTTCTGAGTGGATTTTAGGGGCTCTGAATGAGGTGTTCGGGGTCCCAGTGGGCTGTTGGGGACCGGGGAGGACTGGGGGTTCTGAGGGACATTCTGGAGATCCCGGTGGGGATTTTGGGGCGTCCTGAGTGTATTTTTGGGGGATTTTTGTGGGTCCAGAAAGGGAATTTTGGAGTTTTGTTGGGCCATTTTTTAGGGGGTTTTGGGTGTCCAGGAAGGGATTTTTGGGGATTCCGAGGGGGGACTTTAGGAGCCAAGGTGGGGACTTTTAGGGTATTTTTGGCAGTCCAGGAGGGGATTTTTGGAGGATTTTTAGGCGATTTTTGGTGGTTCTGATGGGGGATTTTGGAGATCCAGGAGAAGATTTTTGCGACGATTTCTGGGATGGTTTTGGGTGTGTTTTTGGGGTATTTTTGGGGGTACTTTGAGGTGGTTTTGGGGCGTTCCGGGGTTACCTGGGCGATGCCGGTGACAGAGATTGGCACCCCATGGCGGGTGTAAACCTTCTCACTGCGCACGGGCAGCGTCAGCGTGTTCAGGGAGATCCTGGGGGGGCCGGGAGGGTCACCCCAAATCTCGGGGGATTCCCCCTGAACCCTAGAAACCCCCCCCAGCCCCTCCTCACCGCTGGATCTGCTGCAGGCAGGGGATCACCAACACCCGGCCCCCGGCCACCATCACCGGGGGGCTGCGGCAGAAACCTGGGGGGCACCGAGAGCTGGGGGGACCCCAAAACCCCGGGGAGGACACGGGGACACCCCCAAGAATCACGGGGAGGGGTTTGGGGGAGACCTCCAGGAATTTTTAAGAGGGGAATTTGGGGGGAAAATTTGGGGGGGGGAATCCCGAGGAAGCCCGGGGTGGGGGAATGGACTGGGGGGGACCCTCAGGAAGGGGTTTGGGGGGTCCCTGGAGGGGTTTGGGGGGGTTGGGAGGGGTCCAAGGAGTCCCCGCGTGGGTTTGGGGGTCCCGGGGGAGTTCCCAGGAGTTTTGGGGGAGGGGGTTCCAGGGGTTCCCTGGAGGGCTTCGAGGGGATTTTTGGGCTTTCCGGGAGTTTTGGGGGATTCTGGGGGTTCCTGGGAAATTTTGGGGGATTTGGGGATTCCCAGGAGATTTTGAGGGGGAGGATGCTGCGGGTTCCCTGGAGTGTTTGGGGGGAATTCGGGGGGTTCCCGGGAGTTTTGGGGGATT
This sequence comes from Taeniopygia guttata, assembly GCF_048771995.1. Lineage (NCBI taxonomy): Eukaryota > Metazoa > Chordata > Aves > Passeriformes > Estrildidae > Taeniopygia > Taeniopygia guttata. The sequence goes on along the minus strand of NC_133060.1, from coordinate 4,070,340 downwards.
TTGGGCGTTCCCGGGAGTTTTGGGGGTCCCCAGGAGCCGCCGGGCCCCCCGAACTCACCCGACACCACCATGGCCTCGTTGGGGCCGCAGGTGAAGAACATCGCGGCGGGGGAGAACCGGGTATCGATGGGAGCGATCGGGATCGATGGGGATCGATGGGACCGATCGCGATCGATCACGATCGGCGACCGCCGCCCCGATCCCGGCAGCCCCCGCGCTCGCTACTTCCGCGTTAGCGCGGTGACGTCACCGAACGCGCGGTTTCCCATTGGCTGTCGTGCCAACGGCGGGAAGGAGAGGTCTGTTCTGCCAAGCAACTTGTGACGTCACTGATTTCCCGGCGCTCCATTGGCTGCGCCCTGCTCAGATTTCCGCGTTATCCGTGGGAAATGAACAATTTCAGTTCGGGATGAACCTGAGGTGAGGGCAGTGACGGGGTCCGGGGAGCTCCAGACCGTGGCCGGGTCGTGGTCAGCTCATGGTCAGCTCATGGTCATCCCATGGCCATAACCGCATTACGGTCATCTCACAGCCGTGGTGGTGTCATGGTCATCTCAGGGTCTTGGTCACCACATAGCCACCGTGTGTTGTGGTCATCTCACGGTCACCTCTTGGTCAAGATCCTTTCATGGCAACAGTCATGGTCATCTCAAGGCCTTCATCTTTTCATGGCCACGGTGGTGTCATGCTCGTCTTGTGGTCATCTCATTGTCCTGATCATCTTATGGTCATCTCATGGCCATGGTCATTTCCTGATTCCCATCATCTCATGCTCAGGGTCATTTCACTGTAATGGTCATCTCACACTCATGTCATTGTTGCTTCGTTGTCACCTCATGGCCACCATCACATCAGGGTCACCTCAAGGCCATGGTTGTGCCATGGCCAACCCATGGTCATCTCTTGGTCCAAATCAATTTGGTCAGCATTGTGGTGGTGTCATGGCCATGGTCATCCATGGCCATCTCAGGGTTGTGTCGCTCATGGTCGCTCTCACGGCCATCTCGTGCTCATGTCTTGGCCGTGGTCATGGCCACAGAACCTCTCCGAGATCCTGAGCCTGGATTTTGGGACACTCAAGGACCACTGGGGAGAATGAGGCCTGGCCTGACCCCTCCCCCCATCCCACTGTCCCTCCAGGAACCCAGCATGGCCAAACCCTCCTGGGGACACCTCGGACATGGGACATGGAGCAGGACATGAATCCCAGGGGAGGGAGCCGGGCATGGCGGCAAGTCCCCATCCTGCTCCTGGTGTCCCCATCCCGGTCCTGGTGTCCCTAACCCCCTCCTGGTGTCCCCATCCCAGTCCTGGTGTCCCCATCCCTGTTCCCATCCCATTCCTATTCCTGCCTCCCAGAGAGGAAAAGCTGGACACCAGAGGAGGGAACACGGATTTATTGCCCCAAATCTCAATTTATTGCCCCAAGATCAATTTATTGCCCCAAGCTCAATTTATTGCCCAAAGCAGGATAATTTCACACCAGAAGCGAAGCACTGGGAGTATTTGTGGTTCTTGCCATGAAAACATCGGGAAATGGAAAACAGGACATGGATCAGTTAGCAAGAGCTGTGGGGTGGGTGGGAGCAGCGGGATGAGCTCTGCTGGCAACTCTCAGCTTTCCTGGGAAGAGGGAAGAGGCCGGATGCAGCTCCATGGATCGCTCAGGCGGTGATTCCTGTCGGGATGAGAGAGGGTCACAGTGTTACCCTGTCCCTGTCCACATTCCACAGGACGGACGTGGCTGGAGCCCATGGGGAGTGGGAGCTGCTCCAGAATCCCACCTGATCCCACCCCAGTCCTGCTCCATGCATCCCATCCCATCCATCCTGCCCCGATCCTGCTCCATCCACCTCACCCAATCCTGCACTGGAATCCCTCCCTGATCCCACTCCATCATTCCTGCCCCAATCCTGCTCCATCCATCACAAATGATCCCACTCCAGAACCCAGCCCCAGTCCCACTCTACAATTCCCCCTGATCCCACTCTGGACCCCTGATCTGATCCAGAATTCTTCCCTAATCCCAGTCTGTCCATCCTGCCCTGATCCCCCTGGAATCCCACCCTGATCCTCCTCCGTACCTGCGGTTGAGCCATTCATTCCCACGTCCTTCCCTGCAGAAAGAGAAGATCCATGAGATTCCAGCATGGATCACGCATCAGGATTAACCCCAGGATCCATCCTGGGATCCGCACAGAGGGGATCCAGAGCTGGATCCGCCACTGGAACTCACCGGCTGCCACGTTGTATCCACTCCTGTCCCTCCTCCCTGTGGAAACAAAGTGGGATCAGCATCGGTGACACAGGATTCCCAGAACGGTGCGGCTGGATCCGTGCCCCTTCCCACCCCCCATCCTGTGTGTTACCGGATTGGAGCTTCCAGACACCGAATCCGATGAGGACAGTGAGGATGAGGATGGCAGCGATGACAGACACAGCAACCGCCATGGTGAGATTCCTGCCAGACGTCGGCTCTGGGACACGTGGGATAGTGAGGAGGGGAGTCCCCATTTGGAAATTCCAAATTCCCAATTCCCACATTCCCAGCCTCACCCCAAGCGAAGAGCCCGGGCTCCAGCATTCCGGGATGGTCCACCTTGCACCGGTACTGCTCCCACTCCTCCGGCAGCGCCTCGATCCTGGCCCAGGTGTGGAAGGTGCCATCGCTGTTGGGAACGATCCCGCCCCACTCCATCTCCTGATCCAAGGTTGCATTCTCCTTCATCCAGCTGACTGTGATGGTGTTGGGGTAGAATCCATACGCGTGGCAGGACAGGATCAGCGTCCCGTATTCCTCTTTTCCGGACACGTGGACATCAGGGGGCTCTGGAATGGGATAATGGTGGAATTCATGCACGGAATTCCATGGGAATGTCATTGGGGTGAGCTCTGCCCCTGGAACTCCCATTAGAATGGGACTGGGCAGAGCTGTACCCATGGAATTCCCACTGGGATGGGATGCAGGTGAGATCTGACCATGGAATTCCCACTGGAATGGGATGCGGGTGAGATCTACCCTTGGAATTCCCACAGGAATTACCATGTTCCCAAGTTCTCCATTCCCAAATCCCCGCAGGAATTCTGCTCCCACCTTTGCGCTCCAGCTCCTTCTGCCCGTATCCAGCGTATTTCCGGAGCCATTCAGGGCATTCGTGCTTCAGGTAATATGTCCACCTCTCAGCCTCCTCCTCCTGCTCCCAGCGCCTCCTGGTGATCTCGGCAGCGCTGTCGGCCGCCAGGAATTTCCCGGAGCCCAGGTCAAAGGAGATGAAATCCCGCCCGTCGTAGCCATACTGGAAGGATCCGCGGACACTCCCATCGGACAGGAGGTCACAGCCATAAGCCCACAACGCAGTGTGGAGACCTGGGGGGATTGTACCCACAGAGACCCATGGAATTGTGTCCCGGCCCCACAGAGCCCCATCCCAGCCCTATGGAGCCCCAGAGTCCGATGGAGACCCACAGAGCCTCATTCCAGCCCCCTGGAGTCCCATGGATCCACATCCCAGCCTCATGGATCCACATCCCAGCCCCATGGATCCCATCCTAACCCCATGGATCCCATCCCAGACCCATGGATCCACATCCCAGACCCACAGATCCACATCCCAGACCCATGGATCCCATCCCAGCCCCACAGATCCCATCCCAGCCCCATGGATCCCATCCCAGCCCCATGGATCCCATCCCAGCCCCACGGATCCCATCCCAGCCCCACAGATCCCATCCCAGCCCTATGGAACCCATCCCAGACCCATGGATCCCATCCCAGCCCTACAGATCCCATTCCAGCCCCACAGATCCCAACTCTAGCGCCATGGATTCACATTCCAGGCCCACAGATCCCATCCCAGCCCCATGGATCCTCACCACAGCCCCACAGATCCCATCCCAGCCCCATGGATCCCATCCCAGACCCACAGATCCCATCCCAGCCCCATGGATCCCATCCCAGACCCACAGATCCCATCCCAGCCCCATGGGTCCTCACCACAGCCCCACAGATCCCATTCCAGCCCCATGGATCCATCCCCCCAGCCCCACGGATCCCATTCCAGCCCCACAGATCCCAACTCTAGCGCCATGGATTCACATTCCAGGCCCACAGATCCCATCCCAGCCCCATGGATCCTCACCACAGCCCCACAGATCCCATCCCAGCCCCATGGATCCCATCCCAGACCCACAGATCCCATCCCAGCCCCATGGATCCCATCCCAGACCCACAGATCCCATCCCAGCCCCATGGGTCCTCACCACAGCCCCACAGATCCCATTCCAGCCCCATGGATCCATCCCCCCAGCCCCACGGATCCCATCCCAGCCCCACGGATCCCCACTCACCCCTGCTCTGGTTGTACCGCTCCTGCAGTATCTCCAGGTTCCTGGCATCCACGTGCTGGTGCCTCACAGATCTCTGGGTCACCTCATCCCAATATCCCGGCTCGGCTCCATCCTTCATCCACTGCGTCAGCGGCTCCATCCAGCCCCGCTCGCTGTCGTAGCGCGTGAAGGGGATCCCATCCACAAACCCAATGCTCGTGAACTGGGGGACCCCCGGGCTGGGCTCTGACACCGCCACGGTCAGGTAATGCAGGGAGTGAACTGGGGGGACACGGAGATTTGGGGGGGTTGAGGGGGTCATGGATCAATGAAAGGGGAACTGGGAGGGCTGGGAAGGGGTTTGGGGATGTTGGGGCCAAGGAAAGGGTGTGCAGGGGTGGGAGAGCTGGGATGGACGGGAAAGGGCGAGCAGGGAAGTCCCGCTGTCCAGGAATGAGGGCTCAGGGGGTTCCAGGGCTATGGAAGAGGGGTGCAGGGACTGGGAGAGGCGGGATGAGAGTTCCAGGGGATCCCTGTGCCCAGGAAAGGGGGAGCAGAGGTCCCCAGTGCCAAGAAAGAGGGGTCACAAGGTGGGCAGACCTGGGAATGGAAAGCTTGGGGGTCCTTGATGCAGAGGTAAGGGGGGGCTGGGGGCTGAGAAAAGCAGGAATGGGGGTCCAGGGGGTCTCAGAGGCAAGGAAAAGGTGGGTTCTGGGGCTGGGAGAGGCAGCTGGATCCCGGGGACCAAGCTTGGGAGAGGCGAAACAGACCGAGGGAACGTGGGGGATGGGACAGGGGGAAAGGGGAATTCCAGGGAGATCATCTGGATCCCTCTGGATCCTTGCTGCGACCCCCCTGAGATCCCTGGGACCCCGTTTTGGGAAGTGGTGGGAGTGGAAAATGGGGAGGACACGGAAAGTTGGGAGATCTGGGGAGTCCAAAGGTCAAGGAAAAGGGCGGGTCTGGGGTCTGGGAAGGGCGGGATGCCCGAAAAGGGAGAGCAGGGGGTCCCCGAGCACTGAGGGGGATGCAGGGAGATCCAGTCCCGGATAAAGGGGTGCAGGAAATGAAGATTCAGGGGTGTCCCAGTGCCCAGGAATGGGGGTTCAGAGGGGTTTCCCTGCCCAGGAATGGGGGTTCAGGGGGGTTCCTGTCTGCGATTTGGGGTTCAAAGGGATCCTGACCCCCAGGAATGGGAGATCTGGTGGGTCCCGGGGCCAGATAAGGGGCTGCAGAGGGGTCCCGCTGCCAAGAAATGAACGTTCACGGGGTCGATGCCGAGGAATGGCGGTTCAGGGGATTCTCTTTCCGGAATTCGGAATTCAAGTGAGTCCCGGTGCCAGATAAGGGGTACGGGGTGTCGGAAATGGGCGCTCAAGGGGGTCCCGGTGCTCAGGAATGGGGGCTCAGTAGATTCTGATGCCCGGGAATGGCAGTTCAGGGGGGTTTCTCTGACCAGGAATTGGGGTTCAGGGGTGCCCCGATGACAGATAAGGGGGTACACGGGGGTCCCGGTGCTGGCGAAGGGGATTGAGAGGGGTCAGTGGACCCAAGGTGGGGGTCAGGGGAGTTCCCCTGCCCGGTAATAGAAGTTCAGGGGGATCCCGGAGCCCGGAGATGGAAGTTCAGGGGCTTCCCGGTTTTGGGGCTCCCACTCACCTTTCGTCGCGCCCCCCGGCTCCGCCAGGAGCCCCAGGAGCAGCCCCAGGAGCAGCCCCAGCGCTGGAGCCATGGCGCGGCTCCACTGCGGCCCCGGGCACTGCCCCGGCCCCGCCCCAGCCCCGGCCCCGCCCCCAGAGCCGCCTCCGGCCCTGCCATTGGCCCCGCTATTTCCTGGTCACCAATGGAAACTCGCTCTGGTACTGACGTCATCGGTCGCCGGGTAAATCCCGGCCTCACAGGTTGGGACGCGGAAACGAAAGGGACTGGGGAGGGCGGGGGGGAAGGGACGGCGGAATTCCAGAGAATTCCTCTGGATCCCTCTGGATCCCTCTGGATCCCCGCTGCGACCGCCCTGGAGCCCTCAGAGAACCACCTTAAGAAAGCGCCGGGAGTGGAGAACTGGGGGACACGGAAATTTGGGAGCTCTGGGGGTGTAAAGGTGAAGGAAAAGGGCGAGTTTGGGGGCTGGGAAGGGCGGGATGCCCAGGGAGGTGGGCAGGGGGTACCAGAACACGGGAAGAGGGTCCAGGACCGGGTCCAGGTCCCGGATAAGGGGGTGCAGGGGGTCCCTATGCCCAGAACCTGAGGTTCAGGGGTTCTCAGGTCAAGAAAAGGGGGGTGAGGACAATGGGGAGACCAGGGGATCCCCGGGCCCACGAAAGGGGTGCACGGGGCCCCGGTGTTGAGGAAGGTGGTGGGTGGGGGCTGGGGAAGGCAGGAGTGGGGGTCCAGGGCGTGCCGGGCTCAAGGAAAAGCAGGGGCTGGGGTCTCCGAGAGGGAGAGGGCCGGGAAAGGGGGTGCGGGGGGGCATTGGTGCAGGATAAGGGGGTACAGGGGGGTCCCCGTGCCAGATAAGGGGGTGCACGGGGGTCCTGGTGCGTGAGAAGGGAGGGTTTGGGAGGGTTCCCGTCCTGGATATGAGGGTGCACGGGGGTCCTGGTGCTCAGGAGGTCCCCGTGCCGCATAAAGGGATGCAGTGGGGTCCCAGTGCCCAAGAAATGGGGTTTAGGGGGGTTCCCGACCCGGCAATCGGGGTTCAGGGGGTTCTGGTGCCAGATAATGGCCTGGCTGGGAGCCGGTGCAGGGGAAGGGGGTGCAGGGGGTGCCCGTTTACAGGAATGGGGGGCTCGGGGGGGGGCTGGTGCAGCAGAATAGGGGTTCAGGGTGTCCCGGTGCCCAGGAAATGGGTCCAGGGGGGTTCCCTTCCCGGGTTCTGGGGTTCAAGTGGTCCCGGTGCCCAGAAATGGGGGTTCAGGGAGATCCCGTGTCCAGAAATGGGGTTCAGGGGGGTCCCGGTGCCCGGGAATTGCGGTTCTGGGGGGTCCCGGTTTCGGGGTTCCCACTCACCTTTCGTCGCGGCCCCCGGGTCCCCCAGGAGCCCCAGGAGCCCCAAGAGCAGCCCCAGCGCTGGAGCCATGGCAGCCGCTCCCGATCCGGCTGTGGCGCAGCTGGAGAGACACGAAAGCGAAAGTGCCCGAGGGAGCGCGGGGGGAGAAAAGGGGGAGGGGAAAAGGGGGAATTGCGGGGAACGGACCGGGATCCCCTCCTGGCACCCCTCTGGATCCCTCGGGGATCCATCTGGGACCCTCCCCGGCCGCGCCCTGCGGGACCCCCGGGCCGGGCTGTGCTGGACTCCCGGGCCCTGCGCTCCAGCTCTGCCCGGACCCCGCTGGGTTCGGCCCAGAGCCGGGCAGGCACCGGGAGCAGCGGATCCCGTTTTTCCTGCGGGTGCGGGTCTGACCCCCGGCGGAGCGGGACTGGGCGCTGGGACCTCGATCCCTGATTCCCAACCTCCTTCTCTCTCTCTGCTGTTCTCTCCCTTTCCTTTGGGGGATCATAAATCCCAGAGCGGCTGCAGAGCCCCGTGCCCAGGCCGGTTTCCCAGCAAAGGGAGGCATGGGGGTGAGGTGCCCCGGGCTGGCCGGGAATGGGGGCCCGGGGGTCCCCGGGGTCACGGAAACGGGGGATCCAGGGGCTGGGAGAGGAGGATACCCGGGAAAGGGGGTGCAGGTGGGTGTTGGTGCAGGATAAGGGGGTGCAGGGGGGTCCCAGTGCCCGGGAATGGGTGAGGGGGAGCAGAATCTGGGAAATGGCAGTGGCTGCTGGGAAAGGACTGGGACAGGCTGGGATGGACTGGGACAGACTGGGAAAAAAACCCACTGGGAGCAGAACTGGGGCACCAGGGATCATACTGGGATATACTGGGACCACACTGAAGGTCACCAGGAGCAACTGGGAACATGCAGGGGACAGTTGATATACTGGGAGAGACTGGGAGTGGTTTGGATCATCCTGGGATTGACTGGAATCATACTGGAAGTGATTGGATCTGTAGTAGGGGTGAATAGGAGAAACTGGAATAAAGCAGGGGGCAACTGGGATCACACTGGGAGCAGCTGGTCCATGCTGGGGTCACACTGGGATCATACTGGAACTGACGGGGTAACACTTGGAGTGACTGGCATTGTACTGGGAGTGTCTGGGAGTTACTGGGATCGTACTGGAGGTGACTGGACTTATACTGGGAGCAGCTGGGACCACAGTGGGGTCAAATGGAATCGTGTAAGATGCAACTGGGTTCATACTGGAAGTGACTGAACTCAGGGGCCACACTGAACTCTTCCTGAGAAGGACTGAAAGGAACCATACCGGGGATGACTGGGAGCACCGGGACCGTGTTGGGGGCAACTGGGATCCTACTGGGAGTGATTTGGACCATACTGGGAGTGACCGGGAACCAGCGGTGAGGCGGCGTCGGCGGAGCTCGGAGGCGGCCCCAGCGCAGGTGGGAGCCGCGCGACCGGGACCTGAGGGCACTGCGGGCTCGGGTGAGTCCGGGATGGAGCAGGGACTCACCTGCAGCCCCAGCAGGAGCCCAGGCCGGAGCAGGGGATGCCTGAGAGAGGCCAAAGCCTCTCGGTCACTTTCCTCCTCACCCTGGGCAGGGAACAAAACACTTAAGGGAAGGCTCGAGGGTCTGGATATGGGTGGGGACAGTTCAATCACTGGTGAGAGGCACAACACACTTGACTTAGGGAAATTAATTGAATTTATTATCAAACATACCAGGGAAAGAGAATGAGAAGTAAAATAATTCCTACGAAAATATCCTCCCCCCACTTCTCCCTCTTTCCCGGGTTTTATCCTGCATTCCCGCCCTTCTCCCACCCAGAGGCACAGGGGATGGGGGTCACAGTCAGCTCATGGCACAGCCTCCCCGTCAGGGGCAGGAATCCTTGTCCCGCTCCAGCCTGGGGTCCCTCCCATGGGAACAGGCTCGGGGGCGGCCCCAGCGCTGGCTTGGCCCGGGAGCTGTGGGTAGGACCGAGGGGGCTGCCCCGCGGCCGGGAGCGTGCGGGGAAATTCCCGTCGCCGGAGGTTTCTGTGGCCGGAGGAGAGTGAGGAGTCCTGTAAAAGTGACTTTATTGCCGAGCAGGGGGAGAGGCCATGGGGCATTTGCCGTGCGCTCTCTGCCATGGTTGTAGTCCGCAGCCTCCTTTTTATCCTCATTTTCCCGGCCGCATCTCCCTCTGCCTTTGCCCACGGGCTGAGGTCCTTGGAAGGTTCAGACTTCCCGATGCGCCTGCTGCCTGTCCTCGTTAATATGCACCCTCCTTTTGTATACCAGCCGATATTCATGGCTCTGTTAAGTCTTTGTTCTTCTCCTCGAAGTTCAGGAATTTAGCGGGACTTTGAGCAGCAGTCCGTATCAGTTGGTAACATTTATTGGAACTGATGGTTTCTCCCATTGCTTTCTTTAGCTACAAGTCCCTCGCCCTGTCTCCAGACAGATTCAATCATTGACTCTGTTTTTTCTTACTGGGTCCTCTTTGGTTTTGGGATTATTCTCGGTGCCCTCATTCCCTGTCCTTTTGTAGCCCCTTGTGGATCAGGAGGCCTGGCTGCCACCTGCATCCCCTGGCTCAGCTGCTGGATGAGCTGCACTGCCAAGGTGTAGGCGCTTGCTAAAAAGATGAGAGTTGCTGCAGCACAGAAGAGGAGAAGCAGCATTCGTTTAACCCATGGTCTGCCAGGGCACCACGAAACTGTGTCCAATTCCCATCCTTTCCAGTTTGGCCAGAACATGAGCTGCTTTTTTGTTTCCTTTGTTACCTTTTTCACCACTGCCGACAGCAGTTTGAGTCATTTAATTTTCCACAAGCTCTTCATTTTCCTGCTAACAGATAATCTGATCCCATCCCCTGGTGAAAAGTGTTCCTCATTTCAGTGGATTGGTCAGCAGGAAGGTCAGGGGCTGGAGCTGTCTGGTTGGTTCTTATTTGGAGGACAGCTTGTTATCTAATGATGCCATTGAAATGATAAATGGGTTCTGTGGCTCCTGATATGAGTTCCATAGGGTTCCCAGGGGCTGGTCCATGGTGTTGTAGGATTTATTCTGGTAGCCGTTTGTGGTTTTCCCCTTTTTGGCACTCCCTCAGGAGCCAGGATGGCATCAATTTTCTCTAATGTAAACATCAACTACTTGTATTTCAACTGATTTTGCTGAACTTGTGGTAGCAAAAGCCACAGTCCTCTAATACACCCTGTATAACGTAGACAGTGACAGCACATGTTGGAGTGGGCAGAGGGATAATTCCTCCCCACTTATTTTAGTGAAGTTTTCACAACATTCTCCATTTGCTGTTTCCCTTTGCAGCTTCAGCCATTTCTGTTGCAGAGTCAGGGATCCTCACCATGGGCTCTGCCTTCAGCTGTGCAGATTCCATCTGTGGAAGCAGGCAGAGCTTGGGGTGAGGGCAGAGGGAATCTGTCACAGTTTTGGAGACAGACCAGTGCCAAGACACACTGAGTTAATGCAGCAACAGTTCTCTTTATTCCAGTCTTGCTTCCTTATATACCTTAGGAGCTCATGGGGCTGGTCCTCACTGGCTGAGCCAGTTCCGTCCTGCCAGCCAGCCAACAGCAGCCTGAGTCCCCAGGGCCTGGGCCTGCTCTTACCAGCTGAATTATGTAAGTAAGGTTATTATGTAACTGATCACATATTTCTGTTATAAATTTATAGTTATTTAAACTTTGATGTCTATAGGCCATATGTAGGCCACTGTGGTAGATAGGGACAGGCGATCGGAAGATCTCGGGATGTGACGGAAAGAAAGACCCTTCCCCCTTTCTCCCTGCTTCACGTTATCTATTACCCCCAGAGCATGTAACCACACCTAACCCAGTAGTTTTCCACTCCCAACTAACCTAGAGACCCTACCAACCCCCTCTGACGTAGCAAAGACCCCCAAGACTATTTAAACCCATAAGATAAGATAATAAATGCTTTCGACCGTCCACCACATTGGTGTTAGCGTGTGTCGTTAGCCCGAGTGGCCCGGACAGGCCGGGCTGCCGTGCTGTCGCCTTGAAACCAGGTCGCACGTTGCCTCCCATGAAGGCAACATATCTGGTGCCAAAACCCGGAAGAAGAGAAATTTGCTCGGGTAGCGGGAGTTCACCTGGATGGGGGCAGCAGATGGAGCGGTCAAACCATATCTTGGCGGAGGGAGACGTCCCAGGACCCGCGAGCGTCATGGACAGCATCGCCAGGGTCGTAAGTGCGATTTATAAGCAGTGGGGTATCGAGTGTAAGCTCAAGGACTTTTATCTTGCTATAGCAAGGCTGCTTGAGCTTGGGGCGATTGAACGCCCAGTGGATGCTATGCATCCGGGAATATGGGAAAAATGCACAGCCACGCTGGCCGAGGACACAAAATCCTCAGGCAGTGGCAGAAGCCTTAAGGCGTGGGGCAAAGTAGAGAAAGGCAATAGAAGAGCAGGAGACGCGGAGTGCAGCGCGTACGTGTTTATTAGTTAGACCCGGGCTCGGGGTGGGACCGGGAACGCAGACGGCCCCTGAGGACGATCCGCCCGGGAACAGAGATCCGGGGGGGCCCTGCGCATCACCCCCTCCTCAGATCAGAGCCCAACCCCCGCCGCGGAAACCCCCCGGAAAACCGCGGCTTCCCCGTCCATCCCGCCACCGCCGGTCAGCGACCCGTTGCCGGAGGTGCAGCAGCGCGCGGAATGCTTTTGGCAGGGGCTGTCGAGGGAAGCCAGAGACGCAGAAACCGCGGCTCGGGAAGAGACCCTACCCACGCCGCCAGCTTACCCCTTTGAAAATGGCGCTGGCCGCCAAGGAGAGGGGCGGGGCGCGGGTGGTCTCGGCCCGAAAACCCGGGAGCCGCGCGATTTCAGGGACGCGCGTGTGCGGGAGAAAGAGGAGGAGAGCGGCAGAGAACGCGGAGCCAATCAGCGGCCGCGCTGGGCGGCGCTACCATATAAGGGAGAAACCTCCCCCTGCAGGAGGCAGGGCAAGCCGGGGGGGCGGGAGTGGTGCCACCCCCGCGGGGAGGAGCGAGCTCGGAGCCGGACAAAAAGGCACCGAGCCCCGGAAATGCGCCGGCATTCGACTTCCGACTCGGAGCCCGGCAGCAGCTCCGCCGGCTCGGAAGAGCTGACGGGAGCCGGCTGGAACTCTGAGACGGAGAAAACGGAGCCAACGCGATTTAAGACAAAACCGAGTAAAGCTTTAAGCCGCACCAAAAAAAAACTACAATACGAACCAGCCCAGTTTACCAGCTGGGGAGAAACATCCTGTTGGGGCTGCAGGAGAAAAGGGCATCTCATTAAGGAATGCAGGTCCCGGCCCCAGGGAAATGGGAAAGGGAGGGGGCGTGCAGGCCGCACGCAGCCTCCTCCCGCTGCGAATACAAGGCGGCCCATCTATGCCAACCCCCAGTGGGGCGGGGAGCCCTTGTATCTCATACCCCCGCCAGCGACACAATTGCAGTTTCGCAACACAGCCCGCGGTACCTTTGTACCCACTACCACCACAAGCAGCGCCTGTGCCACAGGGTCAGCAGGGGGTTCCCCAGAACGGGACCCCTGGGTGGCCCTGGCCATGAAAATAGGGAAGAAGCCCCCGAGGGTGTGGGGGACATGCCGCCTCTATGGCAGTCAGGACCCCCACGTAATAGGGCTTCAGATTTGGGCAGACACAGGAGCAGACTGCTCGATCTTTCCCCAAGCACTGTGGCCCCGACACTGGCAATGCAAAGAGTTCCCCCCAGTGAACGGAGTGGGAGGGCCGTCCCAAGCTTGGAAAAGCACCCAATTGGTAGATATAACGCTTCATACAAAAAAGGGACCAGAACAAACAGTAGCAATCCACCCCTACATTTTGCAAAACTCTTCACCCCTGATAGGAAGGGACATCCTTGCTATGTTAGGAATCAAGATTACAAATTTATAGCAAGGGCCACTGCCGTACACCCACTACTGCCAATCAACCTGACCTTCAGAACGAAATTAATGGAAAGCTGTGAGTTTCTATTAGCAGGACATGCTCGTGGACTGTCCCCGTGATGCATACACCCCTGCTCCAGAGGGAGATGACAGACCACCAAGCTGCCAGACAAAACCCGAGAGTCCCACACCGGTGAGACCCAGACATGCACATGTCTTTGTGCAATTTTGCTGTTGGGGCTTGTGGCCGGGGGGCAAGCCGACCCAGGCCACTACCCTCATCAGCCATTTAGGTGGGTCATGCAACATCTTTCAAGTGACAAGGTGTTCAAAGAGGTCACCACAGCGAACACCCCATCCTTCGTGTTCAACATAGCCGACCTGTTTCCAGGACAACCAAAACTACGGCCCACAAACCCACATATCATACTCATGTACATAATCCTACTGGTGCCCAGCGTCCAACCCAGGGAAAAGGTACTGTGACTACCCGGGGTGGGGACATTGCGGATATTGGGGCTGCGAAACCATTGTTACAGATGCCAGACTATGGGGAGACAGGTGGCAACCGCAGGAGCCCGACAAATTCTTACAGTTCACCTGGGCACCCTTTGGCTGTGGAGACCACAATGCACAGCCTAGACAACGGGCATGCGTAAGTTATAACATGACCGTTCTACAACCAGATCACCCTAGCTGGGCCACGGGTAGAACATGGACAGTGGTCCTCAGAGGACCGAGGAGGTGGGTGAATGTGCGAATTATCAGGCTCCAGCCACCAGCACCTCGACCAGTGGGACCCAACAAAATTATCAAGAATGTGCTGAGAAGGAAAAACACAACCCACCCCAAAACCTTGCCCCCAAAAGTCACTGACACCCCGACCGGCCTTGCGGATACCCTCCGGATAGGCCGCACGGCTGAGTCAGACCCAAACCAAATCTTTCGTATGCTAGAAGCTACCTTCCTAACCCTAAACGAAACCAAACCGAACCTGACTAACTCCTGTTGGCTTTGCTATGATGTTAAACCCCATTTCTATGAAGGCATTGCTTTAGATACCCCCTTCAGTTACTCCACAGCCAGTGCCCCCCACCAGTGCAGATGGGACACTCCCCGCAGAGGAATCACCCTGAGTCAAATCCCAGGACAGGGCAGATGTTTTGGCAATGCAGCTTTAGCAAAGCAGAAAGGCAACTTCTGCACTAAAGTTGTCAAGCCCAACAGAAAAACCAATAAGTGGGTGGTCCCATCCGCATCTGGGATGTGGGTTTGCCAGTGATCCAGAGTGAGTCCTTGTGTGTTCCTTGCCAAATTTAATGACTCTATCGACTTCTGTGTCCAAGTTCTGATTGTTCCTAGGGTCCTGTACCACTCAGACGAAGAGATATACCACCTTCTCGAGGAACCTGACAGACTCCACAAAAGAGAAATAATCACAGGTATAACTATCGCAATGCTGCTCGGCCTGGGAGCAGCTGGCACAGCCACAGGCGTCTCAGCCATCGCAACCCAAAAGCACGGACTCTCTCAGCTGATAATGACCATTGACGAAGACCTGCAGAGGATCGAGAAATCCATCTCCTATCTAGAGAAATCAGTCTCTTCGCTTTCAGAAATAGTTTTACAAAATAGGCGAGGACTGGACCTCTTGTTCATGCAACAAGGAGGACTGTGTGCAGCCTTGAAAGAGGAATGCTGCTTTTATGCAGATCATACGGGAGTCGTTAAAGTCTCCATGGCAGAACTCCGAGATAGACTGGCTCAGAGAAAGAGAGACAGGGAAACCCAACAGAGCTGTTTTGAATCCTGGTTCAATCAATCACATTGGCTCACCACTTTAATTTCCGCCCTGGTAGGTCCACTGGCAATACTGCTTTTAGCTGTTACCATTGGACCATGGCTGCTGAACAAAGTAGTCTCGTTTGTTCAGGCCCGTCTAGAGCGGGCGAATATTCTGTTCATAGGCCAGCAACAAATGCTGTAAACCAACAACTGCGAACACAGTCAGTCGCAAAAGCCTTCGAGACTCGCCTTGCGAAAATTACTCAGGTTTACCAAACCACCCTTTCCTTACCAAGTTACAAGTTTGTACCTCACTCCAGTGCCTATATCTACGACTACCTCATTTTATATATGATAAGGGGAGGGGAGATGTGGTAGATAGGGACAGGCGATCGGAAGATCTCGGGATGTGACGGAAAGAAAGACCCTTCCCCCTTTTTCCCTGTTTCACGTTAACTATTACCCCCAGAACATGTAACCACACCTAACCCAGTAGTTTTCCACTCTCGACTAACCTTAGGGACCCTACAACCCCCCTCTGACGTAGCAAACTCCCTCAAGACTATTTAAACCCCTGAGATAAGGTAATAAATGCTTTCGACCGTCCACCACATTGGTGTTAGCGTGTGTCGTTAGTCCGCGTAGCCCGGACGAGGCCGGGCTGCTGTGCTGTGGCCTTGAAACCAGGTCGCACGTTGCCTCCCATGAAGGCAACAGGCCACCACATTTTTGTTTTTAAATACAAAAGCAGTGTCTGTCAATCTCTGCAGGGCCCTTGCAGACAAAATGACAGACATGGTTTTGTGTAAAAACCTCAACCTAGCCCTTGAATGAGGCCTTCAACCCAATTCAGCAGGCCCAGGCCTGTGGTGGCGTGTTTTTTATTTAATTTGATATTTATTTAGTGCCTGTTCATACCCCCCCCCCAATCTCCTCCTCTCCCCAGTTGTCAATCTTCTCTAGCTCTTCCCTAACCCCCTCCTCACCAAGATGTCAATCTTCCCTTCCCCTGCCCCTTTCCCTAGAACATTCCCTGTCACTCCTCCCGGCCTCCTTCCGTTTCCAGAGCCTTCCCTGTCTATTTAGTGAGGCTCAACACCCTATTGGTTACTTTGTGTTACTCCACTCCTCTTTTTTCCCTGATAGGTTTGAGATATGTTAGTCCTGCCCTAAACTCCTCTGTTGCAGCATTTTTGAGAGAAAGAGGACATGAGTTATGAGATTTGAGCTACTCCAGTCTAGGCCTCAGATTTGGGCCTTGTGGGCCTTCAAGCCTCTGACGCAGATAGAAATTCAGAGCTTGTGGCACAGATAGAAATAGCCTTAAGGTGTGATGGGGACCACTGGGTTGTCTGGGTGTGAATTAGTATAGGTTTCATAGTGTAAGGTGTAGGCCGTTTTAAGGAAAAGGTAAACAATGTTAGCCTACCAATCAGAGTGTCTTTGGTTTTGTAAACTATGTAGAAGCTTATATAAACTACCACCTTATCTTGAATAAAGGGAGAACGCTTGATGAACCACATTGGTTCAGACCTGCGTTTGTCTTGTCCAGCTTTCCGTTTTCCTGAGATTCCCTGGCTTTTAGTGGCGCCCAGGCCAGGGACTCAGGAGGATCCGAAAAAGACTCCCAAATTACTTTTAGAGAAACGGGGAGCCGAGTTTGAGTCGCGCGACGAAAAATCAGGTCCAAATCGCCTCATGGTGACAGGGCCGGGATCCCAAATTCACTTTTTGTGAACGGGGATCAGGTGGAACGGAGCAGAAGTCTCCAAATTCCGAATTGGGCCGTTTCCCAACGGGAGGAAAAAGACTCTTCGCATTGTTGTTTGTTTGCGAGAGTCCGTTGGAGCAGTGGGAAGACCTCGGCATTCACAAAGGACCCGAACGGCGGGTGTGGACGTGGCCGGGGCTGGGAAGCTGGAGCGGGATTGCCGCCTTGCCGAAGAAAAGCGAGGAAAAGCAACCCGCGGAGGTTGGAGGTAAGCCGCGGAGAGAGAGAGAGGGTGAGAGTTCACCATGGATGGGGATCTGCAGGCTTCCGTGTGGCTTCTCTTTCATATTCTCTCAAAGAGAGCTGAAAAAATTAAAGAAGCCGATTTAGAGCAGTTGGTCCTGTGGGCAAGAAGCAAAGGCAAGCTGCAAAAGCCTTCGCTGATTTTTAGTGAAATCGAATGGCAAGAGTTGGGGCAGCTGCTTTGGGATGCAGTGATAGAGGGCGGAAAAGACAAGAAAACACTGCTGGAGCTTGGAGGCATTTGGAAAAAAGTTTTACATACCCTGCAATACATGCCTGCGGAGAAAAAAGCAGCGGAAGCCGCGGTTCAGGCATTTGAGCAACCCACATCAGAACAGACAGAAGTTCAGAAGCCATCTCGGGTTGAAAAATTCTTTAATGTTTGCAATATGCGGCCAGTGCGAGGGCAGAAAGCTCCAGTCAGTCTCTCTGTCAGGGATTTTGTAGCTCGTTTGGAGGGAAGCGCAGAGCCAGGAGGAGTGGGGCCGGCCAACACGGGACAGACCGGACGCATGGCCAGGGCGGAAGTGTGCTCGCAAGCAGCGGATGTTAACAGCTCGGCGGTCCCGCGGAGTGAGGAAAACCCAGAAGGGGCCCCGTCGGGTCCCTCGGGAGGCGGGGAGACACCTGAGGAGGCAGGTGGTGTTGGTGACGAAACAGGGCTGAGTCAGGAGGAGGAACTCAGGGGCGGAGATCAAGGCAAAGACCAGGGCGGAGACGGGAGCAAGGCGGCGCCGGCCCCTCGCCCCCCCGCAGCGGCCGCGGCGGCGGCTGCCACTAGTGCGTGCAGGCGCAGAGGCGCAGCTCGCCGGTACCCAGCGGCGGCGGCGGCAGCGGTGGCGGCGAACAACCCAGCACGGCTTGGGGAGGCTGGGCACCCGAATGCTAGTGGAATGGCAGAAGCAGCCACCCAAACAACACCAGAGCAGAGCCCTGAAAATGCCAGTTCCCACTCCACCACGGTAGCGCGGCACTGCCCACTCCCACCGAGTTCAGATTCTGACAACTCAGAGCCAGACCTTCCTGTTGTCAACTGTAGCAGGGACAAGCGATCACAGAACAAGATACAAAGACCAAATATGTTACAGAAAAAAATAGCCCACCTTGCCACCCTTTCAAATCATCAGGCTCAACCAGGGGAACCTTCCACTGGCCAGCAATTGGCATCGCCAGCAGTTTTAAAAAATCCATTGCAGTCACGATGGGCGTCAGTTGTGAAGGATGCTCTTTTAGACGGTGACTAGAAGGCGGTCAGCTCCCTGGCTTGTCCTGTTATAGTGTCTAATGGGAATGCCATCTGGGAGCCCCATGACTGGAAAATCCTACAATCAGCTAAGCAGACAGTCACCACTTATGGAATCAGATCAGAAGCAGCCAGGAACATCATTCAGTATATATTTACAGCAGATGTGCTTTGTCCTGGTGATTCATCTAACATTGCATCCCTGCTCCTGACACCTTCCCAGTTTCTCATGTTTGAAAGGGAATGGAGGCGGTTGGCAATTGAAGAGGCCAACAAACACACGAATGTAGGGGACCCTCTTTATGGAGTCCAGCCAGATATGCTGACTGGGCAGGGACCATATGCAACCAATCAGGTACAACTTACCTTTCCTGTTGAAATGCATCAATTGTCACAGCAATTGGCCCATCAAGCTTTGCTTTTGGTACCAGACAAGAAAAAGTCAGCATCCTATGCCACCATAAAGCAAGGAGCCACTGAACCATTTGGACAATTTATTGATAGGCTGTCAGCTGCTTTGAAGGACGCACCTGACGTGCCACCAGACGTTCAGGAACATTTATTCCGATCCCTTGCTTTTGAGAATGCTAACCCACACACAAGAACCATCCTAGCCACCCTTCCTCAAAGCTGTCCAGTTGATGAGATGCTTGTCAGAGCCACACGCGCAGAACAGAGCAACCAAGCTGCAGCATTCACTGCTGCAATCCAGGATGCAATTCAACAACAAGGACACATCATTGCAGCTGCTTTATCAAGCAACAACACAAGGAGACAAGAGACGTAATGAAAAAATATAGCAATACTGAGTGTTTTCCATGATACCAAGAAGGATGGACATTATGCAAATCAAAGTTATTTCAAATACAATGTGGATGAAAATCACTGTAAAAAGATAGAAATGTTAATAATGATTTAATTGCCAAAAAATGTCTCTGAAAACAAAGATTTGAGAAAAGTCAGTCAGATGGAATGTAGTATTGAGTTCACAATTTCTGATTTTGAGTTTTTGTAGATAATAATATAAATGATGATTGTCAAGTTTTTGTAGGTAATGATAAGTAGTGATTGTTACTAATGTTACATGAATGCTTTGAAAAAATTGTCTTAAACTATTTTAAACCTTTCTTGTTGATAAGTTGATCATATAATGTAAGTTGTCTGATTTTTGTGATAAGAATTATTATTACGATGTTAAGGTATTGAGGTGTTGGTTTAATATTTACAGTCAGTTTTCATATGTTTTATTGTCTTTCTAGGTGATTGATTGCAAGATGTGTTTTTCAGGATCCTGTGTGTTTGATTTTTTAACTACTCATGTGTTTTCTTTATCCAATCTTTTATGCAGCTGCAGTTCATCTTTTTTTACAAATTTATAGTCCAAGTTTTGGTTTAAGATTTCAGACTTCAAATTTTCAGATTTCTGGAGAAAAGGTTTGTTGTATTTAGAGAATTTTTGTCTTGAAGGAAATTTTGGACAGGTTCAATTATTTGATGGTTTGATGAATTTTTAATAATAAGGTTTTCTACTTATAACTGTTATTTCTAAGACTTTTGTTTTAAACATATCCTCTAATTAGTTTGAGCTCTGGCCAGGCTCTGCCTCTACGTGGATGGTGTGATTGACCCAGGTGTTTTCTGCATCAAAAAGTATTCAAGTCCTTTTGGCTTGACAATTTGACCATATAGGGCAGCTGAGCCTCAAAGGGAGTTTGGAGAGACATGATCCGGACATGTTTTATCCAAATCTCTCTTGTTTTAAGGCTTGTCTGCTGCTGCAGACTCTGGGATGACAATTTAGTGGTGTAGCACTTGGTAACTGATTTTATATGTAATATTGATTGTGTATTATCTGATTGATTTTTATTTGTTGTTAGTTTCTTTACTATATGCATTGTTTTGTTTTTAATGTTTTTTCATGTTTATAACAAAGATGTTGATATTTCCATTTCTTCATGCAAGTTTTAGGGAACAGAATTGAGAGAGGACCCTCCAGTCCCTGTGGGGGTGTTGGGTTTGTTTGTGTTTTAACAGGTGCAGATTCTGGATGGATTTCAGTGAAGAATGTGGAACTTATCAATTGCAAGAGAGCACTGATCTCTCCACAAGTGGATCAGAAGATGCACAGAAAAAATGGATTGTGCAAAGATTTGTGTTTCACCCACAGAAGATCGTGGGCTTTGAGGTTTTTTTTTTTTATAAGTGTGTTTTTAATGATGGTATAGAATTTCTTGCTAAGTTTTAATAAGTTTTAGTAATGCCTGTGATTTTTCTGTTCATCTTGCCATTGTCTTTCAATGGCAAAAGAAAAAGAGGGAGTCCCAACGTGGATCAACAGCAATCCTGCTTGAGTGAGTGTTTTTACCCATCCAACCAAGACGTCTGGGCAGGACAGATGCTTTTGCTGCATTGATATGAAAAGGCAGAAACAGAATTTTAAAAATAGATGAAAAAGATACCAACCCGCGGTGATAACAACGTCAATGACAACAGTTTGCCTGGAACATCCCATGATGAATCCGGTTCTGATGAAAATTAAGTTTGTAGAGTACAGAGAAATAAGTTGAAATATCAGAAGTGTGAAGTTAGATTTATCAGAAGTTAGTTCATTAGAAGTTATAGTTTATGTTTAGAATTAAGTTTGTTTCTTTCATGTTAAACAGGGCATTCAAAAGCCTGAGAAGAATGTGGTGGGCCTCAATGTTTTTATTAAGCAGTGTTTTGGTTGTTGAAGTATCGGGAATCCTTGACATTGACAAGAGAGAAAATATGTGGATCACTTGGGCCAAACAAACTAGGCAAGATTAATTCTGCCTGTTGTTAGCCACACCGTCTAACCCCTTTTCGTACTTGTTAAATTGGAGTCTTGTTGGGTCCCATGGCAGAGTTCAAAACTTGGACCTGAGCTCAAATAAATCTAAATAGCACTCTGGGAGCGCAAGCTGTTGCATTTGTGCAAAACCTTAAATTTACTGATGACAGTCTTCAAGAATTTGGTTTTTTGGGTTCTGTCCCAGGAAATTACTGTTTGATATTTGGATCTTATGCTACCAAACCAACTCAAGAAAATGGAAAATTGACAGATGATGACACTTGGTTGTCTCCCAGATCACCATTGTATTACAACTATTCAGAATATTGTAGCAATTCGACTCAATCTGTGACGCCGCCAAGAGGTGGTGCAGGAAAACTGCCCCCAGGAACCTTCCTCATTTGTGGGGACCGAGCCTGGTCAGCAGTCCCTCAAAATGCTAGGGGAGGCCCATGTTATATCGGTAGGTTGACGCTTTTTGCTCCCACCATACATCAGGTTCTCGAATTGCCTCAGAAGACTCAACGAGCCAAACGCAGTGTTCTCCAAATGGACCCTAATTGTAAAGATATAGTGTCATTGTGGGGGCGTGCCTCTGTAGTAGTAGCCTCACTTTTCGCCCCAGGAGTCACCTCATTGAAAGTGCTCACACAATTGAGAACTCTAGCCTGCTGGACAGGAAAACAAATTAATATCACATCTAAATTGATAAGTGAGCTTGCTGCAGATGTAGACGATACCCATCATGCGGTTCTACAAAACAGAGCTGCAATTGATTTCCTTCTTTTAGCTCAAGGACATGGGTGCGAAGAATTTGAAGGCATGTGCTGCATGAATTTGTCTGACCATTCTCAATCAATTTATAAACAGTTAACGCAATTGAAGGACAACATGAAAAAACTTACCGTAATGGACACTCCATTTGATAACTGGCTCAATTCTTTAGGTTTTTCTGGCTGGGTCAAAGACTTAATTCATTTTGGTATTGTACTTTTTTTAATCTTTATATTTATTTTAATTGTTATACCATGTTTTTTACAGTGTGTGCAAAAATTAGTTCATCGCGCCTTCACTCCAGCCTGAGTAGCTCAAAAAGAAAAAGAGGGAATTGTTGCAGCATTTTTGAGAGAAAAGAGGACATGAGTTATGAGATTTGAGCTATTCCAGTCTAGGCCTCAGATTTGGGCCTTGTGGGCCTTCAAGCATCTGACGCAGTTAGAAATTCAGAGCTTGTGGCGCAGATAGAAATAGTCTTAAGGTGTGACGGGGACCACTGGGCTGTCTGGGTGTGAATTAGTATAGGTGTTATAGTGTAAGGTGTAGGTCATTTTAAGGAAAAGGTAAACAATGTTAGCCTACCAATCAGAGTGTCTTTGGTTTTGTAAACTATGTAGAAGCTTATATAAACTACCACCTTATCTTGAATAAACGGAGAACGTTTGATTAACCACATTGGTTCAGACCTGCATTTGTCTTGTCCAGCTTTCCGTTTTTCTGAGATTCCCTGGCTTTTCTCCACAGCCAGCACCCCCCACCAGTGCAGATGGGACACTCCCCGCAGAGGAATCACCCTGAGTCAAATCACAGGACAGGGCAGATGTTTCGGCAATGCAACCTTAGCAAAGCAGAAAGGCAACTTCTGCACTAAAGTTGTCAAACCCAACAGAAAAACCAATAAGTGGGTGGTCCCACCCGCATCTGGGATGTGAGTTTGCCAGCGATCCAGAGTGAGTCTTTGTGTGTTCCTTGCCAAATTTAATGACTCTATTGACTTCTGTGTCCAAGTTCTGATTGTCCCCAGGGTCCTGTACCACTCAGACGAAGAGATATACCATCTTCTCGAGGAACCTGACAGACTCCACAAAAGAGAAATAATCACAGGTATAACTATCGCAATGCTGCTCGGCCTGGGAGCAGCTGGCACAGCCACGGGTGTCTCAGCCATCGCAACCCAAAAGCACGGACTCTCCCAGCTGCATATGACCATTGACGAAGACCTGCAGAGGATCGAGAAATCCATCTCCTATCTAGAGAAATCAGTCTCTTCGCTTTCAGAAATAGTTTTACAAAATAGGCGAGGACTGGACCTCTTGTTCATGCAACAAGGAGGACTGTGTGCAGCCTTGAAAGAGGAATGCTGCTTTTATGCAGATCATACGGGAGTTGTTAAAGACTCCATGGCAGAACTCCGAGACAGACTGGCTCAGAGAAAGAGAGACAGGGAAACCCAACAGAGCTGTTTTGAATCCTGGTTCAATCGATCACCTTGGCTCACCACTTTAATTTTCGCCCTGGTAGGTCCTTTTAGCTTATAGTAATACTGCTTTTAGCTGTTACCATAGGACCATGCCTGCTGAACAAACTAGCCTCATTTGTTCAGGCCCGTCTAGAACGGGCAAACATTCTGTTCGTAGGCCAGCAACAAATGTTGTAGACCAAGAACTGCGAACACAGTCAGTTGCAAAAGCCTTCGAGATTCGCCTTGTGAAAGTTACTCAGGTTTACCAAACCACCCTTTCCTTACCAAGTTACAAGTTTGTACCTCACTCCAGTGCCTTTATCTACGACTACCTCATTTTATATATGATAAGGAGGGGGGAGATGTGGTAGATAGGGACAGGCGAGCGGAAGATCTCGGGATGTGACGGAAAGAAAGACCCTTCCCCCTTTCTCCCTGCTTCACGTTATCTATCACCCCCAGAGCATGTAACCACACTTAACCCAGTAGTTTTCCACTCCCGACTAACCCAGAGACCTTACCAAACCCCCTCTGACGTAGCAAAGTCCCCCAAGACTATTTAAACCCCTGAGATAAGATAATAAATGCTTTCGACCGTCCACCACATTGGTGTTAGCGTGTTGTCATTAGCCTGAGTAGCCCGGACGAGGCCGGGCTGCCGTGCTGTCACCTTGCAACCAGGTCACCGTTGCCTCCCCTGAAGGCAACAAAACGTGAACCTCACCATGGTGCAGCTTGCCGGTGATCCTCCTGAGGATGATCCAACTCAACAGGCGGTGAGACTCCCACGGCACGTGCTCAGCAACATCAAAGAGGCGGCACGGAGGGCAATTCTTCAGATTGCTCCGGCGGGGGTCCAGGACAACATCTACACCGAGATCAAGCAGGGTTCTTCAGAGCCATTTTCTTTGTTCGTGGATCATCTTTCCCAGGCAGTGGAGTGGCAGGTGACCGAGGAGGGGGCGAAACCACATCTGATCAAAAGCCTCGCATTCTCCAATGCCAACCCGGAATGCAGGCGAATCATCAGCATGATGCCACACCAGGCCACCTTGGCAGACATGATCGAGGCGTGCAGCAAGGTGGGGACAACACAACATGTTGCTTCCATCATGGAGGAACACTTGGGGGATCGAATTGAAAAGCGTGTTAAGGAAGTTCTTGCAAATTATGCAAAGAGCAACACCGGTGCAGAGAGACAGTGCTTTGGGTGTGGGGCACAAAGACATATTAAAAGGAACTGCCCACAACTTGCAAAGCCCAACAAGCCACTAGACCTCTGTCCTCGATGCAGGAGAGGGAGACATCTCGCAAGTGAGTGTCACTCACAGACAGACGTGGATGGAAAACCTCTTCCAGTTCCGGAAAACAGGAAAAAGAGCGCGAGTAAACGCCAGCGCGCTCCGACACAAATCCTGGCAGTGACACAGAATCAGCAGGAGCAATCCTCAGGGAACAACAAACAGAACCCTTCGGCAGAGCAATCTCCAAAATCCCCAGAAACCCAGACTTGGTACCACCTGGATTCCAACGCATTCTGGCAACCTCCAAATTGACGTGTTTTCTGGACAATAGTCATGCAGTGATACCCACGGGTGTCACAGGAACTTCTTGGAAAAGGCAGGATTTTTTAATAATGGCCAGGGACAGAAGCAGCATTCTGGACTTGTTGTTTATCCATCTTTGATTTCAGCAAACCATAAAGAGGAGCTGATGGTCACGGCAAAAGCCTTGCGACCACCTCTGACAATTCCACAAAATACACCGATTGCTCGAGCAGTGGCTTTGCCATCTCGTCCAGAAAGGCAAGTCATGCCAGTGTTCAACAAACGGGACTCTTTTTCTGGTGATCAAGCAGAAGTGCATGCATCTTGGGTGAAACATTTGAGCCGAGATCGACCCATCATTACCTGTCAGTTGACTTGTAACGAAAAGACAATTGCTATCACGGGTAGGCTCGACACAGGACCAGATGTTACAGTTATTTCATACATTTTTTGGCCCCTGGATTGGGACTTGGTTGCACCTTTGGGCTCTCTCATAGGCATAGGGGGAAGTTCCCTATGCATGCAGAGTGAAAATGCAATCGTTGTCAGAGGCCTGGGAGGGAAAACAGCAATCATCTGTCCTTTCATCGTGCAGAAGCCCATCACAGTGTGAAGAAGGGACCTTTTGGCACAATGGGGACTGAAATTAGAATTGGATTTTTAACAGGGGTCACTGTGGCGCTCGCCACTCTGAAGTTGACCTGGAAAACAAATGATCCTGTTTGGGTGGATCAGTGGCCCCTTGAGTGAAAGAAATTGAGTGCCTTGAAAAAGCTGGTCCAGGAACAGCTGCAGAAGGGACACATCAAACCCTCAGACAGCCCATGGAATTCCCCAGTGTTCGTCATTCGCAAGAAAACTTCAGGATCTTGGAGACTGCTTCATGATCTCAGGAAAATCAACGAGGTCATCGAGGACATGGGACCACTTCAGCTTGGACTCCCATCTCTCTCAATGATCCCGAGAGACTGGTCGCTTGTGATCATTGATCTCAAGGACTGTTTTTTCAGCATTCCACTTCATCCAGATGATGCTCCACGCTTTGCATTTTCTGTCCCAAGCATCAACAGAGAAGAACCTCTGCAAAGGTACCATTGGACAGTTCTTCCGCAAGGTCTCAAAAATTCTCAAACTATTTGTCAGTGGTACGTGGCCCAAGCTTTGCATCCAGCATGAGAAACATCCAAAACCAAAAATTATTCATTATATGGACGATTTGCTCATTGCAGCACCAACAAAACAGGAGGTGCAGAAGGTTCGTGACTGTGTGATGGCACAGGTGCAAAAGGCAGGACTGGAAATCAGTGCACCAAAAATACAAGAAATTGCACCTTGGAAATATCTGGGGTGGAAAATCTCAAAGCAAACAATAAGGCCACAGAAGCTGGAAATCAACACAAAGGTCACCAATCTGCAGGATTTACAGCAGCTTTTGGGGGAGATCAACTGGATGAGAACAGTCCTGGGAATCACCAATGATGACATCTCGTCATTGCTCGATCTTTTGAGAGGGGACAACAACATTAAATCTCCCAGAACTCTGACGCCTGAAGCAAGAAAAGATCTTGAGAAGATCACAGACATGATTCAACAGAGACAAGCACATTGCTTTGTGGAATCATTGCCCTTTCATTTAGCAGTGTTGGGGGAAACAGCACAGTTATATGGGTTGATTTTTCAGTGGGATTTGCCACAAATGGACCCTCTTTTGTTGATAGAGTGGGTTTTTTTAGCTTACAGGCCCTCAAAAACAATTCTTACAGATTTATGTTATGTGTAGTAGATATAATTTGCGCCATTTCTAATATGATATATGTGATATTGAATATTTGTTAGAGTATACATGTTTGTATTAGGATTCCCCCCCCCTCACAGGCGCAGGTGAGACCGGGTGTAGATTGGAAACTGATTTATAAGTAAGAAGGTACAGCTCGCCAGGAGATGGGCCATGTCTGGGGAGATACAGAAACCCCAGGTGCTGATCGTTAGCGTGAACGACCCGAGATGGATATCATGGAAATCCTGAGGCAGATACATGTGAATACAGCGTTCCAGTAAATTTCATCAAAGGATTCAACAAACTCCAGACAGTGATTTGTTCTCCCTCATCACCAAAAAGGAAAATCTTATTAACATATGGACTCTGAATAGAAGAAAAGACTGATTGCTGAAATCTTGGCCTCAGGCGGAATTTTCCCTATAAAAACCGCTTGTGCCAGGATGGAGGTGTGTGGGCATGGAGGAAAACCTCTGATGAGGCTGACTCCTTGTTGCACACCCAGGGCCGATCCCGGGCTCGGCTCTGTTCTTTCCTTGTGGCTGGCTAGATAAAATTTGATTGCAAAATAAATAATTTATTTTTCATATAAATTTGGCTGGACAAATTTTCATTTATAACATTTAGAAATGATAGCACAAATTATTATTAAGGCGAGGACCAGATTGCTGGTAATGTCAGGCAGAGATTTCTCAGTCATTCATGTACCTTTAAAGAAAGTATATTTTGAGTGGGCGATGCAGAAATCACAGGATTTCGCAATTGCTTTGTTAGGGTATCCAGGAGTTTGTACAGTTCATTTCCCGGCACACAGGATGTTGAATGCAAAAGTGAGCTTCAGGGAAAAACCAAAAATAAGCCAGGAACCAGTGCAAGGGATGACAGTATTCACTGATGGTTCAGGGAAAACTCACAAATCAGTGGTCACATGGCAAAATCCAAAAACAGGGGAATGGGAATCAGATATTAAAATAGTACAGGGTTCACCACAAATTGTGGAATTGGCAGCACTGGTCAGGGGTTTTCAATTGTTTCAGGAACCTCTCGATCTGATCACAGATTCAGCATATGTTGCAAATGTGGTCAAACGATTAGAAGGATCATTTTTGAAACACACTGACAATGAAATTTTATATTCATACTTGTCATGCATGAGGACAATTCTAGAAAACAGAGACCACAAATATTTTGTTGCACACATCAGGGCACACTCCTCACTCCCAGGGTTCTTAGCAGAAGGGAATGCTCACGCAGATAGACTCACAATGACCATATCACAGACATTGCCAGATATTTTTGAGCAGGCAAAATTGAGCCATGCATTTTTCCATCAAAATGCACAGGTGCTGATGGAGTCCTTCCGCCTTTCTAAAAGTCAGGCAAGGGAAATCATCAGTGCTTGCCCAGATTGTCAGCTTGTGCAGCCTCCTGCATCCACAGAGCTGTCAATCCAAGGGGATTGCAGAGTCTTCAGCTGTGGCAAGCTGATGTGACAAAATACCCATCTTTTGGGAGGCTCAAAAATATCCATGTTTCAGTTGACACATTTTCAGGAGCGATTTTTGCATCATTACATACAGGGAAGACCGCAGAACGTGCCTGCAGACATTTTCTACAAGCATTTGCATCACTCGGGGTGCCACAAGAAATAAAAACAGATAACGGTCCAACTTCCACAGGCAAGGTGCTTGACAAATTTCTGAAAAAATGGGGAGTCAAACACATTTTTGGTATTCCTTATTCTCCCTCAGGTCAAGCAATCATTGAAAGAACACATCACACCCTGAAATCCCTCTTGGATAAACAGAAAAGGGGGGAAGCAGGCGCAACACCGCACATGCGGTTGAACAAAGCTCTGTATGTATTGAATTTTTTAAATGGTTCTTTTTCAGAACCCACTCCACCAATTGTTAGGCCCTTCACAAACAGCACACAAGCAAAGCTAAGGGAAAATCCTTTAGTTTTGATCAGTTGGGACAAATTGAAGGTCCATTTACATTAATAACTTGGGGCAAGGGTTTCGCTTGTGTTTCCACAGAGCGAGGACTGAAGTGGGTGTCGGCGAGGCACGTGAAACCTTATCGGGTGCAGACGCAAGTGGACGTGGACCCGAGAAGCAGAGAAGCAAGCACGCAGACGAAGGCAGAGGACGATGCTGCAGACGTCACGTTGGACAACGATTGATCACCCAGAGACTTGGGGGGTTTTCTTTTCCTGGGAAATCAAGTGTTGTTTGGGTGTTGCTGCATTGCAGGGTCTCTCACAGAGGGTGGGGGCATGGACATGAGATTCAGGCAGATAGTGTTCATGTGCTTCATTCTCTTGCCTATTGCCTTGGGCAATGGGACAGACTTTCCCATGAAACAACCAAAGGAAAATGTGTGGGAAACTTTGGCAAAGGCAGCGGGTCTAGACAGCATTTGTCTGACTCATTCAAAGCCAGGGAAACCATTTTCAACATGCTTGATAGGTGTGCCAGTGAAGGAATGGCCAATTCCAAAAGGCATCCCTCCAAAGATTCTGAAAACTTTTTCAGATCCTGTGGAGGGATGGCATGTTTGGACACAGTACCTTCCTGTGGCTCACTTGGAATCTCCGGAATTGGACATTTTCGGGTCAACAAAAATGAAATGGTGCATCAAATTTGATTCATCGGGAGTGGCAAAGACAGATAATCATACAATAGATGTCACTCCAAATCAGCTTTTTTATAAAAATGCGTCATCCTGCTGCAATTACACCAAAATGACAAGCAAACCATCCCTTCAACATCCAGCCACTTTACTGAAGGGAATGTTTTTCATTTGCGGGGACAGAATTTGGCCTGCTATCCCTGCAAAAATCAAGGGCGGTCCATGCAGCATTGGGGAACTCTCATTGCTAACACCTGATCTGAAAACTTTACAAAAGCAGACACACAGGGAAAAAAGATCCCTTGAACAATATAGTCCAAATTGTGATGATGATGTTTCTACCTGGAACAAGGCTCAGAGAATTGCAGTAGCAATTTTCTCACCCCAAGCAGCATCAGGGGTGGCCTTGACACAATTGGATCATATAGCATGTTGGTTGAGCAAACACAGTCGTGCCGTTTCGTCTGCACTGAGTGACATGTTAACAGACATCAGCAGTGCAAGGCAAGCAGTCCTTCAAAACAGGGCAGCAATTGATTATTTGCTGCTGACACATGGGCACGGATGTGAGGAATTTGAGGGGATGTGCTGCATGAACTTGTCTGATCATTCGAAATCTATTCATGAAAATATAAAACAAATACAAAATAGTATTAGCAAATTGAACAAAGTTACAGGATCCTGGTGGGATGATTTGTTTGGCTTTTTTGATCTCTCACCATTGTGGAAAGACCTTTTGAAAATAGCATTTTACATTCTTATAGGGTTTGCAGTTCTTCTGCTTGTTCTACCATGCATTTTCGTGTGTATTCGAAAGGCCTTGAACATGGTAAAGCAGGTGTTTCTGGTTCAAACAGAGAGGGGAGATGTCGGAACTCAAAATGTCCCTCAGACATTTTTAGAGGTTCCAGGCCTTGGTCAGAAGCATTTTAGACCCTGGCAGCCAGCTGAAAACAGCTGTGATTTTGAGTTTGAGCCATGGAATGAGTTACCAACTTTGAAGGTGGAACAAGCGGTCACAGAGAGTTAGATGGTATAGTAGAAGTAGTTACAAATTAGAGGGGAAAATTTTTTAGTGTTGTACAGGGGGGTTTTAACACCTGTACAGGGGGTTTTACTTTGTACAGGGGGGTCAGGAGTTCTAAGATGGAGGAAAGTGGGCCTGATCCTGTTCTTCCTCCTTCTTCTTCCTTGCTTCCATGTTCTTGGTGATGCTGGCACTTATGGATTGGTTTAGAGTAGAAAAGCACCTTGTAACATAGATAGTAGGTATTGGGGAAAATCTGTAAACATATAACACGTAATATATCATATAAAAGATAGCAGCAGCCCTGGGTGGGGAGAGAGACGACGGAGACACTGGACAGTGAGGGTGTCAGGAGTGTGTGTGTTTCTGCCTGGGCAGCTGAGCAAGGCAGCCGCAGTGGGGGAAGACAATCTTTTAGATAACTAGCAATAAACTGCCTTGAGACTGAACAATAAGAGGCTGCGGAGTTTTTCTTTGGAAGTAAAGGTTGGAGGAGAGACTTTACCACCACACGAGACCCCTGAATCAATCCCGGGGTTCTCACACCAGGTGACGTGATGTCATAAAGAATGTGTAACCAATGGGAAATTGTTACCAAAAATAGAGCCCTATATAAGTACCATACAGGTAAAACTGTATATAAACACCTGGTACACTCAATAAAATTGGCTTCTGATTAAAGCCAGGGAACCTCAGGAAAACGGGAAACTGGACAAGACAAACGCACATCCAATCAATATGATTAATGCAACGTTCTCCCTTTATTCAAAATCAGGCGGTAGTTTATATAAGCTTCTACATAGTTTACAGAAACAAAGACACTCTGATTGGTAGGCTAACATTGTTTACCTTTTCCTTAAAACGGCCTACACTGTACACCATAAAACCTATACTAGTTCACACCCGGTGGTCCCCACAATACCTTAAGACTATTTTCTATCTGCGCCACAAGCTCTGAATTTCTAACTGCCTCAGAGGCCTGAAGGCCCCACCAGGCCCCAATCTGAGGCCTAGCCTGGAGTAGCTCAACTTTCACAACTCATGCCCTCTTTCTCTCAAAAATGCTGCAACAATTCCCTCTTTTTCTTTTGAGCTACTCAGGCTGGAGTGAAGGCGCAATGAACTAAATTTTTGCACACACTGTAAAAAACACGGTATAACAATTTAAATAACTATAAAGATTAAAAAAAAGAGGTAAGAAAACAATCTTAATTCTAAACATAAACTATAACTTCTAATAAACTAACTTCTGATAAATCTAACTTCACACTTATAATATTTCAACTTATTTCTCTTTACTCTACAAAATTAATTTTCATCAGAACTGGATTCATCAGGGATGTTCCAGGCAAACTGTTGTTGTTCATGTTGTTATCACTGCGGGTTGATATCTTTTTCATCTATTTTTAAAATTCTGTTTCTGCCTTTTCGTATCAATGCAGCAAGAGCATCTGTCCTGCCCAGACGTCTTGGTTGGACGGGTAAAAACACTCACTCAAGTAGAATTTCTGTTGATCCACGTTGGGACTTCCCTCTTTTTCTTTTGCCATTGAAAGACAATGGCAAGATGAACAGAAAAATCACAGGCATTCCTAAAACTTATTAAAACTTAGCAAAAAAAAAAATTCTATAACATCATTAAAAACACACTTATAAAAAAAACTCAAAGCCCACGATCTTCTGTGGGTGAAACACAAACCTTTGCACAATCCACTTTTGCTGTGCATCCTCTGATCCACTTGTGGAGAGATCAGTGCTCTCTTGCAATTGATAAGTTCCACATTCTTCACTGAAATCCATCTAGATTCTGCACCTGTTAAAACACAAACAAACCCAACACCCCCACAGGGACTGGAGGGTCCTCTCTCAATTTTGTTCCCTAAAACTTGCATGAAGAAATGGAAATATCAACATCTTTGTTATAAACATGAAAAAACATTAAGAACAAAACAATGCACATAGTAAAGAAACTAACAACAAATAAAAATCAATCAAATAATACACAATCAATATTACATATAAAATCACAGTTACCAAGTGCTACACTATCAAATTGTCATCCCAGAGTCTGCAGCAGCTGAAAAACCTTAAAACAACAGAGATTTGGGTAAAACATGTCCGGATCATGCTTCTCCAAACTCCCTTTGAGGCTCAGCTGTCCTGTATGGTCAAATTGTCAAGCCGAAAGGACTTGAATACTTTTTTGATGCAGAAAACACCTGGATTAATCACACCATCCACGTAGAGCCAGAGCCTGGCCAGAGCTCGAACTCTAATTGGAGGATATGTTTAAAACAAAAGTCTTAAAAATAACAGTTATAAGTAAAAAACCTTATTATTAAAAATTTATCAAAACATCAAATAATTGAACCTGTCTAAAATTTCTTTTTAAAACAAAAATTCTCTAAATACAACAAGCCTTTTCTTCAAAAATTTGAAAATTTGAAGTCTGAAATCTTGAACCAGAACTTGGACTATAAATTTTTAAAAGAAGATGAACTGCAGCTGCATAGAAGATTGAATAAAGAAAACACATGAGTAGTTAAAAAAAATCAAACACACAGGATCCTGAAAAATGCAGCTTACAATCAAGCACCTAAAAAAAAAAAAACCAATAAAACATATGAAAACTGACTGTAAATATTAAAACAACACCTCAATATCTTAACATCTTAATAATAATTCTTATCACAAAAATCAGACAACTTACATTATATGATCAACCTATTAACAAGAAATGTTTAAAATAGTTTAAAACAATCTTGTCAAAGCATTCATATAACATTAGTAACAATCACTACTTATCATTACCTATAAAAACTTGACAATTATTATTTATCTTATTATCTATAAAAACTCAATGCCAACATTCCATCTGACTGACTTTTCTCAAATCTTTGTTTTCAAAGACATTTTTAGCAATTAAATCATTATTACCATGTCTATCTTTTTTTTTTTTTTTTTTTTTTTTTTACAGTAATTTTCATCCACATTGTATTTGAAATAACTTTGATTTGCATAATGTCCATCCTTCTTGGTATCATGGAAAACACTCAATATTGCTATACTTTTTCATTACGTCTTTTGTCCCCTTGTGTTGTTGCTTGATAAAGCAGCTGCAATGATGTGTCCTTGTTGTTGAATTGCGTCCTGGATGGTTGCGGTGAATGCTGCAGCTTGGTTGCTCTGTTCTGCGCGTGTGGCTCTGACAAGCATCTCATCGACTGGAAAGCCCTGAGGAAGGGTGGCTAGGATGGTTCTGGTGGGTGGGTTAGCATTCTCAAAAGCAAGAGATCGGAATAAATGTTCCTGAATGTCTGGTGGCACGTCAGGTGCATCCTTTAAAGCAGCTGACAGCCTATCAATAAATTGTCCAAATGGTTCAGTGGCCCCTTGCTTTATGGTGGCATAGGATGCTGACTTTTTCTTGTCTGGTACCAAAAGCAAAGCTTGATGGGCCAATTGCTGTGACAATTGATGTATTTCAATAGGAAAGGTAAGTTGCACCTGATTGGTTGCATATGGTCCTCGCCCAGTCAGCATATCTGGCTGGACTCCAAAAAAGGGGTCTCCCACATCTGTGTGTTTGTTGGCCTCTTCAATTGCCAACCGCCTCCATTCCCTTTCAAACATGAGGAATTGAGAAGGTGTCAGGAGCAGGGATGCAATGTTAGATGAATCACCAGGACAAAGCACATCTGCTGTGAATATATACTGAATGATGTTCCTGGCTGCTTCTGATCTGATCCCATAAGCGGTGACTGTCTGCTTAGCTGATTGTAGGATTTTCCAGTCATGGGGCTCCCAGATGGCATTCCCATTAGACACTATAACAGGACAAGCCAGGGAGCTGGCAGCTTTCCAGTCACCGTCTAAAAGAGCATCCTTCACAACTGACGCCCATCGGGACTGCAAGGGATTTTTTAAAACTGCTGGCGATGCCAATTGCTGGCCAGTGGAAGGTTCCACTGGTGGAGCCTGACGATTTGAGAGGGTGGCAAGGCGGGCTATTTCTTTCTGTAACATATTTGGTCTTTGTATCTTGTTCTGTGATCGCATGTCCCTGCTGCAATTGACAACAGGAAGGTCTGGTTCTGAGTCATCAGAATCTGAACTCGGTGGGAGGGGGCAGCGCAGCGCTACCGTGGTGGGATGGGAACTGGCATTTTCGGGGCTCTGCTCTGGTGTTGTTTGGGTGGCTACTTCTGCCATTCCGCTAGCATTGGGGTGTCCAGCCCCTCCAAGCCGCGCCAGGCTGCTGGCCGCGGCCGCCGCCGCCGGCGGGTATCGGCGACCCGCTCCTCTGCGTTTGCACGCACCGGTGGCAGCCACCGCCGCTGCCGCAGCGGGGGGGGGAGGGGCCGGCGCCGCCTCGCTCCCGTCTCCGCCCTGGTCTCTGCCTTGATCTCCGCCCCTGAGTTCCTCCTCCTGACTCAGCCCTGTTTCGTCACCAACTCCGCCTGCCTCCTCAGGTGTCTCCCCGCCTCCCAAGGGACCCGGGAGGGCCACTTCCTGGTCTGCCGCATTTCGCGGAACCGCCGAACTGTTAACATCCGCCGCTCGCGAGCACACTTCCGCTCCGGGTGCGGCCGCATCCCCGCTCCGTCTCGCGCCGGCCGGCTCCGCGCCTCCCTCCAAACGAGCGACAACATCCCTGACAGAGGGGCTGACTGGAGCTTTCTGCCCCCGCACTGGCCACATATTACAAACATTAAAAAATTTTTCCACCCGAGATGGCTTTCGAACTTCTATCTGTTCTGATGTGGACTGCTCAAATGCTTGAATTGCAGCTTCTGCTGCCTTTTTCTCCGCGGCCATGCTCTGTAAGGTATGTAAAACTTTCTTCCAAACACCTCCAAGCTCTAATAGTGTTTTCTTGTCTTTTTTGCCCTCTATCACTGCATCCCAAAGCAGCTGCCCCAGCTCTTGCCATTCGGTTTCACTAAAAATCAGCGAAGGTTTTTGCAGCTTGCCTTTGCTTCTTGCCCACAGGACCAACTGCTCTAAATCGGCTTCTTTAACTTTTTCAGCTCTCTTTGAGAGAATATGAAAGAGCAGCCGCACTGAAGCCTGTAAATCTCCATCCATGGTGAACCTTTCACCCTCTCTCTGTCTCCGCGGCTTACCTCACCTCCGCGGGTTGCTCCGCTCTCGCTTTTCTTCGGCAAGGCAGCAACTCCGCTCCAGCTTCCCGGCCTCGGCCACGTCCACCCCCGCCGTTCGGATCTCTTGTGAACGCTGAGGTCTTCCCACTGCTCCACGGACTCTCGCAAACAAACAATGCGACGAGTCTTTTTCCTCCCGTTGGGAACGGCCCAATTCGGAGTTTGGAGACTTCTGCTCCGTTCCACTTGATCCCCGTTCACAAAAAGTGAATTTGGGATCCCGGTCCCGTCACCATGAGGCGATTTGGACCTGAATTTCTGTCGCGCGACTCAAACCCGACTGCCCGTTACTCTAAAAGTAATTTGGCAGCCTTTTCGGAGCCTCCTGAGTCCCTGTTCGGGCGCCACTTAAAGCCAGGGAATCTCAGGAAAACGGGAAACTGGACAAGACAAACGCACATCCAATCAATATGATTAATGCAACGTTCTCCGATTATTCAAAATCAGGCGGTAGTTTATATAAGCTTCTACATAGTTTACAGAAACAAAGACACTCTGATTGGTAGGCTAACATTGTTTACCTTTTCCTTAAAACGGCCTACACTTTACACCATAAAACCTATACTAGTTCACACCCAGTGGTCCCCACAACACCTTAAGACTATTTTTCTATCTGCGCCACAAGCTCTGAATTTCTAACTGCGTCAGAGGCTTTGAAGGCCCCACCAGGCCTCAATCTGAGGCCCAGACTGGAGTAGCTCAACTTTCACAATTCATGCCCTCTTTCTCTCAAAAATGCTGCAACAAAAACTTACCGTAGTGGACACTCCATTTGATAACTGGCTCAATTCTTTAGGTTTTTCTGGCTGGGTCAAAGACTTAATTCGTTTTGGTATTGTACTTTTTTTAATCTTTATAGTTATTTTAATTGTTATACCGTGTTTTTTACAGTGTGTGCAAAAATTAGTTCATCGCGCCTTCACTCCAGCCTGAGTAGCTCAAAAAGAAAAAGAGGGAATTGTTGCAGCATCTTTGAGAGAAAGAGGACATGAGTTATGAGATTTGAGCTATTCCAGTCTAGGCCTCAGATTTGGGCCTTGTGGGCCTTCAAGCCTCTGACGCAGTTAGAAATTCAGAGCTTGTGGCGCAGATAGAAATAGTATTAAGGTGTTGTGGGGACCACTGGATTGTCTGGGTGTGAATTAGTATAGGTGTTATAGTGTAAGGTGTAGGCTGTTTTAAGGAAAAGGTAAACAATGTTAGCCTACCAATCAGAGTGTCTTTGGTTTTGTAAACTATGTAGAAGCTTATATAAACTACCACCTTTGCCTTAGCGCTCTCTTGTCCCCCCTTTTGTCCCAGCTAGCTCTGTGAGGGGGGGGGGGAGCGCTGGCAACTTCCGTGTTTTCCGGCGAACCCTCGCGGGTATCTGCCGGTGCTGCGTGGGTTTGGGAGCGAGGCGAGTCCCAAGGCGAATAAAAGGAGAGAGACTTTTTCCCCCGCGGGCGATATCTTGGTTTATTACGGCTTGGTTGGGAAGGCAAAAACCGAGAAGCTGCTGCGTGCTAAGTTAGAGTTTGTCCGTGCTGCCTGGCCGATTTGGGGGCGGGGCGGCGCGCTCCGAAGCTGGCCGCGATCCAAGAGAGGCTGTGTGCAGAGCCACGGCGCTGCGGCCGGCACGTGCAGGAGCCGCGGCGACCGCGGCAGCGGCGGCGGCGGCGGGGAGGCTGCGACAGTGATCGCAGGGCCGTCTGAGACGGCCGCGATCGCCCGAGGCAGGGGCGGCGGTTGCGGCAGTCAGGGGCCGGGCGAGAGAGAGAGCCGCGGCAGCATGCAGGGATCCGGCGGGAGAAAAGCCCGCGGTGGCACGCAGGAATCAGGCGGGAGGAAAAGCCCGCGGGTCGGGCAGCAGCAGCGATCAGGGGCCAGGCGGGAGAAAAAGCACTGGGGCGTCCCCACCCCGTTCTATAAGTACTGGATAGGGGAAACCCGGGGCGGCCAATGAGATAACGCCACGGGGGGACTGGGGATATTGGGGTGCAGGGGTCCAATGGGAGATGGACAGATGGAAGGGTGCCCGGTCGTCTCTCGACCCCGCCGCGTGGCTGACAGATGGTCTGAGAGACGTAAACAGAGTGACTAAGGTAAACCGCGGGGGGAAATGGGAGAGCCCAGGGGGTCACTTACAGAGCGTGGGGGGGATACATGGAATGACCTTACACATAATAGAACATATAATAACACAATTCCACAACTCCCTCTTCTTTTTTTCAAAAGAAAAGAACAGAAAATAACTTAAATGGGATGTTTTACAGTCCTTTTCCCCATCGTTGAACCCAATGTCTGCTCGGTTCTGTGTTGAGCGGATGTCAGCTCTGATGGGGCGGTGAAGACTGCGTGGTCGATGTGCACGGTGGAATTGATGACCTTTAAACCTTTAAACATTACTAAAACTCATAATAAGAACAATTAATGTTAACAGCGACATAAGTCAGCATTCTGGGGAGGGGAGGTTTAAATCAAAAGGGAAAGGTGAGTCTAGGGAACTGTATGGTGAAAGGGAAGGCTCTGAAATAGAAGGGACTGAATCAAAAAGGAAGGGGGGAGACTTTCTCCGCCTGCGGAGGGCTGTATGCTTCACCTGAGGATCCTTTTTCTTATCAGTCTGGTGTTTGGGGACATATGGCCGGACAAATTTGGACGGGACCCATCTCAGTCCTGAGGGCGTGGACACGCAAGCGTATCCCCGTCCCCAGGTAACTAACTCATGGGGCCCTTCCAGCTGCCAAGTCTCTGGATTTTTGATGATCACTGGTGGTTTTTCCCTAACCTTGCTCAGCTCGTGGTTGTTAAAGTGCCTGGCGACTGGTGGGTTGAGGTTTTCAAAAGAACAATTTAGGAAATTCAGTGTAAAGAGGGCACGCGCGAGCCGAACTTGGGGGGACTCCACCTTCATAGTTGGTGTTTGCTGTTTCAGCATGCGTTTGAGACTCTGATGAGTCCGTTCCACCACTGCTTGACCTGTCGGGGAATATGCGATGCCAGTTTTGTGCTCTATTCCCCATTGCTGCAGGAAGCTGACAAATCCCTTGGATGTGTACCCGGGGGCATTATCTGTTTTTATCAATTTAGGGACGCCCAGCATAGTGAAGGCCTGTATCAGATGCTTTTCAATGTCTTTGGCCTTCTCCCCTGCGTGGGCAGAAGCAAAGACTGCCCCAGAGAAAGTGTCCACGGAGACATGGACGTACTTCATCCTCCCAAAGGAATGGATGTGAGTAACGTCCATCTGCCATACCTCGCAGGACTTCAGACCTCTAGGGTTTGCCCCTGAGCTCACCGATGGTAGGGGGAGCGACTTGCAGGACGGGCAGGTGGCCACAATGGCTCTGGCTTGGTCACAAGTGAGGTGGAATTGCCGGACCAGCCCGGGCGCATTCTGGTGGTAAAACTGGTGGCTGATCTTAGCCTGCTGCAACTTATCTGGGAGCGGAGCTACCTGAGCCGGGGTGGCAGTGAGAGAATCGGCACGCCGATTACCCTCGGCCAAAAACCCTGGCAAGTTGGTATGTGACCTGATATGCATCACATAAAAGGGTTGCTCTCGGTGGGAGACTAGCTTAATCAGTTTCGAGAGCAACTTGTGCAGGGCTTCGTTGGACACACCCTGCAGGACAGCATCCTGCGCTCTAGACACTACGCCAGCTACATATGCCGAATCAGTTACCAAATTAAAAGGTTCAGAGAATCGCTCAAAGGCCCTGACGACAGCAGCCAACTCAGCTATTTGAGGGGAGCCTTCCACCTCCACAATGTCTGTCTCCCACTGCTGCGTCTGGGGGTCTTTCCAAGTTATTACAGACTTGTGGGAACTCCCGGACGCGTCTGTAAAAACTGTCAAGGCCTTGAGTGGCTTTTTGCTCTGAATTTGTTTGATGGACAATGCAAATTGAATTTCTGATTCAAAAATTTTGTGGGCTGGTCTCAAAACTGAAATTTTGCCTGTGTAGCTGTCTAGAGAGAACTGCAGGGATTCATTTTCCTGTAACAGATGTTCTAGCATGGCCTTGGTGAATTGGCCTGATTCCAATTTGATGGGAATGTGAATGCATTCAAAGTCACATCCAGCTAACTCTCTGATCCGAGCTCTTGCTTTGCAGATCAGTTCCGCTACTAACTCCTGTGGCCTTGTCATGGTCATCTCTTGGTCCAAATCATCTTGGTCAGCATTGTGGTGGTGTCATGGCCATGGTCATCCATGGCCATCTCAGGGTTGTGTCGCTCATGGTCACTCTCACAGCCATGTCGTGCTTGTGTCTTGGCCGTGGTCATGGCCACAGAACCACTCCGAGATCCTGAGCCTGGATTTTGGGACACTCAAGGACCACTGGGGAGAATGAGGCCTGGCCTGACCCCTCCCCCCATCCCACTGTCCCTCCAGGAACCCAGCATGGCCAAACCCTCCTGGGGACACCTCGGACATGGGACATGGAGCGGGACATGAATCCCGGGGGAGGGAGCCGGGCATGGCTGGCAAGTCCCCATCCTGCTCCTGGTGTCCCCATCCTGGTCCTGGTGTCCCTAACCCCCTCCTGGTGTCCCCATTCCAGTCCTGGTGTCCCCATCCCTGTTCCCATCCCATTCCTATTCCTGCCTCCCAGAGAGGAAAAGCTGGACACCAGAGGAGGGAACACGGATTTATTGCCCCAAATCTCAATTTATTGCCCCAAGATCAATTTATTGCCCCAAGCTCAATTTATTGCCCAAAGCAGGATAATTTCACACCAGAAGCGAAGCACTGGGAGTATTTGTGGTTCTTGCCATGAAAACATTGGGAAATGGAAAACAGGACATGGATCAGTTAGCAAGAGCTGTGGGGTGGGTGGGTAAAGCCAGGGAATCTCAGAAAAACGGAAAGCTGGACAAGACAAACGCAGGTTCAAACCAATGTGGTTAAGCAAGCGTTTTCCGTTTATTCAAGATAAGGCGGTAGTTTATATAAGCTTCCACATAGTTTACAAAAACAAAAACACTCTGATTGGTAGGCTAACATTGTTTACCTTTTCCTTAAAACGGCCTACACTTACACCATAAAACCTATACTAATTCACACCCAAGCAACCCAGTGGTCCCCACAACACCTTAAGACTATTTTCTATCTGCACCACAAGCTCTGAATTTCTAACTGCGTCAGATGCTTGAAGGCCCCAGCAGGCCTCAATCTGAGGCCTAGACTGGAGTAGCTCAACTTTCACAATTCATGTCCTCTTTCTCTCAAAAATGCTGCAACAGGTGGGAGCAGCGGGATGAGCTCTGCTGGCAACTCTCAGCTTTCCTGGGAAGAGGGAAGAGGCCGGATGCAGCTCCATGGATCGCTCAGGCGGTGATTCCTGTCGGGATGAGAGAGGGTCACAGTGTTACCCTGTCCCTGTCCACATTCCACAGGACGGACGTGGCTGGAGCCCATGGGGAGTGGGAGCTGCTCCAGAATCCCACCTGATCCCACCCCAGTCCTGCTCCATGCATCCCATCCCACCCATCCTGCCCCGATCCTGCTCCATCCACCTCACCCAATCCTGCACTGGAATCCCTCCCTGATCCCACTCCATCATTCCTGCCCCAATCCTGCTCCATCCATCCCAAATGATCCCACTCCAGAACCCAGCCCCAGTCCCACTCTACAATTTCCCCTGATCCCACTCTGGACCCCTGCTCTGATCCAGAATTCTTCCCTGATCCCCCTGGAATCCCACCCTGATCCTCCTCCGTACCTGCGGTTGAGCCATTCATTCCCACGTCCTTCCCTGCAGAAAGAGAAGATCCATGAGATTCCAGCATGGATCATGCATCAGGATTAACCCCAGGATCCATCCTGGGATCCGCACAGAGGGGATCCAGAGCTGGATCCGCCACTGGAACTCACCGGCTGCCACGTTGTATCCACTCCTGTCCCTCCTCCCTGTGGAAACAAAGTGGGATCAGCATCGGTGACACAGGATTCCCAGAACAGTGCGGCTGGATCCGTGCCCCTTCCCACCCCCCATCCTGTGTGTTACCGGATTGGAGCTTCCAGACACCGAATCCGATGAGGACAGTGAGGATGAGGATGGCAGCGATGACAGACACAGCAACCGCCATGGTGAGATTCCTGCCAGACGTCGGCTCTGGGAAACGTGGGATAGTGAGGAGGGGAGTCCCCATTTGGAAATTCCAAATTCCCAATTCCCACATTCCCAGCCTCACCCCAAGCGAAGAACCCGGGCTCCAGCATTCCGGGATGGTCCACCTTGCACCGGTACTGCTCCCACTCCTCCGGCAGCGCCTCGATCCTGGCCCAGGTGTGGAAGGTGCCATCGCTGTTGGGAACGATCCCGCCCCACTCCATCTCCTGATCCAAGGTTGCATTCTCCTTCATCCAGCTGACTGTGATGGTGTTGGGGTAGAATCCGTACGCGTGGCAGGACAGGATCAATGTCCCATATTCCTCTTTTCCGGACACGTGGACATCAGGGGGCTCTGGAATGGGATAATGGTGGAATTCATGCATGGAATTCCATGGGAATGTCATTGGGGTGAGCTCTGCCCCTGGAACTCCCATTAGAATGGGACTGGGCAGAGCAGTACCCATGGAATTCCCACTGGGATGGGATGCAGGTGAGATCTGACCATGGAATTCCCACTGAGATGGGATGAGAGTGAAATCTGACCATGGAATTCCTACTGGGATGGGATGCGGGTGAGATCTACCCTTGGAATTCCCACAGGAATTACCGTGTTCCCAAGTTCTCCATTCCCAAATCCCCGCAGGAATTCTGCTCCCACCTTTGCGCTCCAGCTCCTTCTGCCCGAATCCAACGTATTTCCGGAGCCATTCAGGGCATTCGTGCTTCAGGTAATTTTTAAGCCTCTCAGCCATGTCCTCCTGCTCCCAGCGCCTCCTGGTGATCTCGGCAGCGCTGTCGGCCGCCAGGAATTTCCCGGAGCCCAGGTCAAAGGAGATGAAATCCCGCCCGTCGTAGCCATACCGGCGGGATCCGCGGACACTCCCATCGGACAGGACGTCACAGCCATAAGCCCACAACGCAGTGTGGAGACCTGGGGGGATTGTACCCACAGAGACCCATGGAATTGTGTCCCGGCCCCACAGAGCCCCATCCCAGCCCTATGGAGCCCCAGAGTCCGATGGAGACCCACAGAGCCTCATTCCAGCCCCCTGGAGCCCCATGGATCCACATCCCAGCCTCATGGATCCCATCCCAGACCCACAGATCCCATCCCAGCCCCATGGATCCCATCCTAACCCCATGGATCCCATCCCAGACCCATGGATCCACATCCCAGACCCACAGATCCCATCCCAGACCCATGGATCCCATCCCAGCCCCACAGATCCCATCCCAGCCCCATGGATCCCATCCCAGCCCCATGGATCCCATCCCAGCCCCACGGATCCCATCCCAGCCCCACAGATCCCATCCCAGCCCTATGGAACCCATCCCAGACCCATGGATCCCATCCCAGCCCTACAGATCCCATTCCAGCCCCACAGATCCCAACTCTAGCGCCATGGATTCACATTCCAGGCCCACAGATCCCATCCCAGCCCCATGGATCCCATCCCAGACCCACAGATCCCATCCCAGCCCCATGGATCCCATCCCAGACCCACAGATCCCATCCCAGCCCCATGGGTCCTCACCACAGCCCCACAGATCCCATTCCAGCCCCATGGATCCATCCCCCCAGCCCCACAGATCCCATCCCAGCCCGAGTTCCCATCCCAGCCCCACGGATCCCATCCCAGCCCTACAGATCCCATTCCAGCCCCACAGATCCCATCCCAGCCCGAGTTCCCATCCCAGCCCCACGGATCCCATCCCAGCCCCACGGATCCCCACTCACCCCTGCTCTGGTTGTACCGCTCCTGCAGTATCTCCAGGTTCCTGGCATCCACGTGCTGGTTCCTCACAGATCTCTGGGTCTCCTCATCCCAATATCCCGGCTCGGCTCCATCCTTCATCCACTGCGTCAGCGGCTCCATCCGGCCCCGCTCGCTGTCGTAGCGCATGAAGGGGATCCCATCCACAAACCCAATGATCGTGTACTGGGGGACCCCCGGGCTGGGCTCTGACACCGCCACGTGCAGGTAATGCAGGGAGTGAACTGGGGGGACACGGAGATTTGGGGGGGTTGAGGGGGTCATGGATCAATGAAAGGGGAACTGGGAGGGCTGGGAAGGGGTTTGGGGATGTTGGGGCCAAGGAAAGGGTGTGCAGGGGTGGGAGAGCTGGGATGGACGGGAAAGGGCGAGCAGGGAAGTCCCGCTGTCCAGGAATGAGGGCTCAGGGGGTTCCAGGGCTATGGAAGAGGGGTGCAGGGACCGGGAGACGCGGGATGAGAGTTCCAGGGGATCCCTGTGCCCAGGAAAGGGGGAGCAGAGGTCCCCAGTGCCAAGAAAGAGGGGTCACAAGGTGGGCAGACCTGGGAATGGAAAGCTTGGGGGTCCTTGATGCAGAGGTAAGGGGGGGCTGGGGGCTGAGAAAAGCAGGAATGGGGGTCCAGGGGGTCTCAGAGGCAAGGAAAAGGTGGGTTCTGGGGCTGGGAGAGGCAGCTGGATCCCGGGGACCAAGCTTGGGAGAGGCGAAACAGACCGAGGGAACGTGGGGGATGGGACAGGGGGAAAGGGGAATTCCAGGGAGATCATCTGGATCCCTCTGGATCCTTGCTGCGACCCCCCTGAGATCCCTGGGACCCCGTTTTGGGAAGTGGTGGGAGTGGAAAATGGGGAGGACACGGAAAGTTGGGAGATCTGGGGAGTCCAAAGGTCAAGGAAAAGGGCGGGTCTGGGGTCTGGGAAGGGCGGGATGCCCGAAAAGGGAGAGCAGGGGGTCCCCGA
The DNA here is from genome assembly GCF_048771995.1 of Taeniopygia guttata. Classification (NCBI taxonomy): domain Eukaryota; kingdom Metazoa; phylum Chordata; class Aves; order Passeriformes; family Estrildidae; genus Taeniopygia; species Taeniopygia guttata. Next base: position 4,026,023 of record NC_133060.1, on the reverse strand, counting down.
GCACTGAGGGGGATGCAGGGAGATCCAGTCCCGGATAAAGGGGTGCAGGAAATGAAGATTCAGGGGTGTCCCAGTGCCCAGGAATGGGGGTTCAGAGGGGTTTCCCTGCCCAGGAATGGGGGTTCAGGGGGGTTCCTGTCTGCGATTTGGGGTTCAAAGGGATCCTGACCCCCAGGAATGGGAGATCTGGTGGGTCCCGGGGCCAGATAAGGGGCTGCAGAGGGGTCCCGCTGCCAAGAAATGAACGTTCACGGGGTCGATGCCGAGGAATGGGGGTTCAGGGGATTCTCTTCCCGGGATTCGGAATTCAAGTGAGTCCCGGTGCCAGATAAGGGGTACGGGGTGTCGGAAATGGGCGCTCAAGGGGGTCCCGGTGCTCAGGAATGGGGGCTCAGTAGATTCTGATGCCCGGGAATGGCAGTTCAGGGGGGTTTCTCTGACCAGGAATTGGGGTTCAGGGGTGCCCCGATGACAGATAAGAGGGTACAGGGGGGTCCCGGTGACAGATAAGGGGGTACACGGGGGTCCCGGTGACAGAAATGGGCGCTCACGGGGGTCCCGGTGCTCAGGAATGGGGGCTCAGTAGATTCTGATGCCCGGGAATGGCGGTTCAGGGGGGTTTCTCTGACCAGGAATTGGGGTTCAGGGGTGCCCCGATGACAGATAAGGGGGTACACGGGGGTCCCGGTGCTGGCGAAGGGGATCGAGAGGGGTCAGTGGACCCAAGGTGGGGGTCAGGGGAGTTCCCCTGCCCGGTAATAGAAGTTCAGGGGGATCCCGGAGCCCGGAGATGGAAGTTCAGGGGCTTCCCGGTTTTGGGGCTCCCACTCACCTTTCGTCGCGCCCTCCGGCTCCGCCAGGAGCCCCAGGAGCCCCAGGAGCAGCCCCAGGAGCAGCCCCAGCGCTGGAGCCATGGCGCGGCTCCACTGCGGCCCCGGGCACTGCCCCGGCCCCGCCCCAGCCCCGGCCCCGCCCCCAGAGCCGCCTCCGGCCCTGCCATTGGCCCCGCTATTTCCTGGTCACCAATGGAAACTCGCTCTGGTACTGACGTCACCGGTCGCCGGGTAAATCCCGGCCTCACAGGTTGGGACGCGGAAACGAAAGGGACTGGGGAGGGTGGGGGGGAAGGGACGGCGGAATTCCAGAGAATTCCCTGGATCCCTCTGGATCCCTCTGGATCCCCGCTGCGACCGCCCTGGAGCCCTCTGAGAACCACCTTAAGAAAGCGCCGGGAGTGGAAAACTGGGGGGACACGGAAATTTGGGAGCTCTGGGGGAGTAAAGGTGAAGGAAAAGGGCGAGTTTGGGGGCTGGGAAGGGCGGGATGCCCAGGGAGGTGGGCAGGGGGTACCAGAACACGGGAAGAGGGTCCAGGACCGGGTCCAGGTCCCGGATAAGGGGGTGCAGGGGGTCCCTATGCCCAGAACCTGAGGTTCAGGGGTTCTCAGGTCAAGAAAAGGGGGGTGAGGACAATGGGGAGACCAGGGGATTCCCGGGTCCACGAAAGGGGTGCACGGGGCCCCGGTGTTGAGGAAGGTGGTGGGTGGGGGCTGGGGAAGGCAGGAGTGGGGGTCCAGGGCGTGCCGGGCTCAAGGAAAAGCAGGGGCTGGGGTCTCTGAGAGGGAGAGGGCCGGGAAAGGGGGTGCGGGGGGGCATTGGTGCAGGATAAGGGGGTACAGGGGGGTCCCCGTGCTAGATAAGGGGGTGCACGGGGGTCCTGGTGCGTGAGAATGGAGGGTTTGGGAGGGTTCCCGTCCTGGATATGAGGGTGCACGGGGGTCCTGGTGCTCAGGAATGGGGGTTCAGGAGGTCCCCGTGCCGCATAAAGGGATGCAGTGGGGTCCCAGTGCCCAAGAAATGGGGTTTAGGGGGGTTCCCGACCCGGCAATCGGGGTTCAGGGGGTTCTGGTGCCAGATAATGGCCTGGCTGGGAGCCGGTGCAGGGGAAGGGGGTGCAGGGGGTGCCCGTTTACAGGAATGGGGGGCTCGGGGGGGGGCTGGTGCAGCAGAATAGGGGTTCAGGGTGTCCCGGTGCCCAGGAAATGGGTCCAGGGGGGTTCCCTTCCCGGGTTCTGGGGTTCAAGTGGTCCCGGTGCCCAGAAATGGGGGTTCAGGGAGATCCCGTGTCCAGAAATGGGGTTCAGGGGGGTCCCGGTGCCCGGGAATTGCGGTTCTGGGGGGTCCCGGTTTCGGGGTTCCCACTCACCTTTCGTCGCGGCCCCCGGGTCCCCCAGGAGCCCCAGGAGCCCCAAGAGCAGCCCCAGCCCCAGCGCTGGAGCCATGGCAGCCGCTCCCGATCCGGCTGTGGCGCAGCTGGAGAGACACGAAAGCGAAAGTGCCCGAGGGAGCGCGGGGGGAGAAAAGGGGGAGGGGAAAAGGGGGAATTGCGGGGAACGGACCGGGATCCCCTCCTGGCACCCCTCTGGGTCCCTCGGGGATCCATCTGGGACCCTCCCCGGCCGCGCCCTGCGGGACCCCCGGGCCGGGCTGTGCTGGACTCCCGGGCCCTGCGCTCCAGCTCTGCCCGGACCCCGCTGGGTTCGGCCCAGAGCCGGGCAGGCACCGGGAGCAGCGGATCCCGTTTTTCCTGCGGGTGCGGGTCTGACCCCCGGCGGAGTGGGACTGAGCGCTGGGACCTCGATCCCTGATTCCCAACCTCCTTCTCTCTCTCTGCTGTTCTCTCCCTTTCCTTTGGGGGATCATAAATCCCAGAGCGGCTGCAGAGCCCCGTGCCCAGGCCGGTTTCCCAGCAAAGGGAGGCATGGGGGTGAGGTGCCCCGGGCTGACCGGGAATGGGGGCCCGGGGGTCCCCGGGGTCACGGAAACGGGGGATCCAGGGGCTGGGAGAGGAGGATACCCGGGAAAGGGGGTGCAGGTGGGTGTTGGTGCAGGATAAGGGGGTGCAGGGGGTCCCAGTGCCCGGGAATGGGTGAGGGGGAGCAGAATCTGGGAAATGGCAGTGGCTGCTGGGAAAGGACTGGGACAGGCTGGGATGGACTGGGACAGACTGGGGAAAAAACCCACTGGGAGCAGAACTGGGGCACCAGGGATCATACTGGGATATACTGGGACCACACTGAGGGTCACCGGGAGCAACTGGGAACATGCAGGGGACAGTTGATATACTGTGAGAGACTGGGAGTGGTTTGGATCATCCTGGGATTGACTGGAATCATACTGGGAGTGATTGGATCTGTAGTAGGGGTGAATAGGAGAAACTGGAATAAAGCAGGGGGCAACTGGGATCACACTGGGAGCAGCTGATCCATGCTGGGGTCGTACTGGGATCATACTGGAACTGACGGGGTAACACTTGGAGTGACTGGCATTGTACTGGGAGTGTCTGGGAGTAACTGGGATCATACTGGAGGTGACTGGGATCAAACCAGACTCATACTGGGAGCATCTGGGAGTTACTGGGATCGTACTGGAGGTGACTGGACTTATACTGGGAGCGGCTGGGACCACAGTGGGGTCAAATGGAATCGTGTAAGATGCAACTGGGTTCATACTGGAAGTGACTGAACTCAGGGGCCACACTGAACTCTTCCTGAGAAGGACTGAAAGGAACCATACCGGGGATGACTGGGAGCACCGGGACCGTGTTGGGGGCAACTGGGATCCTACTGGGAGTGATTTGGACCATACCGGGAGTGACCGGGAACCAGCGGTGAGGCGGCGTCGGCGGAGCTCGGAGGCGGCCCCGGCGCAGGTGGGAGCCGCGCTGGGTTCTGCGGGGGCTCGGGGCTGGCTGCGGGCGGAGGGGGCGGCAGGGGGCTGCGGCGGGTCGGTGGTGCCGTGTCCGGCCCGTGCTGGCCCCGGGCTGAGGGCGCGGCGGGAGCGGCTGCCCGCGGTCTCCTTCCCGCCGGGGCCTGGGCAGGAGCCGCTGCCGGAGCAGCGCTGGCTCGGCCCGGCTGCTGTGGGTAGGACCGAGGGGGCTGCCCCGCGGCCGGGAGCGTGCGGGGAAATTCCCGTCGCCGGAGGTTTCTGTGGCCGGAGGAGAGCGAGGAGTCCTGTAAAAGTGACTTTATTGCCGAGCAGGGGGAGAGGCCGTGGGGCATTTGCCGTGCGCTCTCTGCCATGGTTGTAGTCCGCAGCCTCCTTTTTATCCTCATTTCCCCGGCCGCATCTCCCTGTGCCTTTGCCCACGGGCTGAGGTCCTTGGAAGGTTCAGACTTCCCGATGCGCCTGCTGCCTGTCCTCATTAATCTGCACCCTCCTTTTGTATACCAGCCGATATTCATGGCTCTGTTAAGTCTTTGTTCTTCTCGAAGTTCAGGAATGTAGTGGGACTTTGAGCAGCTGTCTGGGTCAATTTGTGACATTTATTGGAACTGATGGTTTCTCCCGTTACTTCCTTATCTACAAGTGCCCGGCCCTATCTCCGGGCAGATTTACTCCTTGACTCTGTTTTGTTCTTCCCGGGTCCTCTTTGGTTTTGGGATTATTCTCGGTGCCCTCATTCCCTGTCCTTTTGTAGCCCCTTGTGGATCAGGAGGCCTGGCTGCCACCTGCATCCCTGGCTCAGCTGCTGGATGAGCTGCACTGCCAAGGTGTGGAGCATGGTAAAAAGATGAGAGTTGCTGCAGCACAGAAGAGGAGAAGCAGCATTCGTTTAACCCATGGTCTGCCAGGGCACCACGAAACTGTGTCCAATTCCCATCCTTTCCAGTTTGGCCAGAACATGAGCTGCTTTTTTGTTTCCTTTGTTACCTTTTTCACCACTGCCGACAGCAGTTTGAGTCATTTAATTTTCCACAAGCTCTTCATTTTCCTGCTAACAGATAATCTGATCCCATCCCCTGGTGAAAAGTGTTCCTCATTTCAGTGGATTGGTCAGCAGGAAGGTCAGGGGCTGGAGCTGTCTGGTTGGTTCTTATTTGGAGGACAGCTTGTTATCTAATGATGCCATTGAAATGATAAATGGGTTCTGTGGCTCCTGATATGAGTTCCATAGGGTTCCCAGGGGCTGGTCCATAGTGTTGTAGGATTTATTCTGGTAGCCGTTTGTGGTTTTCCCCTTTTTGGCACTCCCTCAGGAGCCAGGATGGCATCAATTTTCTCTAATGTAAACATCAACTACTTGTATTTCAACTGATTTTGCTGAACTTGTGGTAGCAAAAGCCACAGTCCTCTAATACACCCTGTATAACGTAGACAGTGACAGCACATGTTGGAGTGGGCAGAGGGATAATTCCTCCCCACTTATTTTAGTGAAGTTTTCACAACATTCTCCATTTGCTGTTTCCCTTTGCAGCTTCAGCCATTTCTGTTGCAGAGTCAGGGATCCTCACCATGGGCTCTGCCTTCAGCTGTGCAGATTCCATCTGTGGAAGCAGGCAGAGCTTGGGGTGAGGGCAGAGGGAATCTGTCACAGTTTTGGAGACAGACCAGTGCCAAGACACACTGAGTTAATGCAGCAACAGTTCCCTTTATTCCAGTCTTGCTTCCTTATATACCTTAGGAGCTCATGGGGCTGGTCCTCACTGGCTGAGCCAGTTCCGTCCTGCCAGCCAGCCAACAGCAGCCTGAGTCCCCAGGGCCTGGGCCTGCTCTTACCAGCTGAATTATGTAAGTAAGGTTATTATGTAACTGATCACATATTTCTGTTATAAATTTATAGTTATTTAAACTTTGATGTCTATAGGCCAGATGTAGGCCACTGTGGTAGATAGGGACAGGCGATCGGAAGATCTCGGGATGTGACGGAAAGAAAGTCCCTTCCCCCTTTCTCCCTGCTTCACGTTATCTATTACCCCCAGAGCATGTAACCATACCTAACCCAGTAGTTTTCCACTCCCGACTAACCTAGAGACCCTACCAACCCCCTCTGACGTAGCAAAGACCCCCAAGACTATTTAAACCCATGAGATAAGATAATAAATGCTTTCGACCGTCCACCACATTGGTGTCAGCGTGTGTCGTTAGCCCGAGTGGCCCGGACAGGCCGGGCTGCCGTGCTGTCTTCTTGGAACCAGGTCGCACGTTGCCTCCCATGAAGGCAACATATCTGGTGCCGAAACCCGGGAGAAGAGAAATTCGCTCGGGTAACGGGATACGCCTGGACAGGAGCAGCGGCCGGAGCGGTCAGACCGTATCTTGGCTCAGGGAGACGTCCCAGGACCCGCGAGCGTCATGGACAGCATCGCCAGGGTCGTAAGTGCGATTTATAAGCAGTGGGGTATCGAGTGTAAGCTCAAGGATTTTATCTTTCTATAGCGAGGCTGCTTGAGCTTGGGGCGATTGAACGCCCAGTGGATGCCATGCATCTGGGAATATGGGAAAAATGCACAGCCACGCTGGCCGAGGACATGAAATCCTCAGACAGTGGCAGAAGCCTTAAGGCGTGGGGCAAAGTAGAGAAAGCCCCGCGCAGGGCAATAGAAGAGCAGGAGACGCGGAGTGCAGCGCGTATGTGTTTATTAGTTAGACCCGAGCTCGGGGTGGGACCGGGAACGCAGACGGCCCCTGAGGACAATCCGCCCAGGAAGAGAGATCCGGGGGGGCCCGGCGCATCACCCCCCTCCTCAGATCAGAGCCCAACCCCCGCCGCGGAAACCCCCCGGAAAACCGCGGCTTCCCCGTCCGTCCCGCCACCGCCGGTCAGCGACCCGTTGCCGGAGGTGCAGCAGCGCGCGGAATGCTTTTGGCAGGGGCTGTCGAGGGAAGCCAGAGACGCAGAAACCGCGGCTCGGGAAGAGACCCTACCCACGCCGCCAGCTTACCCCTTTGAAAATGGCGCTGGCCGCCAAGGAGAGGGGCGGGGCGCGGGTGGTCTCAGCGCAAAAACCCGGGAGCCGCGCGATTTCAGGGACGCGCGTGCGCGGGAGAAAGAGGAGGAGAGCGGCAGAGAGCGCGGAGCCAATCGGCAGCCGCGCCGGGCGGCGCTACCATATAAGGGAGAGATCTCCCCCTGCAGGAGGCAGGGCAAGCCTGGGGGGCGGGAGTGGTGCCACCCCCGCGGGGAGGAGCGAGCTCGGAGCCGGACAAAAAGGCATCGAGCCCCGGAAATGCGCCGGCATTCGACTTCCGACTCGGAGCCCGGCAGCAGCTCCGCCGGCTCGGAAGAGCTGACGGGAGCCGGCTGGAACTCTGAGACGGAGGAAACGGAGCCAACGCGATTTAAGACAAAACCGAGTAAAGCTTTAAGCCGCACCGAAAAAAAACTACAATACGAACCAGCCCAGTTTACCAGCTGGGGAGAAACATCCTGTTGGGGCTGCAGGAGAAAAGGGCATCTCATTAAGGAATGCAGGTCCCGGCCCCAGGGAAACGGGAAAGGGAGGGGGCCTGCGGGCCGCACCCAGCCTCCTCCCGCTGCGAATACAAGGCGGCCCATCTATGCCAACCCCCAGTGGGGCGGGGAGCCCTTGTATCTCATACCCCCGCCAGCGACACAATTGCAGAGTTTCGCAACACAGCCCGCGGTACCTTTGTACCCACTACCACCGCAAGCAGCGCCTGTGCCACAGGGTCAGCAGGGGGTTCCCCAGAACGGGACCCCTGGGTGGCCCTGGCCATGAAAATAGGGAAGGAGCCCCCGAGGGTGTGGGGGACACGCCGCCTTTATGGCAGTCAGGACCCCCACGTAATAGGGCTTCAGATTTGGGCAGACACAGGAGCAGACTGCTCGATCTTTCCCCAAGCACTGTGGCCCCGACACTGGCAATGCAAAGAGTTCCCCCCAGTGAACGGAGTGGGAGGGCCGTCCCAAGCTTGGAAAAGCACCCAATTAGTAGCTATAACGCTTCATACAAAAAAGGGACCAGAACAAACAGTAGCAATCCACCCCTACATTTTGCAAAACTCTTCACCCCTGATAGGAAGGGACATCCTTGCTATGTTAGGAATCAAGATTACAAATTTATAATAAGGGCCACTGCCGTACACCCACTACTGCCAATCAACCTGACCTTCAGAACGAAATTAATGGAAAGCTGTGAGTTTCTATTAGCAGGACATGCTCGTGGACTGTCCCCGTGATGCATACACCCCTGCTCCAGAGGGAGATGACAAACCACCAAGCTGCCAGACAAAACCCGAGAGTCCCACACCGGTGAGACCCAGACATGCCCAGTGTCTTTGTGCTATTTTGCTGTTGGGGCTTGTGGCCGGGGGGCAAGCCGACCCAGGCCACTACCCTCATCAGCCATTTAGGTGGGTCATGCAACATCTTTCAAGTGACAAGGTGTTCAAAGAGGTCACCACAGCGAACACCCCATCCTTCGTGTTCAACATAGCCGACCTGTTTCCAGGACAACCAAAACTACGGCCCACAAACCCACATATCATACTCATGTACATATCCTACTGGTGCCCAGCGTCCAACCGAGGGAAAAGGTACTGTGACTACCCGGGGTGGGGACATTGCGGATATTGGGGCTGCGAAACCATTGTTACAGATGCCAGACTATGGGGAGACAGGTGGCAACCGCAGGAGCCCGACAAATTCTTACAGTTCACCTGGGCACCCTTTGGCTGCGGAGACCACAATGCACAGCCTAGACTACGGGGATGCGTAAGTTATAACATGACTGTCCTACAGCCAGATCACCCTAGCTGGGCCACGGGTAGAACGTGGACGGTGGTCCTCAGAGGACTGAGAAGGTGGGTGAATGTGCGAATTATCAGGCTCCAGCCACCAGCACCTCGACCAGTGGGACCCAACAAAGTTATCAAGAATGTGCTGAGAAGGAAAAACACAACCCACCCCAAAACCTTGCCCCCAAAAGTCACTGACACCCCGACCGGCCTTGCGGATACCCTCCGGATAGGCCGCACGGCTGAGTCAGACCCAAACCAAATCTTTCGTATGCTAGAAGCTACCTTCCTAACCCTAAACGAAACCAAACCGAACCTGACTAACTCCTGTTGGCTTTGCTATGATGTTAAACCCCCTTTTTACGAAGGCATTGCTTTAGACACCCCCTTCAATTACTCCACAGCCAGTGCCCCCCACCAGTGCAGATGGGACACTCCCCGCAGAGGAATCACCCTGAGTCAAATCACAGGACAGGGCAGATGTTTTGGCAATGCAACCTTAGCAAAGCAGAAAGGCAACTTCTGCACTAAAGTTGTCAAGCCCAACAGAAAAACCAATAAGTGGGTGATCCCATCTGCATCTGGGATGTGGGTTTGCCAGCGATCCAGAGTGAGTCTTTGTGTGTTCCTTGCCAAATTTAATGACTCTATTGACTTCTGTGTCCAAGTTCTGATTGTCCCCAGGGTCCTGTACCACTCAGACGAAGAGATATACCACCTTCTCGAGGAACCTGACAGACTCCACAAAAGAGAAATAATCACAGGTATAACCATCGCAATGCTGCTCGGCCTGGGAGCAGCTGGCACAGCCACAGGCGTCTCAGCCATCGCAACCCAAAAGCACGGACTCTCCCAGCTGCATATGACCATTGACGAAGACCTGCAGAGGATCGAGAAATCCATCTCCTATCTAGAGAAATCAGTCTCTTCGCTTTCAGAAATAGTTTTACAAAATAGGCGAGGACTGGACCTCTTGTTCATGCAACAAGGAGGACTGTGTGCAGCCTTGAAAGAGGAATGCTGCTTTTATGCAGATCATACGGGAGTCGTTAAAGTCTCCACGGCAGAACTCCGAGATAGACTGGCTCAGAGAAAGAGAGACAGGGAAACCCAACAGAGCTGGTTTGAATCCTGGTTCAATCAATCACATTGGCTCACCACTTTAATTTCCGCCCTGGTAGGTCCACTGGCAATACTGCTTTTAGCTGTTACCATTGGACCATGGCTGCTGAACAAAGTAGTCTCGTTTGTTCAGGCCCGTCTAGAGCGGGCGAATATTCTGTTCATAGGCCAGCAACAAATGCTGTAAACCAACAACTGCGAACACAGTCAGTCGCAAAAGCCTTCGAGACTCGCCTTGCGAAAATTACTCAGGTTTACCAAACCACCCTTTCCTTACCAAGTTACAAGTTTGTACCTCACTCCAGTGCCTATATCTACGACTACCTCATTTTATATATGATAAGGGGAGGGGAGATGTGGTAGACAGGGACAGGCGAGCGGAAGATCTCGGGATGTGACGGAAAGAAAGACCCTTCCCCCTTTTTCCCTGTTTCACGTTAACTATTACCCCCAGAACATGTAACCACACCTAACCCAGTAGTTTTCCACTCTCGACTAACCTTAGGGACCCTACAACCCCCCTCTGACGTAGCAAACTCCCTCAAGACTATTTAAACCCCTGAGATAAGGTAATAAATGCTTTCGACCGTCCACCACATTGGTGTTAGCGTGTGTCGTTAGTCCGCGTAGCCCGGACGAGGCCGGGCTGCTGTGCTGTGGCCTTGAAACCAGGTCGCACGTTGCCTCCCATGAAGGCAACAGGCCACCACATTTTTGTTTTTAAATACAAAAGCAGTGTCTGTCAATCTCTGCAGGGCCCTTGCAGACAAGATGACAGACATGGTTTTGTGTAAAAACCTCAACCTAGCCCTTGAATGAGGCCTTACACCCAATTCAGCAGGCCCAGGCCTGTGGTGGCGTGTTTTTTATTTAATTTGATATTTATTTAGTGCCTGTTCATACCCCCCCCCAATCTCCTCCTCTCCCCAGTTGTCAATCTTCTCTAGCTCTTCCCTAACCCCCTCCTCACCAAGATGTCAATCTTCCCTTCCCCTGCCCCTTTCCCTAGAACATTCCCTGTCACTCCTCCCGGCCTCCTTCCGTTTCCAGAGCCTTCCCTGTCTATTTAGTGAGGCTCAACACCCTATTGGTTACTTTGTGTTACTCCACTCCTCTTTTTTCCCTGATAGGTTTGAGATATGTTAGTCCTGCCCTAAACTCCTCTGTTGCAGCATTTTTGAGAGAAAGAGGACATGAGTTATGAGATTTGAGCTACTCCAGTCTAGGCCTCAGATTTGGGCCTTGTGGGCCTTCAAGCCTCTGACGCAGATAGAAATTCAGAGCTTGTGGCACAGATAGAAATAGCCTTAAGGTGTGATGGGGACCACTGGGCTGTCTGGGTGTGAATTAGTATAGGTTTCATAGTGTAAGGTGTAGGCCGTTTTAAGGGAAAGGTAAACAATGTTAGCCTACCAATCAGAGTGTCTTTGTTTTTGTAAACTATGTAGAAGCTTATATAAACTACCACCTTATCTTGAATAAAGGGACAACGCTTGATGAACCACATTGGTTCAGACCTGCGTTTGTCTTGTCCAGCTTTCCGTTTTCCTGAGATTCCCTGGCTTTTAGTGGCGCCCAGGCCAGGGACTCAGGAGGATCCGAAAAAGACTCCCAAATTACTTTTAGAGAAACGGGGAGCCGAGTTTGAGTCGCGCGATGAAAAATCAGGTCCAAATCGCCTCATGGTGATAGGGCCGGGATCCCAAATTCACTTTTTGTGAAGGGGATCAGGTGGAACGGAGCAGAAGTCTCCAAATTCCGAATTGGGCCGTTTCCCAACGGGAGGAAAAAGACTCTTCGCATTGTTGTTTGTTTGCGAGAGTCCGTTGGAGGAGTGGGAAGACCTCGGCATTCACAAAGGACCCGAACGGCGGGTGTGGACGTGGCCGGGGCCGGGAAGCTGGAGCGGGATTGCCGCCTTGCCGAAGAAAAGCGAGGAAAAGCAACCCGCGGAGGTTGGAGGTAAGCCGCGGAGAGAGAGAGAGGGTGAGAGTTCACCATGGATGGGGATCTGCAGGCTTCCGTGCGGCTTCTCTTTCCTATTCTCTCAAAGAGAGCTGAAAAAATTAAAGAAGCCGATTTAGAGCAGTTGGTCCTGTGGGCAAGAAGCAAAGGCAAGCTGCAAAAGCCTTCGCTGATTTTTAGTGAAATCGAATGGCAAGAGTTGGGGCAGCTGCTTTGGGATGCAGTGATAGAGGGCGGAAAAGACAAGAAAACACTGCTGGAGCTTGGAGGCATTTGGAAAAAAGTTTTACATACCCTGCAAAGCATGCCTGCGGAGAAAAAAGCAGCGGAAGCCGCGGTTCAGGCATTAGAACAACCCACATCAGAACAGACAGAAGTTCAGAAGCCATCTCGGGTTGAAAAATTCTTTAATGTTTGTAATATGCGGCCAGTGCGAGGGCAGAAAGCTCCAGTCAGTCTCTCTGTCAGGGATTTTGTAGCTCGTTTGGAGGGAAGCGCAGAGCCAGGAGGAGTGGGGCCGGCCAACACGGGACACACCGGACGCATGGCCGGGGCGGGAGTGTGCTCGCAAGTGGCAGATGTTAACAGCTCGGCGGTCCCGCGGAGTGAGGCAAACCCAGAAGGGGCCCCGTCGGGTCCCTCGGGAGGCGGGGAGACACCTGAGGAGGCAGGTGGAGTTGGTGACGAAACAGGGCTGAGTCAGGAGGAGGAACTCAGGGGCGGAGATCAAGGCAAAGACCAGGGCGGAGAAGGGAGCGAGGCGGCGCCGGCCCCTCGCCCCCCCGCAGCGGCAGCGGCGGCGGCTGCCGCGGGTGCGTGCAGGCGCAGAGGCGCAGCTCGCCGGTACCCACCAGCGGCGGCGGCAGCGGTGGCGGCGAACAACCCAGCGCGGCTTGGGGAGGCTGGGCACCCGAATGCTAGCAGAATGGCAGAAGCAGCCACCCAAACAACACCAGAGCAGAGCCCTGAAAATGCCAGTTCCCACTCCACCACGGTAGCGCAGCGCTGCCCACTCCCACCGAGTTCAGATTCTGACAACTCAGAGCCAGACCTTCCTGTTGTCAACTGTAGCAGGGACAAGCGATCACAGAACAAGATAGAAAGACCAAATATGTTACAGAAAAAAATAGCCCACCTTGCCACCCTTTCAAATCGTCAGGCTCAACCAGTGGAACCTCCCACTGGCCAGCAATTGGCATCGCCAGCAGTTTTAAAAAATCCATTGCAGTCACGATGGGCGTCAGTTGTGAAGGATGCTCTTTTAGACGGTGACTAGAAGGCGGTCAGCTCCCTGGCTTGTCCTGTTATAGTGTCTAATGGGAATGCCATCTGGGAGCCCCATGACTGGAAAATCCTACAATCACCTAAGCAGACAGTCACCACTTATGGAATCAGATCAGAAGCAGCCAGGAACATCATTCAGTATATATTTACAGCAGATGTGCTTTGTCCTGGTGATTCATCTAACATTGCATCCCTGCTCCTGACACCTTCCCAGTTTCTCATGTTTGAAAGGGAATGGAGGCGGTTGGCAATTGAAGAGGCCAACAAACACACGAATGTAGGGGACCCTCTTTATGGAGTCCAGCCAGATATGCTGACTGGGCAGGGACCATATGCAACCAATCAGGTACAACTTACCTTTCCTGTTGAAATGCATCAATTGTCACAGCAATTGGCCCATCAAGCTTTGCTTTTGGTACCAGACAAGAAAAAGTCAGCATCCTATGCGACCATAAAGCAAGGAGCCACTGAACCATTTGGACAATTTATTGATAGGCTGTCAGCTGCTTTAAAGGATGCACCTGACGTGCCACCAGACGTTCAGGAACATTTATTCCGATCCCTTGCTTTTGAGAATGCTAACCCACCCACCAGAACCATCCTAGCCACCCTTCCTCAAAGCTGTCCAGTCGATGAGATGCTTGTCAGAGCCACACGCGCAGAACAGAGCAACCAAGCTGCAGCATTCACTGCTGCAACCCAGGATGCAATTCAACAACAAGGACACATCATTGCAGCTGCTTCATCAAGCAACAACACAAGGAGACAGAAGATGTAATGAAAAAGTATAGCAATACTGAGTGTTTTCCAAGATACCAAGAGGGATGGACATTATGCAAATCAATGTTATTTCAAATACAATGTGGATGAAAATCACTGTAAAAAGATAGAAATGTTAATAATGATTTAATTGCCAAAAAATGTCTCTGAAAACAAAGATTTGAGAAAAGTCAGTCAGATGGAATGTTGGTATTGAGTTCACAATTTCTGTTTTTGAGTTTTTGTAGATAATAATATAAATGATGATTGTCAAGTTTTTGTAGGTAATGATAAGTAGTGATTGTTACTAATGTTACATGAATGCTTTGAAAAAATTGTCTTAAACTATTTTAAACCTTTCTTGTTGATAAGTTGATCATATAATGTAAGTTGTCTGATTTTTGTGATAAGAATTATTATTACGATGTTAAGGTATTGAGGTGTTGTTTTAATATTTACAGTCAGTTTTCATATGTTTTATTGTCTTTCTAGGTGATTGATTGCAAGATGTGTTTTTCAGGATCCTGTGTGTTTGATTTTTTAACTACTCATGTGTTTTCTTTATCCAATCTTTTATGCAGCTGCAGTTCATCTTTTTTTACAAATTTATAGTCCAAGTTTTGGTTTAAGATTTCAGACTTCAAATTTTCAGATTTCTGAAGAAAAGGTTTGTTGTATTTAGAGAATTTTTGTCTTGAAGGAAATTTTGGACAGGTTCAATTATTTGATGGTTTGATGAATTTTTAATAATAAGGTTTTCTACTTATAACTGTTATTTCTAAGACTTTTGTTTTAAACATATCCTCTAATTAGAGTTTGAGCTCTGGCCAAGCTCTGCCTCTACATGGATGGTGTGGTTGACCCAGGTGTTTTCTGCATCAAAAAGTATTCAAGTCCTTTTGGCTTGACAATTTGACCATATAGGGCAGCTGAGCCTCAAAGGGAGTTTGGAGAGACATGATCCGGACATGTTTTATCCAAATCTCTGTTGTTTTAAGGCTTGTCTGCTGCTGCAGACTCTGGGATGACAATTTAGTGGTGTAGCACTTGGTAACTGATTTTATATGTAATATTGATTGTGTATTATCTGATTGATTTTTATTTGTTGTTAGTTTCTTTACTATATGCATTGTTTTGTTTTTAATGTTTTTTCATGTTTATAACAAAGATGTTGATATTTCCATTTCTTCATGCAAGTTTTAGGGAACAGAATTGAGAGAGGACCCTCCAGTCCCTGTGGGGGTGTTGGGTTTGTTTGTGTTTTAACAGGTGCAGAATCTAAATGGATTTCAGTGAAGAATGTGGAACTTATCAATTGCAAGAGGGCACTGATCTCTCCACAAGTGGATCAGAAGATGCACAGAAAAAATGGATTGTGCAAAGATTTGTGTTTCACCCACAGAAGATCGTGGGCTTTGAGGTTTTTTTTTTTTATAAGTGTGTTTTTAATGATGGTATAGAATTTCTTGCTAAGTTTTAATAAGTTTTAGTAATGCCTGTGATTTTTCTGTTCATCTTGCCATTGTCTTTCAATGGCAAAAGAAAAAGAGGGAGTCCCAACGTGGATCAACAGCAATCCTGCTTGAGTGAGTGTTTTTACCCATCCAACCAAGACGTCTGGGCAGGACAGATGCTTTTGCTGCATTGATACGAAAAGGCAGAAACAGAATTTTAAAAATAGATGAAAAAGATATCAACCCGCGGTGATAACAACGTCAATGACAACAGTTTGCCTGGAACATCCCATGATGAATCCGGTTCTGATGAAAATTAAGTTTGTAGAGTACAGAGAAATAAGTTGAAATATCATAAGTGTGAAGTTAGATTTATCAGAAGTTAGTTCATTAGAAGTTATAGTTTATGTTTAGAATTAAGTTTGTTTCTTTCATGTTAAACAGGGCATTCAAAAACCTGAGAAGAATGTGGTGGGCCTCAATGTTTTTATTAAGCAGTGTTTTGGTTGTTGAAGTATCGGGAATCCTTGACATTGACAAGAGAGAAAATATGTGGATCACTTGGGCCAAACAAACTAGGCAAGATTAATTCTGCCTGTTGTTAGCCACACCGTCTAACCCCTTTTCGTACTTGTTAAATTGGAGTCTTGTTGGGTCCCATGGCAGAGTTCAAAACTTGGACCTGAGCTCAAATAAATCTAAATAGCACTCTGGGAGCGCAAGCTGTTGCATTTGTGCAAAACCTTAAATTTACTGATGACAGTCTTCAAGAATTTGGTTTTTTGGGTTCTGTCCCAGGAAATTACTGTTTGATATTTGGATCTTATGCTACCAAACCAACTCAAGAAAATGGAAAATTGACAGATGATGACACTTGGTTGTCTCCCAGATCACCATTGTATTACAACTATTTAGAATATTGTAACAATTCGACTCAATCTGTGACGCCGCCAAGAGGTGGTGCAGGAAAACTGCCCCCAGGAACCTTCCTCATTTGTGGGGACCGAGCCTGGTCAGCAGTCCCTCAAAATGCTAGGGGAGGCCCATGTTATATCGGTAGGTTGACGCTTTTTGCTCCCACCATACATCAGGTTCTCGAATTGCCTCAGAAGACTCAACGAGCCAAACGCAGTGTTCTCCAAATGGACCCTAATTGTAAAGATATAGTGTCATTGTGGGGGCGTGCCTCTGTAGTAGTAGCCTCACTTTTCGCCCCAGGAGTCACCTCATTGAAAGTGCTCACACAATTGAGAACTCTAGCCTGCTGGACAGGAAAACAAATTAATATCACATCTAAATTGATAAGTGAGCTTGCTGCAGATGTAGACGATACCCATCATGCGGTTCTACAAAACAGAGCTGCAATTTATTTCCTTCTTTTAGCACAAGGACATGGGTGCGAAGAATTTGAAGGCATGTGCTGCATGAATTTGTCTGACCATTCTCAATCAATTTATAAACAGTTAACGCAATTGAAGGACAACATGAAAAAACTTACCGTAATGGACACTCCATTTGATAACTGGCTCAATTCTTTAGGTTTTTCTGGCTGGGTCAAAGACTTAATTCATTTTGGTATTGTACTTTTTTTAATCTTTATATTTATTTTAATTGTTATACCATGTTTTTTACAGTGTGTGCAAAAATTAGTTCATCGCGCCTTCACTCCAGCCTGAGTAGCTCAAAAAGAAAAAGAGGGAATTGTTGCAGCATCTTTGAGAGAAAGAGGACATGAGTTATGAGATTTGAGCTATTCCAGTCTAGGCCTCAGATTTGGGCCTTGTGGGCCTTCAAGCATCTGACGCAGTTAGAAATTCAGAGCTTGTGGCGCAGATAGAAATAGCCTTAAGGTGTGATGGGGACCACTGGGTTGTTTGGGTGTGAATTAGTATAGGTGTTATAGTGTAAGGTGTAGGTCATTTTAAGGAAAAGGTAAACAATGTTAGCCTACCAATCAGAGTGTCTTTGGTTTTGTAAACTATGTAGAAGCTTATATAAACTACCACCTTATCTTGAATAAACGGAGAACGTTTGATTAACCACATTGGTTCAGACCTGCGTTTGTCTTGTCCAGCTTTCCGTTTTTCTGAGATTCCCTGGCTTTTCTCCACAGCCAGCACCCCCCACCAGTGCAGATGGGACACTCCCCGCAGAGGAATCACCCTGAGTCAAATCACAGGACAGGGCAGATGTTTTGGCAATGCAACCTTAGCAAAGCAGAAAGGCAACTTCTGCACTAAAGTTGTCAAGCCCAACAGAAAAACCAATAAGTGGGTGGTCCCATCTGCATCTGGGATGTGGGTTTGCCAGCGATCCAGAGTGAGTCTTTGTGTGTTCCTTGCCAAATTTAATGACTCTATTGACTTCTGTGTCCAAGTTCTGATTGTCCCCAGGGTCCTGTACCACTCAGACGAAGAGATATACCACCTTCTCGAGGAACCTGACAGACTCCACAAAAGAGAAATAATCACAGGTATAACCATCGCAATGCTGCTCGGCCTGGGAGCAGCTGGCACAGCCACAGGCGTCTCAGCCATCGCAACCCAAAAGCACGGACTCTCCCAGCTGCATATGACCATTGACGAAGACCTGCAGAGGATCGAGAAATCCATCTCCTATCTAGAGAAATCAGTCTCTTCGCTTTCAGAAATAGTTTTACAAAATAGGCGAGGACTGGACCTCTTGTTCATGCAACAAGGAGGACTGTGTGCAGCCTTGAAAGAGGAATGCTGCTTTTATGCAGATCATACGGGAGTTGTTAAAGACTCCATGGCAGAACTCCGAGATAGACTGGCTCAGAGAAAGAGAGACAGGGAAACCCAACAGAGCTGGTTTGAATCCTGGTTCAATCAATCACATTGGCTCACCACTTTAATTTCCGCCCTGGTAGGTCCACTGGCAATACTGCTTTTAGCTGTTACCATTGGACCATGGCTGCTGAACAAAGTAGTCTCGTTTGTTCAGGCCCGTCTAGAGCGGGCAAACATTCTGTTCATAGGCCAGCAACAAATGCTGTAAACCAAGAACTGCGAACACAGTCAGTCGCAAAAGCCTTCGAGACTCGCCTTGCGAAAATTACTCAGGTTTACCAAACCACCCTTTCCTTACCAAGTTACAAGTTTGTACCTCACTCCAGTGCCTATATCTACGACTACCTCATTTTATATATGATAAGGGGAGGGGAGATGTGGTAGATAGGGACAGGCGAGCGGAAGATCTCGGGATGTGACGGAAAGAAAGACCCTTCCCCCTTTTTCCCTGTTTCACGTTAACTATTACCCCCAGAACATGTAACCACACCTAACCCAGTAGTTTTCCACTCTCGACTAACCTTAGGGACCCTACAACCCCCCTCTGACGTAGCAAACTCCCTCAAGACTATTTAAACCCCTGAGATAAGGTAATAAATGCTTTCGACCATCCACCACATTGGTGTTAGCGTGTGTCGTTAGTCCGCGTAGCCCGGACGAGGCCGGGCTGCTGTGCTGTGGCCTTGAAACCAGGTCGCCGTTGCCTCCCCTGAAGGCAACAAAACGCGAACCTCACCATGGTGCAGCTTGCCGGTGATCCTCCTGAGGATGATCACACTCAACAGGCGGTGAGACTCCCACGGCACGTGCTCAGCAACATCAAAGAGGCGGCATGGAGGGCAATTCTTCAGATTGCTCCGGCGGGGGTCCAGGACAACATCTACACCGAGATCAAGCATGGTTCTTCAGAGCCATTTTCTTTGTTCGTGGATCATCTTTCCCAGGCAGTGGAGTGGCAGGTGACCGAGGAGGGGGCGAAACCACATCTGATCAAAAGCCTCGCATTCTCCAATGCCAACCCGGAATGCAGGCGAATCATCAGCATGATGCCACACCAGGCCACCTTGGCAGACATGATCGAGGCGTGCAGCAAGGTGGGGACAGCACAACATGTTGCTTCCATCATGGAGGAACACTTGGGGGATCGAATTGAAAAGCGTGTTAAGGAAGTTCTTGCAAATTATGCAAAGAGCAACACCGGTGCAGAGAGACGGTGCTTTGGGTGTGGGGCACAAAGACATATTAAAAGGAACTGCCCACAACTTGCAAAGCCCAACAAGCCACTAGACCTCTGTCCTCGATGCAGGAGAGGGAGACATCTCGCAAGTGAGTGTCACTCACAGACAGACGTGGATGGAAAACCTCTTCCAGTTCCGGAAAACAGGAAAAAGAGCGCGAGTAAACGCCAGCGCGCTCCGACACAAATCCTGGCAGTGACACAGAATCAGCAGGAGCAATCCTCAGGGAACAACAAACAGAACCCTTCGGCAGAGCAATCTCCAAAATCCCCAGCGACCCAGACTTGGTACCACCTGGATTCCAACGCATTCTGGCAACCTCCAAATTGACGTGTTTTCTGGACAATAGTCATGCAGTGATACCCACGGGTGTCACAGGAACTTCTTGGAAAAGGCAGGATTTTTTAATAATGGCCAGGGACAGAAGCAGCATTCTGGACTTGTTGTTTATCCATCTTTGATTTCAGCAAACCATAAAGAGGAGCTGATGGTCACGGCAAAAGCCTTGCGACCACCTCTGACAATTCCACAAAATACACCGATTGCTCGAGCCATGGCTTTGCCATCTCGTCCAGAAAGGCAAGTCATGCCAGTGTTCAACAAACGGGACTCTTTTTCTGGTGATCAAGCAGAAGTGCATGCATCTTGGGTGAAACATTTGAGCCGAGATCGACCCATCATTACCTGTCAGTTGACTTGTAACGAAAAGACAATTGCTATCACGGGTATGCTCGACACAGGAGCAGATGTTACAGTTATTTCATACATTTTTTGGCCCCTGGATTGGGACTTGGTTGCACCTTTGGGCTCTCTCATAGGCATAGGGGGAAGTTCTCTATGCATGCAGAGTGAAAATGCAATCGTTGTCACAGGCCTGGGAGGGAAAACAGCAATCATCCGTCCTTTCATCGTGCAGAAGCCCATCACAGTGTGAAGAAGGGACCTTTTGGCACAATGGGGACTGAAATTAGAATTGGATTTTTAACAGGGGTCACTGTGGCACTCGCCACTCTGAAGTTGACCTGGAAAACAAATGATCCTGTTTGGGTGGATCAGTGGCCCCTTGAGTGAAAGAAATTGAGTGCACTGAAAAAGCTGGTCCAGGAACAGCTGCAGAAGGGACACATCAAACCCACAGACAGCCCATGGAATTCCCCAGTGTTCGTCATTCGCAAGAAAACTTCAGGATCTTGGAGACTGCTTCATGATCTCAGGAAGATCAACGAGGTCATCGAGGACATGGGACCACTTCAGCTTGGACTCCCATCTCTCTCAATGATCCCGAGAGACTGGTCACTTGTGATCATTGATCTCAAGGACTGTTTTTTCAGCATTCCACTTCATCCAGATGATGCTCCACGCTTTGCATTTTCTGTCCCAAGCATCAACAGAGAAGAACCTCTGCAAAGGTACCATTGGACAGTTCTTCCGCAAGGTCTCAAAAATTCTCCAACCATTTGTCAGTGGTACGTGGCCCAAGCATTGCATCCAGCATGAGAGAAACATCCAAAACCAAAAATTATTCATTATATAGACGATTTGCTCATTGCAGCACCAACAAAACAGGAGGTGCAGAAGGTTCGTGACTGCGTGTTTGCACAGGTGCAAAAGGCAGGACTGGAAATCAGTGCACCAAAAATACAAGAAATTGCACCTTGGAAATATCTGGGGTGGAAAATCTCAAAGCAAACAATAAGGCCACAGAAGCTGGAAATCAACACAAAGGTCACCAGTCTGCAGGACTTGCAGCAGCTTTTGGGGGAGATCAACTGGATGAGAACAATCCTGGGAATCACCAATGATGACATCTCGTCATTGCTCGATCTTTTGAGAGGGGACAACAACATTAAATCTCCCAGAACTCTGACTCCTGAAGCAAGAAAAGATCTTGAGAAGATCACAGACATGATTCAACAGAGACAAGCACATCGCTTTGTGGAATCATTGCCTTTTCATTTAGCAGTGTTGGGGGAAACAGCACAGTTATATGGGTTGATTTTTCAGTGGGATTTGTCTCAAATGGACCCTCTTTTGTTGATAGAGTGGGTTTTTTTAGCTTACAGGCCCTCAAAAACAATTCTTACAGATTTATGTTATGTGTAGTAGATATAATTTGCGCCATTTCTAATATGATATATGTGATATTGAATATTTGTTAGAGTATACATGTTTGTATTAGGATTCCCCCCCCCCTCACAGGCGCAGGTGAGACCGGGTGTAGATTGGAAACTGATTTACAAGTAAGAAGGTACAGCTCGCCAGGAGATGGGCCATGTCTGGGGAGATACAGAAACCCCAGGTGCTGATCGTTAGCGTGAACGACCCGAGATGGATATCATGGAAATCCTGAGGCAGATACATGTGAATACAGCGTTCCCGTAAATTTCATCAAAGGATTCAACAAACTCCAGACACTGATTTGTTCTCCCTCATCACCAAAAAAGAAAATCTTATTAACATATAGACTCTGAATAGAAGAAAAGACTGATTGCTGAAATCTTGGCCTCAGGCGGAATTTTCCCTATAAAACCCGCTTGTGCCAGGATGGAGGTGTGTGGGCATGGAGGAAAACCTCTGCTGAGGCTGACTCCTTGTTGCACACCCAGGGCCGATCCCGGGCTCGGCTCTGTTCTTTCCTTGTGGCTGGCTAGATAAAATTTGATTGCAAAATAAATAATTTATTTTTCATATAAATTTGACTGGACAAATTTTCATTTATAACATTTAGAAATGATAGCACAAATTATTATTAAGGCGAGGACCAGATTGCTGGTAATGTCAGGCAGAGATTTCTCAGTCATTCATGTACCTTTAAAGAAAGTATATTTTGAGTGGGCGATGCAGAAATCACAGGATTTCGCAATTGCTTTGTTAGGGTATCCAGGAGTTTGTACAGTTCATTTCCCGGCACACAGGATGTTGAATGCAAAAGTGAGCTTCAGGGAAAAACCAAAAATAAGCCAGGAACCAGTGCAAGGGATGACAGTATTCACTGATGGTTCAGGGAAAACTCACAAATCAGTGGTCACATGGCAAAATCCAAAAACAGGGGAATGGGAACAGATATTAAAATAGTACAGGGTTCACCACAAATTGTGGAATTGGCAGCACTGGTCAGGGTTTTTCAATTGTTTCAGGAACCTCTCAATCTGATCACAGATTCAGCATATGTTGCAAATGTGGTCAAACGATTAGAGGGATCATTTTTGAAACACACTGACAATGAATTTTTTTATTCATACTTGTCATGCATGAGGACAATTCTAGAAAACAGAGAGCACAAATATTTTGTTGCACACATCAGGGCACATTCCTCACTCCCAGGGTTCTTAGCAGAAGGGAATGCTCACGCAGATAGACTCACAATGACCATATCACAGACATTGCCAGATATTTTTGAGCAGGCAAAATTGAGCCATGCATTTTTCCATCAAAATGCACAGGTGCTGATGGAGTCCTTCCGCCTTTCTAAAAGTCAGGCAAGGGAAATCATCAGTGCTTGCCCAGATTGTCAGCTTGTGCAGCCTCCTGCATCCACAGGAGCTGTCAATCCAAGGGGATTGCAGAGTCTTCAGCTGTGGCAAGCTGATGTCACAAAATACCCATCTTTTGGGAAGCTCAAAAATATCCATGTTTCAGTTGACACATTTTCAGGGGCGATTTTTGCATCATTACATACAGGGAAGACTGCAGAACATGCCTGCAGACATTTTCTACAAGCATTTGCATCACTCGGGGTGCCACAAGAAATAAAAACAGATAACAGTCCAATTTACACAGGCAAGGTGCTTGACAAATTTCTGAAAAAATGGGGAGTCAAACACATTTTTGGTATTCCTTATTCTCCCTCAGGTCAAGCAATCATTGAAAGAACACATCACACCCTGAAATCCCTCTTGGATAAACAGAAAAGGGGGGAAGCAGGCGCAACACCGCACATGTGGTTGAACAAAGCTCTGTATGTATTGAATTTTTTAAATGGTTCTTTTTCAGAACCCACTCCACCAATTGTTAGGCCCTTCACAAACAGCACACAAGCAAAGCTAAGGGAAAATCCTTTAGTTTTGATCAGTTGGGACAAATTGAAGGTCCATTTACATTAATAACTTGGGGCAAGGGTTTCGCTTGTGTTTCCACAGAGCGAGGACTGAAGTGGGTGTCGGCGAGGCACGTGAAACCTTATCGGGTGCAGACGCAAGTGGACGTGGACCCGAGAAGCAGAGAAGCAAGCACGCAGACGAAGGCAGAGGACGATGCTGCAGACGTCACGTTGGACAACGATTGATCACCCAGAGACTTGGGGGGTTTTCTTTTCCTGGGAAATCAAGTGTTGTTTGGGTGTTGCTGCATTGCAGGGTCTCTCACAGAGGGTGGGGGCATGGACATGGGATTCAGACAGGTAGTGTTCATGTGCTTCATTCTCTTGCCTATTGCCTTGGGCAATTGGACAGACTTTCCCATGAAACAACCAAAGGAAAATGTGTGGGAAACTTTGGCAAAGGCAGCGGGTCTAGACAGCATTTGTCTGACTCATCCAAAGCCAGGGAAACCATTTTCAACATGCTTGATAGGTGTGCCAGTGAAGGAATGGCCAATTCCAAAAGGCATCCCTCCAAAGATTCTGAAAACTTTTTCAGATCCTGTGGAGGGATGGCATGTTTGGACACAGTACCTTCCTGTGGCTCACTTGGAACCTCCGGAATTGGACATTTTCGGGTCAACAAAAATGAAATGGTGCATCAAATTAGATTCATCGGGAGTGGCAAAGACAGATAATCATACAATAGATGTCACTCCAAATCAGCTTTTTTATAAAAATGCGTCATCCTGCTGCAATTACACCAAAATGACAAGCAAACCATCCCTTCAACATCCAGCCACTTTACTGAAGGGAATGTTTTTCATTTGCGGGGACAGAATTTGGCCTGCTATCCCTGCAAAAATCAAGGGCGGTCCATGCAGCATTGGGGAACTCTCATTGCTAACACCTGATCTGAAAACTTTACAAAAGCAGACACACAGGGAAAAAAGATCCCTTGAACAATATAGTCCAAATTGTGATGATGATGTTTCTACCTGGAACAAGGCTCAGAGAATTGCAGTAGCAATTTTCTCACCCCAAGCAGCATCAGGGGTGGCCTTGACACAATTGGATCATATAGCATGTTGGTTGAGCAAACACAGTCGTGCCGTTTCGTCTGCACTGAGTGACATGTTAACAGACATCAGCAGTGCAAGGCAAGCAGTCCTTCAAAACAGGGCAGCAATTGATTATTTGCTGCTGACACATGGGCACGGATGTGAGGAATTTGAGGGGATGTGCTGCATGAACTTGTCTGATCATTCGAAATCTATTCATGAAAATATAAAACAAATACAAAATAGTATTAGCAAATTGAACAAAGTTACAGGATCCTGGTGGGATGATTTGTTTGGCTTTTTTGATCTCTCACCATTGTGGAAAGACCTTTTGAAAATAGCATTTTACATTCTTATAGGGTTTGCAGTTCTTCTGCTTGTTCTACCATGCATTTTCGTGTGTATTCGAAAGGCCTTCAACATGGTAAAGCGGGTGTTTCTGGTTCAAACAGAGAGGGGAGATGTCGGAACTCAAAATGTCCCTCAGACATTTTCAGAGGTTCCAGGCCTTGGTCAGAAGCATTTTAGACCCTGGCAAGCAGCTGAAAACAGCTGTGATTTTGAGTTTGAGCCATGGAATGAGTTACCAACTTTGAAGGTGGAACAAGCGGTCACAGAGGGTTAGATGGTATAGTAGAAGTAGTTACAAATTAGAGGGGAAAATTTTTTAGTGTTGTACAGGGGGGTTTTAACACCTGTACAGGGGGGTTTTACTTTGTACAGGGGGGTCAGGAGTTCTAAGATGGAGGAAAGTGGGCCTGATCCTGTTCTTCCTCCTTCTTCTTCCTTGCTTCCATGTTCTTGGTGATGCTGGCACTTATGGATTGGTTTAGAGTAGAAAAGCACCTTGTAACATGGATAGTAGGTATTGGGGAAAATCTGTAAACATATAACACGTAATATATCATATAAAAGATAGCAGCAGCCCTGGGCGGGGAGAGAGACGACGGAGACACTGGACAGTGAGGGTGTCAGGAGTGTGTGTGTTTCTGCCTGGGCAGCTGAGCAAGGCAGCCGCAGTGGGGGAAGACAATCTTTTAGATAACTAGCAATAAACTGCCTTGAGACTGAACAATAAGAGGCTGCGGAGTTTTTCTTTGGAAGTAAAGGTTGGAGGAGAGACTTTACCACCACACGAGACCCCTGAATCAATCCCGGGGTTCTCACACCAGGTGACGTGATGTCATAAAGAATGTGTAACCAATGGGAAATTGTTACCAAAAATAGAGCCCTATATAAGTACCATACAGGTAAAACTGTATATAAACACCTGGTACACTCAATAAAATTGGCTTCTGATTAAAGCCAGGGAACCTCAGGAAAACGGGAAACTGGACAAGACAAACGCACATCCAATCAATATGATTAATGCAACGTTCTCCCTTTATTCAAAATCAGGCGGTAGTTTATATAAGCTTCTACATAGTTTACAGAAACAAAGACACTCTGATTGGTAGGCTAACATTGTTTACCTTTTCCTTAAAACGGCCTACACTGTACACCATAAAACCTATACTAGTTCACACCCGGTGGTCCCCACAATACCTTAAGACTATTTTCTATCTGCGCCACAAGCTCTGAATTTCTAACTGCGTCAGAGGCCTGAAGGCCCCACCAGGCCCCAATCTGAGGCCTAGCCTGGAGTAGCTCAACTTTCACAACTCATGCCCTCTTTCTCTCAAAAATGCTGCAACAATTCCCTCTTTTTCTTTTGAGCTACTCAGGCTGGAGTGAAGGCGCAATGAACTAAATTTTTGCACACACTGTAAAAAACACGGTATAACAATTTAAATAACTATAAAGATTAAAAAAAAGAGGTAAGAAAACAATCTTAATTCTAAACATAAACTATAACTTCTAATAAACTAACTTCTGATAAATCTAACTTCACACTTATAATATTTCAACTTATTTCTCTTTACTCTACAAAATTAATTTTCATCAGAACTGGATTCATCAGGGATGTTCCAGGCAAACTGTTGTTGTTCATGTTGTTATCACTGCGGGTTGATATCTTTTTCATCTATTTTTAAAATTCTGTTTCTGCCTTTTCGTATCAATGCAGCAAGAGCATCTGTCCTGCCCAGACGTCTTGGTTGGACGGGTAAAAACACTCACTCAAGTAGAATTTCTGTTGATCCACGTTGGGACTTCCCTCTTTTTCTTTTGCCATTGAAAGACAATGGCAAGATGAACAGAAAAATCACAGGCATTCCTAAAACTTATTAAAACTTAGCAAAAAAAAAAATTCTATAACATCATTAAAAACACACTTATAAAAAAAACTCAAAGCCCACGATCTTCTGTGGGTGAAACACAAACCTTTGCACAATCCACTTTTGCTGTGCATCCTCTGATCCACTTGTGGAGAGATCAGTGCTCTCTTGCAATTGATAAGTTCCACATTCTTCACTGAAATCCATCTAGATTCTGCACCTGTTAAAACACAAACAAACCCAACACCCCCACAGGGACTGGAGGGTCCTCTCTCAATTTTGTTCCCTAAAACTTGCATGAAGAAATGGAAATATCAACATCTTTGTTATAAACATGAAAAAACATTAAGAACAAAACAATGCACATAGTAAAGAAACTAACAACAAATAAAAATCAATCAAATAATACACAATCAATATTACATATAAAATCACAGTTACCAAGTGCTACACTATCAAATTGTCATCCCAGAGTCTGCAGCAGCTGAAAAACCTTAAAACAACAGAGATTTGGGTAAAACATGTCCGGATCATGCTTCTCCAAACTCCCTTTGAGGCTCAGCTGTCCTGTATGGTCAAATTGTCAAGCCGAAAGGACTTGAATACTTTTTTGATGCAGAAAACACCTGGATTAATCACACCATCCACGTAGAGCCAGAGCCTGGCCAGAGCTCGAACTCTAATTGGAGGATATGTTTAAAACAAAAGTCTTAAAAATAACAGTTATAAGTAAAAAACCTTATTATTAAAAATTTATCAAAACATCAAATAATTGAACCTGTCTAAAATTTCTTTTTAAAACAAAAATTCTCTAAATACAACAAGCCTTTTCTTCAAAAATTTGAAAATTTGAAGTCTGAAATCTTGAACCAGAACTTGGACTATAAATTTTTAAAAGAAGATGAACTGCAGCTGCATAGAAGATTGAATAAAGAAAACACATGAGTAGTTAAAAAAAATCAAACACACAGGATCCTGAAAAATGCAGCTTACAATCAAGCACCTAAAAAAAAAAAAACCAATAAAACATATGAAAACTGACTGTAAATATTAAAACAACACCTCAATATCTTAACATCTTAATAATAATTCTTATCACAAAAATCAGACAACTTACATTATATGATCAACCTATTAACAAGAAATGTTTAAAATAGTTTAAAACAATCTTGTCAAAGCATTCATATAACATTAGTAACAATCACTACTTATCATTACCTATAAAAGCTTGACAATTATTATTTATCTTATTATCTATAAAAACTCAATGCCAACATTCCATCTGACTGACTTTTCTCAAATCTTTGTTTTCAAAGACATTTTTAGCAATTAAATCATTATTACCATGTCTATCTTTTTTTTTTTTTTTTTTTTTTTTTACAGTAATTTTCATCCACATTGTATTTGAAATAACTTTGATTTGCATAATGTCCATCCTTCTTGGTATCATGGAAAACACTCAATATTGCTATACTTTTTCATTACGTCTTTTGTCCCCTTGTGTTGTTGCTTGATAAAGCAGCTGCAATGATGTGTCCTTGTTGTTGAATTGCGTCCTGGATGGTTGCGGTGAATGCTGCAGCTTGGTTGCTCTGTTCTGCGCGTGTGGCTCTGACAAGCATCTCATCGACTGGACAGCCCTGAGGAAGGGTGGCTAGGATGGTTCTGGTGGGTGGGTTAGCATTCTCAAAAGCAAGAGATCGGAATAAATGTTCCTGAATGTCTGGTGGCACGTCAGGTGCATCCTTTAAAGCAGCTGACAGCCTATCAATAAATTGTCCAAATGGTTCAGTGGCCCCTTGCTTTATGGTGGCATAGGATGCTGACTTTTTCTTGTCTGGTACCAAAAGCAAAGCTTGATGGGCCAATTGCTGTGACAATTGATGTATTTCAATAGGAAAGGTAAGTTGCACCTGATTGGTTGCATATGGTCCTCGCCCAGTCAGCATATCTGGCTGGACTCCAAAAAAGGGGTCTCCCACATCTGTGTGTTTGTTGGCCTCTTCAATTGCCAACCGCCTCCATTCCCTTTCAAACATGAGGAATTGAGAAGGTGTCAGGAGCAGGGATGCAATATTAGATGAATCACCAGGACAAAGCACATCTGCTGTGAATATATAGTGAATGATGTTCCTGGCTGCTTCTGATCTGATCCCATAAGCGGTGACTGTCTGCT
This sequence comes from Taeniopygia guttata, assembly GCF_048771995.1. NCBI lineage: Eukaryota > Metazoa > Chordata > Aves > Passeriformes > Estrildidae > Taeniopygia > Taeniopygia guttata. The sequence continues at coordinate 3,997,320 of NC_133060.1, read as the reverse complement.
TAGCTGATTGTAGGATTTTCCAGTCATGGGGCTCCCAGATGGCATTCCCATTAGACACTATAACAGGACAAGCCAGGGAGCTGGCAGCTTTCCAGTCACCGTCTAAAAGAGCATCCTTCACAACTGACGCCCATCGGGACTGCAATGGATTTTTTAAAACTGCTGGCGATGCCAATTGCTGGCCAGTGGAAGGTTCCACTGGTGGAGCCTGACGATTTGAGAGGGTGGCAAGGCGGGCTATTTCTTTCTGTAACGTATTTGGTCTTTGTATCTTGTTCTGTGATCGCGTGTCCCTGCTGCAATTGACAACAGAGAGGTCTGGTTCTGAGTCATCAGAATCTGAGCTCGGTGGGAGGGGACAGCGCAGCGCTACCGTGGTGGAGTGAGAACTGGCATTTTCAGGGTTCTGCTCTGGTGTTGTCTGGGTGGCTACTTCTGCCATTCCGCTAGCATTGGGGTGCCCAGCCCCTCCAAGCCGCGCCAGGCTGCTGGCTGCGGCCGCCGCCGCCGGCGGGTATCGGCGAGCCGTTCCTCTGCGCATGCACGCACCGGTGGCAGCCGCCGCCGCCGCCGCTGCGGGGGGGCGAGGGGCCGGCGCCGCCTCGCTCCCGTCTCCGCCCTGGTCTCTGCCTTGATCTCCGCCCCTGAGTTCCTCCTCCTGACTCAGCCCTGTTTCGTCACCAACTCCGCCTGCCTCCTCAGGTGTCTCCCCGCCTCTCGAGGGACCCGGGAGGGTCACTTCCTGGTCTGCCGCATTTCGCGGAACCGCTGAGCTGTTAACATCCGCCGCTCGCGCGCACACTTCCGCTCCGGGTGCGGCCGCATCCCCGCTCCGTCTCGCGCCGGCCGGCCCCGCGCCGCCAGGCTCTGCGCCTCCCTCCAAACGAGCGACAACATCCCTGACAGAGGGGCTGACTGGAGCTTTCTGCCCTCGCACTAGCCGCATATTACAAACATTAAAAAATTCTTCAACCCGAGATGGCTTCTGAACTTCTACCTGTTCTGATGTGGACTGCTCAAATGCTTGAATCGCAGCTTCCGCTGCTTTTTTGTCCGCGGCCATGCTCTGCAAGGTATGTAAAACTTTCTTCCAAACACCTCCAAGCTCTACTAGTGTTTTCTTGTCCTTTTTGCCCTCTATGACCGCATCCCAAAGCAGCTGCCCCAGCTCTTGCCATTCGGTTTCACTAAAAATCAGCGAAGGTTTTTGCAGCTTGCCTTTGCTTCTTGCCCAAAGGACCAACTGTTCTAAATCGGCTTCTTTAACTTTTTCAGCTCTCTTTGAGAGAATATGAAAGAGCAGCCGCACTGAAGCCTGTAAATCTCCATCCATGGTGAACCTTTCACCCTCTCTCTGTCTCCGCGGCTTACCTCAACCTCTGCGGTTTGCTCCGCTCTCGCTTTTCTTCGGCAAGGCAGCACCCCGCTCCAGCTTCCCGGCCTCGGCCACGTCCACCCCCGCCGTTCGGGTCTCTTGTGAACGCCGAGGTCTTCCCACTGCTCCAACGGACTCTCGCAAACAAACAACAATGCGACGAGTCTTTTTCCTCCCGTTGGGAACGGCCCAATTCGGAGTTTGGAGACTTCTGCTCCATCCCACTTGATCCCCGTTCACAAAAAGTGAATTTGGGATCCCGGTCCCATCGCCATGAGGCGATTTGGACCTGAATTTCTGTCGCGCGACTCAAACCCGACTGCCCGTTACTCTAAAAGTAATTTGGCAGCCTTTTCGGAGCCTCCTGAGTCCCTGTGCGGGCGCCACTTAAAGCCAGGGAACCTCAGGAAAACGGGAAACTGGACAAGACAAACGCACATCCAATCAATATGATTAATGCAACGTTCTCCCTTTTTTCAAAATCAGGCGGTAGTTTATATAAGCTTCTACATAGTTTACAGAAACAAAGACACTCTGATTGGTAGGCTAACATTGTTTACCTTTTCCTTAAAACGGCCTACACTGTACACCATAAAAACTATACTAGTTCACACCCGGTGGTCCCCACAATACCTTAAGACTATTTTCTATCTGCGCCACAAGCTCTGAATTTCTAACTGCGTCAGAGGCCTGAAGGCCCCACCAGGCCCCAATCTGAGGCCTAGCCTGGAGTAGCTCAACTTTCACAACTCATGCCCTCTTTCTCTCAAAAATGCTGCAACATCTGATCTCAATTCAGATGCCCCTGACTCTCCATCATTGATAACCCCTGGTCTGGGTGATCCCTGTTGGGTGGGGGAAGGTGTTGTAGAGATTTCTTTCCCTTCTCCTTGTCCTGCATGATTTGGATGGTAATAAATTCACTCCCTGTGCCCAGGCTGGGACTTTTTTGCCAGTGCCAGTGCTCGGGGCAGGATCTCTCCCATTCCTTTTCTCAACTCTCAGGCCTTTCCTCAGCCAATCGGAGACAGCAGGTCTGATGACTCACCAATTGCTGGGCAGACCCACAGCAACCAGTGGTCCCTACCTGGACCCCACCCAGTCACGGCCCAAATCCTCCCTGCCCAATCACAGGAGGTCCTGGCCAGGTGCAAGGCCATGGGGAGGGGCTGCAGCCGCCACTGGCTCAGGAGCTCTGTGGGCAGAAAAAGGGGTGATACTGGGACTGGGGGTACTCGCAGGGCTTCCCTTAATGGTGCCTCCTTTGGTGTTGGGTCAAGTGAGAGCTTCTGGACAATCTCTCCCCACACACAGGACACTCACTGGGCCTCTCCCCAGTGTGGATGTGCCTGTGGGTGACGAGGGTGGAGTTGTGCTTGAAGCCCTTCCCGCAGTCAGGGACGCAGAAGGGCCTCTCCTGTGTGTGAATCCGCTGATGCCCTGAAGCATGGACAGATGACTCTTCAACTAATTAAAGCTGGAGGAAGGGTATTTTATTGCAGTGCTGGATACATGTGGAATCATTTCCAAGTACATGTGCAAGGAGTTGCAGACTCCTGCTTTCTATTTATACAGAAAAGCTTTTACATATCAAAGCGATTTCTAAGGACACATAATAAAAAATCATTACCTGCCCGCTTCGTATTATAATCAGCTGAATATCCATTACGGCTGCGCAATTGTGCTTCCTTAATTGGGTCTTTGGGATTTTGAAATAAGGGAGTGGGTGTAAGGGAGGAAGAAAGCTGTCTTCCTCAAGGTAAACTCTTCACCCATGGCCAGTTTGCAGGACTTTTTGATCTGCTGGTCACAGTAGCCTCTCCTAACTGCTGATTATTCTTAAGGCAAGATATTTCTATGGTCTCTGCTCCTTCACAATTCCTACATTTATCCCTGTCACTCCTAGCTTTACTTTTCTAATATATTTGCTACTCTTTAACTAAGGCATGTGCTTTTTGCTATCTAACTTGGCTTCTTAACTGATTTAAAAATCTTAAATAAAATATGTAATCTACTATCTCAGTTATATTCCCAGCTGTCCCCTTGACTCATCCACAGTTTTCAGTTATCCTAAATACATTTCCAGCTGACCCCTTGGCTCATTACGATGAGATTGGAGCTTCTCAGAAACCACTTCCTACACTCAGGACACTCATAGGGCCTCTCCCTGGTGTGAATCTTGTGGTGATTGATGAACTGGGAGATCCGCCCAAAGCCCTTCCCACACTCTCCACACTTGTAGGGCCGATTGATTCCCCATCTGGATCACCTGGTGCCAGATCATGTCTGAGCTCCGGAGCTCCGGCTGAAGCCCTTCCCACATTCCAAGCACTTGTGGGGCTTCTGCCCGCCATGAGTCGTCTCCACCATCTCTGAGTGCCAAATGAATCTTTGGCTGCCTTCTAGGCACAGAGGAGCTCTTACCTCCTCACATCTCCCGGGGCTGTGTTTGCAGCCCCTCCTTGTGTGGGATCTCCAGGCTTTTCCTCCCCATTGGGTTCCCATGCTGTGGAGCTGCTCAAAACAGCCTCAAAAAAGGTTCTGCAGCAGCAATTTGTCCTCCCAGGTCTCCATCTGCAGCTCAGTGCCTGGGGTAAGGAAAGAAAAGAAGAGGAAGGAATGTAGAAGAAAGAAGGATAGAATGAGAAGACGAAGGAGGGCGGACAAGGAGAGGATGGGATTTGCCTCAATGCCAGAGGGAAGGGGAAGGAGATCCCACCAATTCATCCCTGGCAGGACAGTGTTGGCAGCGGCGTTGTCCAGCAGCCAGGGGTAATGTTGGGCTGATAGGTGGAGCAGAGGAGAGGGGGAAAGGGGCAGTGACTTCCTCCTCACCTGCCTCAGTGTTCCATGCTATCTTCTTTTTCCTCACAGCCTCCACCAGCTCCACCTGAACAAAGGTTGGGATGGACAAATCCTGGCTTGGGGGAAAAACAAGGGGTGAGCACCTTGGTCCTGCTGCCCAAGTCCAGCTCGAGAAGTCACCACCCTGTTCACAGTTGGCTGGGCCCAGACCCTGCTCATCTCCAGCATCCCCCACTCCTCCAGGCTGCTGGGATCCCCCGGCTCCAGGATTGGCCATTGCTGCTCTCCCCACTCTGAAGCCAATTGGAACCCCAAAACCGATGTCCCCCCCAAACTGTTACCACTGCCCCAGCCAGTACAGAGAGATCGCTACAGGAACCCTTCACAAGTCTCCAAAGGGACATCTGCGTCTCACCTTCGGGGCAATGCAAGATCCACCTATCCCTTTCCCTGCAAAAAAAAACTCCCAGAAACCCCGCTGTGGGAATCCAGGGCTTCCCTCTTGCTGCCCTGGAGGGCCTGGGACCCTGGCAGGGAGTCAGGAACCCCCCTGGACAGAGCCCCAAGAGACACTGTCTCTGATCTCTGTCCATGGAAAAGAGTTTTCAATCTTACAGGAAGAATTACAAGCTCTGAGTGTTTGATATAAGTAATAATTAAGTGTGGCACGGGTGCAAAAGTAAAATTTTAGGTTTCTAGATTAGGGGTTCAAAGGGGACAAGATTGAGGAAATTGGGTGTGTTTTGTCCTTTTCCTCCTTCTTCATGCCCTCCATGTTTCACTGTAGTGTTGGCATTTTTCAGTTGGTTCAGGCTGGGGACACACTGTTAAACGTAGGTGATAGATATTGCCACATTATTGTAAATACAGCACAGGCAGTTTCTGGTATATAATGTTTGTAACATCCCACTGAGGACAGAGCCCCACACGCTGCCCTGCAGGACAGACCTGCGGCAGGGCAGCAGAACATGTTAGAGATAAACAGAATAAACAACCTGGAAAACAGCACAGATGAATTATGGCTTCTTCTTTGGCAACGGGGCAAAACCACAGAGACTTTCTACAATCTCGGAATCATCAATACCTGCAGATTCTGACACCCCCTCAATGGATTTGGGGTGAGCTCCCCCTCCCCACTTACCTGCAGGGTCTGGGGGAGTCAATGCTGCCATGACCAGGGGCAAGGCAAACCGTGTGGATCTGCTGCTGTTCCTCCTCTTCCTCCTCCTGTTCCTGTTCCTGCTCCTCCTTTTCCCTAACCTCCTCCTCAACTCTCTCTCTCCTCTTCCTATTGCTCCTCCTCCCTGACCACCCCAGATCCCCTTTTCCTACCCACCTCTCCCCCATGGCTGCAGCACCAGCGTTTGGGTAGAGGGAACCTCCCAAGAGCCCCCCAGGTATGGGCAGGGGGCTTGGGGACCCACCCAGTGCAGATCCATTCCCCTCTCCCAGAGCCTCACGGAATCACTCCAGGGATCAAGCGATGGGAACACTAAGGCATCACCATGGAACCACCCATTTTCGATCCCACCCCCACCCTTCCCTCCCCATTCCCATTGTTCCCCCAACCCAAAGACCCCTCCCAACTAAATTGAGGGTCCCATTCCTCTCCTGGACGGAATCCTCTTTTCCCCTGCTCTCCCACCCCTTTCCGTTGTGCCTCCAGCTCTACCTCTCGCCCCTGGGCTTGGATTTGGGGATCCAGGCCCCTCCTTTTCAGTTTGGGGATCACATCCCCCCTTTCCCTCAATTTGGGCAATTCCTGGCAGCTTTTTCATGGGAGGAATCCCTGAGCTTTGGGACTTTTGGGATGCAGCTTAGGAGGGGGACAGCTCTGTCGGGCTTTCCCCTTCCTTTGTGGTCCCTCAGCTGCCCCCGACACCCTGGTGGTGCTGGGATTTCCCTCTGGGGACAAGGACGTTCATCCCCTTCCAGGAGACCAATGCCCAGCTGGGGCTCCAGGTCAGGGGTCCTTGAGCAGCTGCCCCAGAACCTCCACCAGGGTCTCCCAGCGCAGCCGGAGCCGCTCAGCCTGGGCTTCCCAAAGGCCTCAGCAAGGCCCAAAGCCCTCCCAGGAACCCTCAACTCCCTCAAACCCAGCATCCCCCGCATCCCCTGCCAAGTTCCCCCCATGGCACCGGCCATGTCCTTGTCCCCACATGTCACTGGCCATGTCCCACCATGTCCTCACCCATGGCTGTCTCCCCACCATGTTTCCATCCCTGTCATTGTCCCCCATGTCTCCATCCATGCCTGTGTCCCCCCATGTCCCTGGAGATGGCCCTGTCCCCCTCCATGTCCATGCATGCCCATGTCACTCTCCATGTCTAATGCTTTTTCTCTTTTCGAGCCTGGTCTTATAAGCTCTCAGAGATAAGCATTATACCCTTGATAGCTCAGCTACCTCGGGTGGCATAAAACAAGCAAGATGACTCCTGTGAGAGTGTTGGAAATAAAAAGTTTTAATAAAAGGCAAAAATAAAAAAGCTTTTTACAGAGAAAAGCCGAGTCAGGGCAAGAGGTTATTGCTTCTGCTAAAACACTTCAATTATCTTCTTTTGTTCTCTTCTTTTCTAGGGAATTGCTTAGGTGGGACTTTTTGGCTCCTGTCCAATTAGTTACCCTTAAGTTTGAAGTGAAGTCCCCAAGGTCCTATGAAGTGTCTTTTAACCAAATTGAGGAGAGAAACTTCTGGGCTTTTTTCCTTTCCAAGGGAACAAAGGGTAACTTGTTTACTCTGTCAACACGGGGCACATTCTTACACGTGTCCCACCATGTCTGTGTCCTAACATGACCACATCCACTTCTTAGTTCAATGTCTATTGTTATTTCAGTATTGGATATTTTAAAGGGATAAAGAGAAATGAAAACAAAATCAAAGCCAAAAGAAAAAGACTTCCGTGTCCACGCCGGCTGAGGATCCATGTGCTTGGGTGGAGGGAAGAACATTTTTGGGAGTTTCTACCCCACTGTCTCCAAAATCTTGGTCTTTTCCCCAGTTTTTCCACCATCTGGCTGCAGAAGACACCCTTGGGCAATAGGAAATTAAAATCATGGAATCTCTGAAGCTGGAAAAGACCTTGTCCTGGTTCAGAGCAAATTTGGGAGAGAACCCCCAAAGGGATTCCTCTAGAAAGCAGATTATATCAGCCCTCCCCCAACTGGTTTGGGAAAAATACCTCCTTGGAGGAAAGTGGAAAAAACTGTTATTTAAAGAATAAAACCTAAACAACATTAAACAATAAAACCTATTGCTGCTCTAAAAGAGAGACAAACTCAGAAAGTTCCTCTGTGGGTTGTAGCTCAGCTCACTCAGTCTCTTATCAGTCCCTCCAGTGCTGGAAATGCCGCAGTCCAGGCCTGGCCCACTGAGCCACAGGTGTGAGCTGCCCGTGCTCTTCTGGGTGTTCAGTCCAGAGCAGGTTTAAACAGGTCCAAAGAAAAGGGAAAAAAACACACAGTCCAAGGAACTTCACTGCCACAGCTAGCTAAAACTAATTAACAGCAAAGGAGAGCTCTGTCCCGCTGTCTGTCCATCTGCAGACAACCCAGCCCAGGAGCAGAAATGTGGAGGAGTGAGTGCAGTTTCTGAAAACAAACTCTGCCCTTCTCTCCCTCCTTTGCTCTCGGAACAAGTCTTAAAGGTGAAAAACTTATTATTCACCATAAAAAGAACAGACAACTGGGGATACAAGCATCATACAGTCAACCCAGGACATACCTCCAAGACCATTCAGTATTCCTTGATGCCACCAGAAGATAGGATTGAAGGCAAAAGATTTTATGGAGTTGAAAGTGAATAAATCTGCTCTCCCCAAGGAATTCCCATTGTTGGTCTGTGCCCCAATGGATGTTCCTGCCACTGGGTTTATCTAGGCTTACAGGGCACGAGTAGGATGTGGAGCCTCCCAGCCAAGTGTCTTCCTAACACAGATGACCAGGCCCATAGATCACGAGTTCTCTGCCCAATGAGGGTCATCGGAGATCATCCAACGTGGATCCTCCCATAGGGAATGGAGCTGGGAGGAGCTCTTCCCACCCTTGGGGAACTCACAGGGTTTCCCCCCCTTAGTGGCGCCTCCGTTGGTGTTTGGTCAAGGTGGAGCTCGTGGAGAAGCTCTTTCCACACTCCCCACACTTGTAGGGCCTCTCCCCAGTGTGGATGCGCCGGTGCACAGTGAGGTGGGAGTTGTCCTTGAAGCCCTTCCCGCAGTCAGGGCAGCGGAAGGGCCTCTCATCCGTGTGACTCCGCTGATGGACGAGGAGACTGGAGCTGATCTGAAACCTCTTCCCACACTCAGAACACTCGTAGGGCTTCTCCCCGGTGTGGATGCGCTGGTGTTTTCTCAGGTCGGAGTGCCACCCATAGCTCTTCCCACATTCCAAGCAGGTGTAGGGCCGTTCCCCGGTGTGGATCACCTGGTGCCGAATCAGGGATGAGCTTTCTCTGAAACTCTTCCCACATTCCCCACACTTGTAGGGCTTTTCCCCAGTGTGGATCTTTTTGTGTTCCGTAAGCTGGCAGTTCAGGCTGAAGCTTGTCCCACACACCCCACACTCGTACGGCTTTTCTCCAGTGTGGATCCTCTCGTGTTTCCTCAGGCCAGAGCTCTGCCTGAAGCTCTTCCCACATTCCCCACACTCATAGGGCTTTTCCCCAGTGTGGATCCTCTGGTGTTGCATCAGGTGGCCCTTCTGGCTGAAGCTCATCCCACATTTCCCACACTCAAAGGGCTTTTTCCCAGTGTGGATTAGCTGGTGCTGCATCAGGGGGCCCCTCTGGCGGAAGCTCTTCCCACATTCCCCACACTCAAAGGGCTTTTCCCCAGTGTGGATCCTCTGGTGTTGGATCAGGATGGAGTTCAAGCTGAAGCTCCTCCCACACTCCCCACACTCAAAGGGCCTCTCCCCGGTGTGGAACCTCTGGTGAAGTCTCAGGCTGGAGCTCCAGCGGAAACTCTTCCCACATTCCTCACACTCGTAGGGCCGTTCCCCAGTGTGGATCACCTGGTGCTGGATCAGATCCAAGCTCCGCCTGAAACCCTTCCCACATTCCAAGCACTTGTGGGGCTTCTCCCTGCCATGAGACTTCTCCACCAGCTCCGAGCTCCGGCTGGATCTCCGCCCGCCTTCCTGGCTCAGGGGGGCTCTTTCCTCCCTGCAGCTCCCTGGGCTGGGTTTGCTGCCACTCCTTGTGCGGGATCTCCAGGACTTTTCCTCCTCCTCCATCTGGCCACACCCTGGGAGTGAAAAATCCTGGTTTGGGGAAAAAAAAAGAACAGAGCACCTTGGACTGGGAGTTCCTCCTGTCCCCACGTCATCTCACAAAGTCATTGGGCATCATGTGTCTGTAAGAACCTCCAAAACACCAAGGTTCAGCATAAAAATCCTCCAAACTTCAAGACACAGATCAAAACCTCCCCAAACATCAAGATTCAGCAAAAACTGTCTCCAAAGTATAAATATTCAGCCCCTAAAAATAAATAAAGCACCAACATTTAACGCAATAAAGCTGAGAAATTCCAAGATTCACCCCTGTGAAAATCGTGGAACCCCTCCACAGTCACCTCCTGTCGGAACTCAAAATGTCCCTCAGACATTTTCAGAGGTTCCAGGCCTTGGTCAGAAGCATTTTAGACCCTGGCAAGCAGCTGAAAACAGTTGTGATTTTGAGTTTGAGCCATGGAATGAGTTACCAACTTTGAAGGTCGAACAAGCGGTCACAGAGGGTTAGATGGTATAGTAGAAGTAGTTACAAATTAGAGGGGAAAATTTTTTAGTATTGTACAGGGGGGTTTTAACACCTGTACAGGGGGGTTTTACTTTGTACAGGGGAGTCAGGAGTTCTAAGATGGAGGAAAGTGGGCCTGATCCTGTTCTTCCTCCTTCTTCTTCCTTGCTTCCATGTTCTTGGTGATGTTGGCACTCACAGATTGGTTTAGAGTAGAAAAGCACATTGTAACATGGATAGTAGGTATTGGGGAAAATCTGTAAACATATAACACGTACTATATCATATAAAAGATAGCAGCAGCCCTGGGCGGGGAGAGAGACGACGGAGACACCGGACAGTGAGGGTGTCAGGAGTGTGTGTGTTTCTGCCTGGGCAGCTGAGCAAGGCAGCCGCAGGGGGGGAAGACAATCTTTTAGATAACTAGCAATAAACTGCCTTGAGACCGAACAACAAGAGACTGCGGAGTTTTTCTTTGGAAGCAAAGGTTGGAGGAGAGACTTTACCACCACATGAGACCCCTGAATCAATCCCGGGGTTCTCACAACCTCCTACATGTGGGGTGGCAATGCTCCTGGGGATGGGGGGAGGCTGTAGATACAAGGAGAGATGGAACAGGGTGGTGATCCCTGTTTCTGCTCCTCCTCCCGTGTCCCTATTCTTCCTCACACTCCTCTTCCTCCTGTTATTCCTCCTTCTCCTGCACAATCCCACCCTCTCCTGCCACATCCATCGTTTAACCATTTTGTTCCTCAAGCCTGCTTCTCCTTCCCTTCTCCTCCTGCCCCCAGGCCCAGCACCCACTGCCGGCTCCCTCTTCCCCCCAGACCCACAGCATCCCAGCCGAGGGGCAGGGATGGAGCTGGGGCAGGTCAGGCTGGGGCAGCGCTGGGCTCTCGGCCGCTCCCGCCCGCACTCGGTCCCCACTGCAGCCGCTCCCGCCAGGACAGCGCGGGGGGGCCCGGCCTTGGCACTGCCCCACTCCCACCTCCCCAAATTCCCCTCGGGGGGCCATGGGGCCAAGGGGGGGGGCGCAGGTGGGGTCCAGGTGGGGAACGCGGGGAGCTGCGAGTCTGCCTGGCAACTGGTGAGTCATCAGCGCCGCAGGCTCTGATTGGCTGAGCTCTGCCTGAGGGCTGCGGCTGCAGCAAAGAGGGGACACCCTGCTCCAGGGGGCATGTCCCACAAACAGGGGACCCCCATGAAAGGAACAAGAGGAAAGTGTCTTTACAAACAGATGCTCTGAATCTGATTGGATATAGGGCCAAAAAATTGTTCATAGGGGTGTGACAGGAGAATCCATTGGTTTCAGAAAATGTTATTTGATGACACAGACTGCTGCTCAGCCAAGGTCTTGCTATATTCATTAACTTGGAGAAGAACAACAAAGCCTTAACAGAGCCATGAATATCATCTCCTACACAACAGTGGGGTGCATATTAATGGGGGTATGTAGTAGGTGGATTGGGATGTCTGTACCTCTCAAGTACTTCAGCCAGCACAGAAAGGAAAAGGGAGATGCAGCCAGGAAAATTAGGATGAAAAGGAGGCTCTGTCCTCTAACACTTGGAGAGACCCCATGGGGAATGTCTCATGGCCTCTCCCTTTTATTAGGAATGACATTACTTTTACAGGACTCCTCTGTCTGCGTTGTGGACAGAATCCTCTGGTGATGTCAATTTTTCCGCACACCCTGGGGCTCATCCCGTATTCCTTCCGATGTCCGGGGCTGCAGGCAGGGAGTGCAGCGGAAGGTGCCTCACCCAGTTTGGGTGATCGGCTCCCTTGGCTGGCGGCGGCACCGGGGATTGATTGGGGACCCGGGAGTGACCAGGAGACAGACGAGTGACACATCAGGGGGGTCTGTGAAGAGTCAGCAGGGAGAGAGCACTGAAAATCTCATCAGTGAGTGCCCTGGGATCTTCAGGGAGTGAACATGGGGAAAGCCAGGGAGGGCTCCTGGCCAAAGGGATGATGATCCCAAAATGTCTCTGAAGGGTCCCTTGGGAGAATGCTGAGGTGGTTTGCACATTCCCCCAGAGGTAATTAAGGACATGGACACCCAGGGGGGCAAGAAGGGAAGCGGAGAAGGGATTTGGACAACAGGGGATGGATGATGTTGGTGTGCTGGGAAGGGATCGGGTGAAGGGGAGTGTGAAGGAATATGGTTACAGCAAGAAACGTCAGGAGAAACCTATGTGGTAATAAAAAGGATGACGGAAAAGAGGAGAAAGAGAAAAATACTCAGGATTGGGATGTTTTTCAGCAGGGTCTTATCCTCACAATTTGCCAGCTGATACTTTGAATTCCCAGTTTCCAGGAGAGGAAAAGCAGGAGGTCAGGATGTCAGGGGTTTCTCTGTGGTGGGCAGCGGCAGCAGCGGGCGCAGAGGTGCGGGACCGGGAGCAGGGCTGGGGGCCTGTGGGGAGCTGCGGGGCCGGGCCGGGGCTGTGGGGCAGCCGGGGCTCAGCGCCGGGCGCTGCCTGAGCCCACCAGCCCCGGGCAGGGCCGGCAGTGGCCCCCGGCCCCCAGGAGGCTGCGGGACGCCCCGGCCGCTGCCCGGCCCCGGGGAGCTGCTGGCCCTGCCCGCCGGGGGGGCCGCCTTTGGACACTGCGGCAGGACAGGCACCGGCTCTGCCACACGGGCTGTGCAGGGGACCCTGAGCATAAGATGGAGAACAAAGGAATATCACAGAAATGTGGATTATACATGGAAGAATCAGGATTTTCTCTTAAGCATGTTGTTTGGGTCCCTGCAGAAAGGAAAGATTTTGCAGAAAGCTCAGCAGCTCTCAGAGGATGAGCACCCACAGGCAGTGACCGGGGCTGCAGGAGTGGCACAAGAAGGCCCTGCAGCACTTGGGCACAAAGGCACAGCAGCTGAAGGCAAGGAGGGATGAGCAAAAGGCCAAGCTGAAGGCAAAGGCCATGGCAGAGTTCCCACAGCCCCTGAGGGACCAACCCCAGGGCCCAAGGGGGCCCCAGCACCCAGGGGACGGTGTCGGCCACAAGCACCCGGCAGAGGCATTGCCCTCCTGGCCAGGGCAGAGCCCACCCAAACAGCCCCTGGGAAGGAGTCGGGGCTCCAGCTGCAGCCCACAAGGACACTGCAAGCACAGACAGCAGCACCCTCAGGAGGAGCAAGTCTGTGGGAATCCAGGGCTTCCCTCTCACTGCCCTGAAGTCCTGGGACCCTGGCAGGGGGTCAGGAACCCCTCTGGACAGAGCCCCGAGAGACACTGTCTCTGATCTCTGTCCATGGAAGAGTTTTCAATCTTACAGGATGAATTACAAGCACTGAATGTTTGATATAAGTAATAACCAAGTATGGCACAGGTGCAAAAGTAAAATTTTTGGATTCTAGATTAGGGGTTCAAAGGGGACAAGATTGAGGAAATTGGGTGTGTTTTGTCCTTTTTCTCCTTCTTCATGCCCTCCATGTTTCACTGTGGTGTTGGCATTTTTCTGTTGGTTTAGGCTGGGGACACACTGTTCAACATAGATGACAGATATTGGCACGTTATTGTAAATCCAGCACAGGTAGTTTGTGGTATTTAATGTTTGTAACATCCCACTGAGGGCAGAGCCCCACACGCTGCCCTGCAGGACAGAGCTGCGGCAGGGCAGCAGAACATGTTAGAGATAAACAGAATAAACAAGCTTGAAAACCAGCACAGATGACTTATGGCTTCTTCTTTGGCAATTGGGCAGAAAGACAGAGACTTTCTACAATCTCGGAATCATCAATACCACAGATTCCGACAAATGGCGCCCCTGGGTGGACATGGATTGTCAGGGGTGTCAGAGCTCCCATCCCATCGGGGACCCACCACACTGCAGCCCTGGAGAACATTCAGGGTGGGTCTGCATCGAGAGGCCTCTCCTGATGGACACAGGAGATGCTCAATCCACTCTGAATCTTAGACCTAAGTGGGACAACTGCTAAAAATGTCTTTGAGTATTCGGGGGAGAAGTAGGAAAGAGGAGTGGCTTTATTCAACCACTCTTAGCAGATATGGGAAAGGGTTTGAAATGCAAGAATTTTTACTTGCTCCTAATTGTGACTATAGTTTACAGGGAAGGGATTTGATCACTAAACTGGGAATGCAAATTAACATTATAAAAGCTGATACAGAGGCTAGTTCTGTTGTACCTTTGTGTCATATGTCTGGCAAGGCCTATGCTGAAGTGAACCCAGAAGTGTGGGTAGCCTCAGGGAAATGGGGAAAATTAGATATGGAGCCTCTTCAAAGTACTTTGAAGCAACCAGCACAAGTGTTGTCTAGAAGCAACACCCTATTCTAAGGGAGAGAAGAATGAAAAATGCATATTATATGATTGGCTCATTGCAAACATTAAAATTAATACTATATGTGTTATGTTGGAAAGTTATGCTCTAGTAATCTCTTTTAAGTAGTGCTATATTAATCTCTTTTAAGTAGTGCTGTATTAATCTCTTTTCCATAGTGTGCTACATACAGTTTTTAGCCTATAGCATAATATTAAAATAGAAACTATACGACATAAGATACTTTTTGTAACTAGCTCAAGGAATGGAAAAGATAATCAAGAAATTCTTTGCATTATCCTCTCTGGATAGAGATCACAGCAACAGACACCTAGAACCCCAGAGAAGAATCACTGCCTCCTTTCCAGAAAAGCTCAGACTTCGAGGAACCAAGAAGGCCGATTTACAAGATGGGGGAGAAGCTAAAATTAAGCAGAAACACCCTGGTTTGAAAGGGATGCTTGAATCATGTATGAGATACATGAATATGCAATAGGCTATTGCTTTTAAGGGGTAATCCTTTGTAAGCAGGGTGCGCTATTTGGTGGAGTGCCAGGCACCAGGACTCCATAATTGTTTACATTTATTGTCTCTTATTGTCCTAATTTTTATGACTATTTTCATTACTATTAAACTTCTAAAATTTTAACAAAAGTGAATGGTGTTTTTCACAGAAAGGAAGGGGAATTAGACAAAGCGCAGGACAAACCCACAGAGCTGTGTGTGCTCGTAAGAGCCGGGCACTGAAATACCCTGAGCAGGAAGGCTTCAATATCTTCTGGTAACACCATGTCAGCTGAAAGGGGGCAAAATCAATTATTGCTTCTTCAGCAACCACTGGATCACTTAAGGTATTTCTGAAAGAAATAATTCCAAGAGAAGGGATTGTGGAAGCAATAGAATCAGACAGTAGAACTTATTTTACAGGAAAAATACTTCAGGGGGTTATGTCAGCTTTAGGAATACGATGGGACCTCTATAACCCCTGGCACCCCCACAGCTCAGGCTGGGTACAAAGAATGAATGGGGAACTAAAGAAACACCTTTGGAAGCTGGGGATAGGAACCAGGATGCCATGGATACAGCTTTTGCCATTGGCAGTGGCAAGAAGAAGAGCAAGACCCAGGGCAGATATTCAATTCAATCTCCCATGGAATTCATCTTGGGAATTCCTTACCCTGGGAATTCTCCACCTAGTGCAGGGTGGAGATAAGGGATGCACAGTTAAAGCAGTTTGTGGCCAGAATCCTGTCTCTGGTGCCATCTCTCCCCCAGGAAGCTGGGCTGGCACAGAGCCTGCCTTGGCACTTTGCTGTTGCCAACATCCAAGCAGGACATCGGCTCCTGCCTAAGGAGTGCAGAGCAGCACCACTGGTGGCCAAGTGGCCCGTGCCAAGTGGCCCCGAGGCCAGAAACAGCCGCCAGCACAGCTGAGCACGGGGGGACCCCTCAGCCTCGGCTCCAGGTCTCTGCAGCCCCGGAGATTTGCACTTCCCGCCTGCAGCAGGAGGATGGGAGGCCCCCACTGAGCTGCACTGAAGGCAGCGCAGCAGCAGCCAGGGCTCCACAGCGGGGCAAGGCCCTGGGCCTGCCCACACATCCTCTGCTGAAATCCTCGGCCTGGCCACCCTCCTTTGGCAGCTCCAGCCACCGGGGACAGCCCTTGCTGCCACTGCTGCAGCTTCAGCGCTCTCTGGGCTGCCCTGCCACAGCTGCTGGGGAGACAACGGGACAGTTCCACTCAGTTACACTCACACTGCACTGGCTGGGTTGTTGGAAAACGTAGCAAGTTTCATTAAAAAAAAAAAAATTATTTCTCTACTCAGGCTTGGTTTGCCTTTGCCTTGCAGAAAGAAATTTTAAAGGTTTTGTTAAGGGATGTCACAACACTCAACGGAGGTGAGTTTAACATCTCAACACACTGGAAATGGCCCAAAAGATACCCACAAAGATAACGCCCAGCAGCAAAACATCAACCCCAGCAGCAAACAGCAACCAACACCTACTCCAGACACTGCCCCAGGAACAGCTGGAGACACCTGGTCTGCAAAAGACTGAGAAGGAAATCCAGGAGCTCGAACCTAATTAACATCAGAGGCAAAGAAATCTGGGTCCAATAGGAAATCAAATACTAAAAACTGCACAACTTGGAAGCAATGATCATTAAACTAATGGATTTAGATTGGTTCAGACTGTATAAAGTTTGGGAAGAATCTAGTATAATTCACATGTCATGGAATGATTTTCTCCGCACAGCCGGGCTATGTGTGGATGAAATGATTTCTGTTGCACATGTCTGCCAGAACCAAGGAACACTATAACTCTCTAACACTAAAGATATTTTTGGAGAGTTTTTGTTTTCCCTGCTCTTTCAGTGACTAGATTACACCTTGGGAATAATTTTTAATTATAATCCTTGTTTTATATTTTCAGATGGGTTTGGACAGGGTTGTGAGAATCAATTTTTAGTCCTACGAGAAGAAGTATGTGAGAAATGCAGATTAAATTATTGGCTTTCCGCGAATACTAAAATGAATATTATATGTGTTATGTTGGAAAGTTATGCTGTAATAATCTCTTTGAAGTAGTGTGGTAAACATAGTTTCTAAGCTATAGCATAATATTAAAATAGAGCCTATGTGATGTAAGATACTTTTTGTAACTACCTCAACAAATGGACAAGATAACCAAGAAATCCTTTGCATACTGACGAAAAATTCCAAGAGAAGAATTACGAGACCTCCTCATCATGACTGTTCAGACTCCTTCCAGACTTCTAGGAACCAAGAAATTAATTTACAAGAGTTATTAAGGGGGGGGCAGAAACTAAGCAGAAGACATCCCTTATTTGAAAAGAATGTTTGCATCATGTATGAGATATAGGAATATACAACAGACTATTGCTTTTAAGGGATAATCCTTTGTTAGCGAGCCATGCTTTTCTTAGGAAAGCATCTGGACCTCCATAATTCCTTGTTTTTAATTGTCCTTTATTGTTCTGACTCTGATTGTCCAAATTCTTACTGCTCTAATTTTTTATTACTATTTTTATAACTATTTTATTACTATTTAACTTTTAAAATTTTAAAAAAGGTTATTGGCATTTTTAACAGGAAATATACCAGGGTTAATTATATAAAAAAATTTATTTCTCTGCTCAGGTTTGGTTTGCCTTTGCCTTGCAGAAAGAAATTTTAAAGTTTTTGTTAAGGGATGCTACACCATTCAATGGAGATTAGTTTAACATTTCAACAGACTGGGAATAGCCCAAAAGATACCCACAAAGATAACGCCCAGCAACAAAACATCAACCCCAGCAGCAAACAGCAACCAACACCTACCCCAGACACTGCCCCAGGCAGAGCTGGAGACACCTGGTCTGCAAAAGACTGAGAAGGAAATCCAGGAGTTCGAACCTAATTAACATCAGAGGCAAAGAAATCTGGGTCCAATAGGAAATCAAATACTAAAAACTACACAACTTGGAAGCAATGAACATTAAACCAATGGATTTAGATATGTTCAGACTGTATAAATTTAGGAAAAATCTAGTAAAACTCACATGTCATGGGATAATTTACTCTGCACAGCCGGGCTATGTGTGAATGAAATTATTTCTGTTGCACATCTTTGCCAGAACTAAGGAATGCCTTGACTCTCTAACACTAAAGATATTGTTGGAATTTTTTTTTCCCTGCAGTTTCAGAGACAAGATTACATTATGAGAATAACTTTCCATAATAATTGTCCTGGCTTGTAAGATAAGCATGTATTCTATTTGCCATCTGTTGGAGGTTGGGCTGGGGAGGGATTTAATGGTAGTTCTGGGGATAAGCCTGATAGCACAGGACTCCCAGCTCACAGTAAGTTTATACAAAATAACCGCTGAGGACAAAAATGAGATAAATCCCAAAGTGTGATTTGGGAAGAGGCGGGGAGATTAAACACTCCACTCAGGAAGAGGCGGGGAGGTTAAACGAGGTTTGGGTCACACACTGTGGAAGGGGATATTGGCCAAAGGGTTTATGTGATAAGTGCCTAGAAGGGGAACTAGCCATATCTTAGAGCTTGCCACAAGCCTAGGAATAATCAAAGCGGACTCTGAGATCTGCTTTCGTTGGTTTCAAAACGGGCTAAGGGGAAAATTGACATCAAAAGCTCAAATCATTACTGTTGAGTGCCGGAGGTTAAATAAAGTACCCTGCAGTGCAGATACAGTTAAACTATCAAGGTGGAGCATCTTTAAACAGAGGTATGCAGCTCAGTCCAGGTATGACACCACAGAAGATTATTCTTGCTGCCGAGAAAATGGTTTACCTCACCACTGGTGGCAACCCAGTGGGCATAGGCAAAGGCAGAGGAATAATAATAATCGTGGGGATCCTGATCAATCTGAGTCTAGCAATGTGCCTCAAGACCAGCACGCATTGCATTAACTGGCCCAGCACAGAGGTGTGAGGCCCCAGTGACAGGTGCGGGCACTGCATACAGGCTGTCCGGAGAGGACACGGGGAATCGGAGGCTCCAACACCTCCAGCCCCAAGGAACTGCGGCAAGGGTAAGCTAAGTGGGCACTGTCCCATAAATGGTACCCAGCAGGGGATATGCAAGCTAAAAGAAAGAATAAGGTGTTACTCACAAAGGGCGACCCCTAAGGACGGGCAGTCAGAGCACAAGGTACATAAAAGAAATGTTGAACAGATATCTGTCCCAATCTGTGATAAATGTAACCGCACAGTATGGACTGGGGGAAGGATGGAGTCAGTGTTTGTAGCATACTTTCAGGCTAACCCATTGTGTTATGACAATAACCACTTGGGAATGTGTGTTATGGGTGGATAGACATACTGGGTTGGGAAGAACTTAAAATATGAGACCAAGATGTCCCTCAAAAATGAGCCAGTTATCTTAGACCTTTTAGAGGATTAGGATGACCGCGTTTGTTTGCAATATGACAGGATGTTCTGCTTTTCAAGAACAAAGAGGGCGTGGACCCAGAGAGCAAAATTTAACAGGTATCACAGGAACTAAAAAGACAGGAGGCAGAGATGAGAAAAAGAAGGATGGAGCAAGAAAGGCTGAGAACCCTAAGCGAGCAATATGATCAGCTCAAAAAACAATATACCAGTTGGAGTTTCCCTGCCTCAGATCAAAACCTATTTGTGGATTTGATGCAAGAAACTGCAACAGAATTGAGGTTGTCCAATTGCTGGATCTGCGGAGGGCTCAAGTCTGCAGAGAAGTGGCCTTGAAAAGGTGAGAGCTTAGCTCTAGATCAACTCCTGAAATGGGATAATGCTATAATTAGGACACTTTGCATTAGCGGGGAGGGAAAGGAGCACACTGAAATGGTGGGATACACTTCATGTCTGTCCACTCCAACAGAAAATTCCTTTAACAAAAGCAGAATCTGGCAGCCAGAAAACCCTACTGGAGTACTCCAGTACCTAGTAGGTACCTAGTAGGGTACTGGAGCTGGGAAAAAGAAACTAAATGTGAATGGAGAGAAAAAAATGAAACACTGCTGGAACAAAGGCTTCGGAGCTAACCCTTACCAATCCTTAGATGAACTGAGAGGATTCTGGAGTAAACCCGAAAACACATAGGTCAGGTGGAAAGCCCCGAATGGTTTATATTGGATTTGTGGGAAGAAAGCATATAGTGAACTACCTCAGCGGTGGAGAGGGTCATGCACTGTGCAATTATCAGACATGCTTTCTTTACCCTACCTCAATCAGAACACAGCTCACTAGGGGCCCCCTATACGAAACTTTGAGCAGAAGGGATTTGAAAAAGAAATTCCCTATCTTTGGTGGGGATCAGACCTGGGGCGAGAAGTGGCCAGCAGAAAGAATAATAGAGGATTATGGTCCTGCAATATGGGCCCAGGATGAAAGCTGGGGGTATAGGACCCCAAATTATCTGTTAAACCAACTAATAAGACTTTGGGCAGTGGTAGAGATTGTCTCTAACACACCTCAAATGCCCTTGAGCTGTTGTCTAAACAACACTCCCAAATGAGGGCCTTCATCAAAACAGAATAGCCCTGGACTATTTACTAGCAGAGGGAGTAGTAGGGGTCTGTGGAAAGTTTAATGAATCATAATGCTCTATAGAGATTGATGACTATGGAGAAACCATCAGAGGCCTGATGACAGAAATTAAAAGTGTAGCACATGTCCCACTACAAAAATGGAACTCCATACTCCAAGCATCCTGGTGAGATCACCTGTTTGATGGAGCATGGTGGAAAAAGGTAATATTTTTTTATATTGTGTTCAATAGCTGGGATCATATTCCTACCCTGCCTGATACCATGCTTTATCAGGTTGATACACTCAGTAGTGCAGGGTATGCAGGTGACTGCCATGCCCACAGACCCAGAATGTGCTATGTGAAAAACAAATCAGGTATCAAAAATAATGAAATTGGGGGAGGAAAATCTACATGGTAGGGCAGCAGATGCTTTGGCCAGATTCAAAGAGCAGAACACTGCAGGGAGAAGGGGATGTCTACAAATTGTACCAGGGAATTCCAAGACAAGAGTGGGATAATAAGCCTTGAGGGAACTAAGAGGCTTCTCTCCTCCTTATAAAGAACTAGGAAATGGGATAGTAGTATAGGGTAGAAGTAAAGTTACATGTAATTATGTAGAAAGTTTGGAAAGCAGGAATTACTATGTTTATGTAGAAGGGGAGGGATTTTTTTGTGCATATGGGATAATTCATGTAGATAAAAATTGTCATATATATTTTATGTATGTATTGGTAAGATATACCCTTATAAAAAGATTTTTAAGCACACAAGTCAGTGTCGGGGATTGCATCACAGTGTTGAAACCACCTGGACAAGAGGAAGGAGAACTTCATTTACAAATGAATGAATGTGGCCAGCCCAGAGCTGGGTGTTCCTCAAGGTGATCCACCAGGATGATGAATACCTGATAAATATCTAAGACTGAGATAGCTGGAGCCATCGGTGAGATACATCTCAATACTGGATTACTGGATTCCTGGATTCTGGGAACACATCGTGGATGTTTATCACTCCCCAGACATGCTTTTGTTTAGCTCCTTGCAGAGAATGAAATCCACAGGAATATGTGCAGTCCTGAAAGGGACTCTACCTCGGGCAGGAAAAATCGTATAAAAACCGCTTGGCAGGACAGTCCGTGTGAAACAGGGGACCCTCTGCTGTAGCGATCAGACCTGTGTCTCACCCAGCACCGGTACCCAGGCTCTGCACTGACCCTTTTTGATTGGATTGTGGCTCTTCTTTTTTTTTTTCCTAAATTTATACTTTGATAATTTAATAAATTTTCCTTAATTAATAAATTGAAGCATTCATTTACAACAAAGGTGATCCTTTAACACATTAACAGTTAATAGTTTGTTTAAAAATATGCTTTAAAAAGAAAAAGATGAAAGCAGCAGATTCTGGGGTGGCCACATATGAGTCATCCAATGGCTGCTCTGGAAGAGGAGCTTCGTTCCAGGCAGCCTGGGGAGGAGCTTAAGAAATGCAAATTAACAGTGTTGGGGTAAAGCATGGACAATGTGTCTGGGTTTCTTGCCTGGGGCTGGAATTGGGCTGATTCCCTCTGCCCCTCACCCCAAGCTCTGCCATCTTCCACAGATGGAATTTCAACAGCTGAAGGCAGAGCCCATGGTGAGGATCCCTGACTCTGCAACAGAAATGGCTGAAGCTGCAAAGGGAAACAGCAAATGGAGAATGTTGTGAAAACTTCACTAAAATAAGGGGCGGGGCGGGGAAATCATCCCTCTGCCCACTCCAACATGTGCTGTCACTGTCTATGTTTTATAGGGTGGATTAGAGTAGTGGGGTTTTTGCTACTACAGGTTCAGCAAAATCAGTTGGAATACAAGTATTTGATGTTTACATTAGAGAAAGTCGGTCACTTGATGCAGCCCTGGCTCCTGAGGAAGTGCCAAAACTGGGAAAACCACAAACGGCTACCAGAATAAATCCTACAACACCACGGACCAGCCCCTGGGGACCCTAAGGAACTCATATCAGGAGCCACAGAACCCATTTATAATTTCAAAGGCATCATTAGATTACAAGCTGTCCTCCAAATAAGAACCAACCAGACAAATCCAGCTCCTCACCTTCCTGCCGACTAAGCCACAGAAATGAGGAACACAACATTTCACCAGGGGATGGGATCAGATTATCTGTTAGCAGAAAAAGGAGGAGTTTCTGGAAAATGACTCAAACTGCTGTTGGCAAAGAGATGACAAAGGAAAAGTGGTGAAAAAGATAACAAAGGAAATAAGAAAGCAGATCATGTTCTGGCTCAAATGTGGAAAGGATGGGAATGGGACACGGTTTTGTGGTGCCCTGGCAGACCATGGGTTAAACGAATGCTGCTTCTCTTATGCGCTACAGCAACTCTCATCTTTTTAGCAAGCGCCTACACCTTGGCAGTGCAGCTCATCCAGCAGCTGAGCCAGGGGATGCAGGTGGCAGCCAGGCCTCCTGATCCACAAACGGCTACAAAAGGACAGGGAATGAGGGCACCGAGAATAATCCCAAAACCAAAGAGGACCCGGGAAGAACAAAACAGAGTCAAGGAGTAAATCTGCCTGGAGATAGGGCCAGGAACTTGTAGATAGGAACGTAACGGGGAAAAAACATCAGTTCCAATAAATATTACTAATTGACCCAGACAGCTGCTCAAAGTCCCGCTACATTCCCAAACTTCGAGGAGAAGAACAAAGACTTAACAGAGCCATGAATATCGGCTGGTATACAAAAGGAGGGTGCATATTAACGAGGACAGGCAGCAGGCGCATCGGGAAGTCTGAACTTTCCAAGGACCTCAGCCCGTGGGCAAAGGCACAGGGAGATGCGGCCGGGAAAATGAGGATAAAAAGGAGGCTGCGGACTACAACCATGGCAGAGAGCGCACGGCAAATGCCCCACGGCCTCTCCCCCTGCTCAGCAATAAAGTCACTTTTACAGGACTCCTCGCTCTCCTCCGGCCACAGAAACCTCCGGCGACGGGAATTTCCCCGCACGCTCCCGGCCGCGGGGCAGCCCCCTCGGTCCTACCCACAGCAGCCGGGCCGAGCCAGCGCTGCTCCGGCAGCGGCTCCTGCCCAGGCCCCGGCGGGAAGGAGACCGCGGGCAGCCGCTCCCGCCGCGCCCTCAGCCCGGGGCCGGCACGGCCCGGACACGGCACCACCGACCCGCCGCAGCCCCCTGCCGCCCCCTCCGCCCGCAGCCGGCCCCGAGCCCCCGCAGAACCCAGCGCGGCTCCCACCTGCGCCGGGGCCGCCTCCGAGCTCCGCCGACGCCGCCTCACCGCGCTCCGGCCGCTGCCGCCGCTCCCGGGCCCGCACAGACCCTCCTGGCGCCAATGGCGCCGCTGCCCGCCCACGGCCGCCCTCAGCCCGCCGCCGGGGCCGTGCTGCGCCCCGCTCCCACCAATCAGCGCGCCGCAACCGCGACTGACGGCACCAGCGGCCAATGGCAGCGAGCTGGGGGCGGGCTCTGCGCACGGCCCAGACTCGCCCCGCGCTCTCAGGGCCCCCCGCGCTGCGTGAGGGCAAAGCCGGAGATGAGCAACAGCCCCGGGACGGGCCCGGGCCCGAGGCGGGATTGAGCTGCCCACACAAACAAACTTCTCCGCACCTCCCGCCACGGCTTTCCCGGCCCTGCGCCTTCCGTGCCTCCGGCTCTGCGGGAAGCCCGGGAGCCTCCCTTCTCCTGCCCCTCATTAGTGCATCGGTGCTTCGCTGTGATTTCCCCCAGAAAGGGAAACCTGCCCAAAGCCCTGTGGGGGAGCGGGGGAGGGGAGAGATTTCTGGCAGAAAACTCCAAAGACTCAGAGCAGGATGAGGAGAAGTCAGTGCAGAGCCTTAAATGCAGCTTTCCCCACGGCTCCCTGCTCCCAGCTGCACCTCCTCCCCCGGCAGGGCAGGAGACAGGGAATGGGGCCGTGCTCAGCTCATCCCCCGCGGCTTCTCCCTCTGCTCAGGGACAGGAGTCGTTCCCTGCTGCACCCTGCCCTCTCTCCCAGCCGAGACTTCTCCAGGAACTTCTCCGAGCCGAGTCCATCCCCTGGGGCACAGCCCCCTCCAAGTGCTGCAGCGTGGGTCACTGTGCCACGGGCTCGGTCCTGCCAGGCCAGGCTGCTCCAGCGGGGCCCCTCTGCCCACGGGGTCACAGCCTCCTCTCAGGCATCCCCGAGCTCCAGCCTGGCTCCTCCAGGGGCTGCAGGGGGATCTCTGCATCCCCACGGACCTGCAGGGGCATCTCTGCATCCCCATGGAGCTGCGGGGGGATCTCTGCATCCCCACGGAGCTGCGGGGGGATTTCTGCATCCCCACGGACCTGCAGGGGCATCTCTGCATCCCCACGGACCTGCAGGGGGATCTCTGCATCCCCATGGAGCTGCAGGGGGATCTCTGCATCCCCATGGAGCTGCAGGGGCATCTCTGCATCCCCATCGATCTGCAGGGGGAATCTCTTTATCCCCATGGAATCTCTACATCCAGCACTGCCTAGATCTGCCTGAAGCTCTTTTCACTTTCCCCACACCCTTCCCGGCACAGGGAGGGTTTTCCCTCCTCACAGCGCCCTGGGCTGGGTTTGCAGCCCTTCCTCGTGTGGGATTGTTATAAATTATGACACGGGACCAATTTGTGTCACTTTATAAAGAGAATTTTATTAATTTAGCAAGCAAGCAATACGGGCAAATGCAGCGCTGGGCGGCCGGGGAGCCTCTGCTCCCACCAACGGCTCGCCCCGCACCTCCCGGTCTTTCAGTTCTCATACCCCTTCAGTTCCGGATTTGTGACAGTCTCGACGTGCTCTGCATCTGCGCGGCGTGTTGCTAGGGGTCTTTGTCTGCTGGTGGTCGTTTTAGGAAAGCTCCTATTCTTCTTTCTCCGAGGTAGTGTTAACCCTGCAATAACTTCTCCAAATATGGTAACGCAGCTTTCAAAGATCTCTCAATTCCACTGTCTACTAATAGCAGTACATCCTGCCCTCCTGCCCCACTGTTTCCTGCATCTTACACAATCCCTGGAGCTTTTCCTGATGAACAAAAACTATGCTATTGTCTTTCACAAATCCCCCCTTTTGTCTTTTCATCATTTTGTTCATCAAACCTTTGTAATTCTTGGTGGCTTGTAACTAGGATCTCTTCCATTTCTAGGTTTTCTGGCATTGACTCATATTTTGCTCTAATCAGCATCAGGTGTGATGCTTCTAGCCTTCCCTTAATAATGACAGTTCCCCGAGTCCACAACTCCACCACTGGAATCCCTCTGCGGAGGTTTATATCCATAAGGCTCCCATGATACTTTAAGAAATTTATCTCCTGCTACTGACCAATCTGAAGCTATTGTTTCACAGCCCAAGTGCCCACAGAAATATTCTCCAGGGTAGTTGCAATACCCTTTCCCTGGGTTCGATGCTGAGCACATATAAAATCCGTTTCTATCCAAACAAGGCTCTATAGGGGCTAGTTCACATAATTGTGGGTTAAAACTAGGGGATCTGGATGTTATCTGGTTCTGAATTCCCACACCATCCACTCGGGTTAGTGTCCACTTAAAAGGTTGATGTAAAGCTTGGGAGCCCTCTCCTTAGTATACGGTACAAAACATTGTAATACCAATAATTTGCCAATAAGGGTGGAGTCCTGACCTTGCATTTAATGTATAATGTCCTATTCTCCCCTTTTGGGCTTGTTGCCCTGTTGGTGTCTCTGGAGTAATCAGACTGGTCTTCTGGAGGAACTTAGTACTTGGCTGGCAATATTTGGAGCATTTCAGCATTAATCTATTTTTGGGGGCCTGGCTCTTTCCCCTCTGCCTCGCCCGCCGACTCGGGTGCTTCGAGCCGCGGGGTAAACCATCTTCTCGGCAGCAGCGGTACTCACCTGAGCGCCCATTCCCCTGCTCCTGCCTAACCTTGTACTGTTCCCAGTTCTTATCCTTGACCGGGGGTGGGTCACACGGGACCCCCTTTAGTTCCCTTCGACAACACTCTTTTATAATTTGGGCAACAAATGGAGGGGGCTCGTTAGAGTGGAAACAAATGTTTTCTGGATGCACCCCTCTGGTGTAAATTTTCCTCAGATTCAAAGGGAATCCACTAATTTCCCACTCCCCTAATTTCAACACAGCTTTGGTTAATTCTCGTTCAGTCGTGTAACATTCTGTACAAACCCCAGTGGGCAGCCTCCCCCTTGGGCACTGGACTCCCCACCGTTCTTGGCAAACTTTACATGCACAGCATACAAAAGGATAACAATCACAGTCTACCTTATTACAAATTATCAAATAATCACTAACAAGCAGGTAATTATATCCCTCTTGCTCCCCTTTGTGACCAACTTGAATGATGTATACAGAGTTCCTTAGTTTCTCTTAATGGTAACCTTCAAGTCCCCAGGCTGGCTGGTCACTTCCCAGTGGTCATCTGTGGTGACTGGACCTTTGACGTGGCTCGCATGATTCCACCCCTTCTCAGCTGTCCTGATAGCAGTTTCTGTGGTAAGCAAAACAACAAACGGACCTTCCCAACGTGAGGTCAGGCAGGTCTCTTTCCAAGTTTTAATAAGTACTTTATCCCCAGGCTTTATTTTGTGAATGGGGAGGTCCAAAGGTGGTCTCTGCACTAACAGCCCCTTTTTCTGGAGCTCCTCTCTCCTATTCATTATCTGTGTGATGTAGGTGTTGATTTGAAAATTTTCTATACATAGGTGGTTCATGGGGGCCTCAATGTCATATGGCATCCCAAACAGCATCTCAAAGGGTGAAACCCCCACATCAGTGGAGGTTGGGTACGGATGTTCAACAGTGCTAGAGGGGTAAGCATTTTACCCATTACATAACTTAGTCAATTGTTTCTTAATTTCCCCATTCATCCTTTCCACCCTTCCAGAACTTTGTGGGTGCCATGGGGTGTGATGTTTCCACTGTATTCCCGGAGTATTAAAAATGTCCTTTGTCACCTTCAAGGTGAAGTGAGGGCCCTGGTCTGAGTCTACCGCCACCAATATACCATATCTGGGGATAACCTCTTCCAGTATTATTTTTACTACAACATGTGCAGTTGCCCTTGCTGTGGGGAAGGCTTCCACATAGTGGGTGAGGTGATCCACTATGACTAGCAAGTACTTATACCTTCCTATTTTAGGTAACTCTGTGAAATCCACCTGTACGTGAGAAAAGGGTCTGTGAACCAGCTCTGACCACCTATCACTCTCTCTCTTTGCTGCTGCTTATTAACCTTTAAACAGGTTGGACAGCGACTGGTTACCTGCTTGGCCAGGTTATATACCCCTATAGACATATATTTAATAGCAAATTGGTCTATTAGTGCTTGAGTTCCCCAGTGCGTTTTGCTGTGCATTGCCTGTAATACTCTCAATGCCATTGCTTTTGGCAACACCTCCCGACCATCAGGTAATATCCATTTACCTTCCTCTTTTTCCCATACCCCCATTTGGTCCAATTTTTCTTTTTCTTGAACAGTAAATGTTCAAATGAATTTTGGGCCGTGTGAACAGCAATATTTCTCCTCAGGGCTTTCACAAAAACATTCCAAACCACCCCCACAGGTGATACAATTCTCCCGTTGCATGCTCATCGGTTTATATTTTAAAGTTAGTAGTGCTGCTCTTTTTGCCTCCTGGTCAGCTAGATTATTTCCTCTGATTGTGTTTCCCATGCCCTTCTGGTGTCCCCGTACGTACACTACAGCTAGTTCTTTTGGACCCCTTATTGCCTGCAAAATCTGTTTTATCATGCAGCAGTCCTTTACCCTGTGAATTGATGAAACCTCTTTCCTCCCAAATTTTCCCGAAAGTGTGCACAACACCATAGGCATATTTTGAGCCAGTGTAAATTGTCCCCGCCTTTCCCTCTAATAATCTTAGAGCCCTTAATACTGCATACAATTCGCATACCTGGGCGGACCAGGTGGGGCTCAGGGGACCAGATTCCTTTACCTGTAGGGTTTTCCCATCAATTATAGCATATCCCGACCTTCTTTTCCCTTCAAGTACCCTGGATGATCCATCCACAAACAGCTTATCCCCTGTTTCCAGTTCTTCCCCCTCCAGGTCTGGTCTAATCTTTATTTGTTCTTCTATTTGCTGGAGGCAATCATGTGCTAATTCTGAGCAAGGCTCACCATACAGAAACTGTGCAGGATTTTGGAGGGCAGTGGTCTCAAGTGTTAATTTAGGGGATGAAATTAGGATTCCTTCATATTTCAAAAGCCTAGCATCTGTAATCCATTTTTCTGCTTTCGGCTGCAATACTCCCCTTATGTTATGTGGGGACATTACCCTTAACTCGCTTCCAGAGGTAATCTTACCGGTTTCTTCTACCAGCAAAGCAGCTGCCACTATTGCCTGAAAACAGGTGGGCCACCCACGACTAACAGGATCCAGAAGCTTTGATAAGTAGGCTACTGGTTTGTTACTCCCAGCCCAATCTTGAGCCAAAACTCCATATGCCGTCCCCCCATCTACATTAACAAACAGATAAAAAGGTCTCTTCAGATCAGGGAGGCTAAGTACAGGTGCATTACTCAATTCTCTTTTAAGGGCCTCTAATTGTTCCTCATCTTCTTGTGACTATTTGAGTAATCCTTCCTTTGTCAATTTATCATAGTGTCGTGGTTTGACACAGAAAAAGAATTTTTTTTAGAAAGAAGAGGTCAATCCAGTCAAGAGTCAAGTTTAGATACTGACACTTAAAATAACCAATTAAAAGTAGACACGCCTCTGAGAACACAGAGGGGTTAAAAGCAGAATTCCCAAGAGAATTAGCTCTCTCTGGTTCTGGTCATCGCAAGGTACAGACCTCCTTCAGCAACTACGAGTTCAAGAATAGACGGAGAGAGCTAAAGAGAGTGTAAAGATGCCCTCCGTCTTCAGAGAAAAAAAAGCAATCTCTGTTTTTAGACCCTCGGCCCCAGGGGAAAATGAGAGAGATTATAGTCCCGAAATAAAACACTAGACTATTGTTCCTAATAGTCCTTAGCAAAGCATCCTTAAAAGAGCCCTAGAAGCAATCTCTATCCCTGCACGGTAGTAAGAACACTGTAACATAAAAAAAGAGTGTGTCACACTAGCCAGTGTGCCTGAGCAGTGCCACATATAACATGAAAACACAAGAGGTAGCAGCTGTGTTTCCTAAGAGTCCATAATACAAGGGGGACTCCTCTCTTCCCCAATAAACTCAGTATTAATTATGTTAAAAGATAAAAAACTTAATTAAAGATCCAAATGAGTCTCACTATAATTTAGTAGAGTTAAGTAGGAAGAAGAGGAATATTTTAGAAAGTTTTCATTTTAAATTTTGTAGTTTTTTTTTCCTTTTCTTTCTTTTCCTTTTATAGTAACAGTAGTAATAGTGTAATAAAATGTTTCCTTTATTATTAAATTTAGCCTGCTTTACTCTGTTCTCAATCACATTTCACAACATTCAATTGATAAATTGCATTTTCATGGGGCGCTGGCATTGTGCCAGCGTCAAACCATGACACATATAAAAGTTTTATCTTTCCACTGAAATTTCCTATCCACTGCCTGCAGAACCTAAATAGTCCCAATAATTGCCTTACTTGCCTTTTAGTCCTCAGGGCTGGGATTGAGAGGATCCCCTTAACTCTATCCGGATCTAGTTTCTTAGTTCCCTTACTCCACCTGTGGCCCACGTACTTTACCTCTTTTTCTACAAATTGTAATTTGGATTTAGACACTTTCAATCCCTTTATACTCAAAAAGTTCAGTAATCTTATGCTTCTCCTGTCTCACTGCCTCCCCCTCTCGTCCTGCACCTTAAAGGCTTTTTGCACATTCTGTCCCCTAGGGACGGCTCTCTTAATGCCCTGTATGATTATGTTCTGCAGGTCGTCCATATGGGTCCTATGCTGCGGGTCTTGGTTATTCCATTGGGGATTTTGCAGGGGCCTTTTAGTGTCTGCTAATGGTCCCTGTTGATGTTTATTATCCTAGGTTCTCATCCCCATTTCCCTTATCATTCTCCTTTCCTCTTTAAAATCCCCCAAACTCCGGGTCAAATCCCCCCAGATTTGGGTCAGAACTTCCTAATTTTGGGTCCATACCCCCCAGATTTGGGTCACAACCCCCCAGATTTGGGTCAGAATCCCCCAGATTTATGTCAAAACCTCTAAATTTCCGGTCCAAGTCTTTAAATTCTGCCTCCAAACCCCCAAATTTGGGTCAGAACCTCCCAGATTCAGCTCAGAACCTCCTGGTTTTGGGTCAGAACCCCCTAAAATCTCCTTAAAACTCCCCGAATTTGGGTCAGAACCTCCTGGATTTGGGACAGAACCCTCCAAACTCGGCTCCAAACCTCCAAAACCTCATTAAAATCCCCCAAATTTGGGTCCAAACCCCCCAAATTTGGGTCCAAACTTTTCCAAAACCTCCTTAAAATAGTGGATCATTTTTGCTTTATCTTTTCCCTTTCCCCTACTGGGAAAGGCATGCCAATTATTTATCATTACTCCTAGAGGACTATCCTCAGGAATCTGGGGAAGCTTTGCAGGGGTTCCCCCACCCATGGCACCAGAGGCTTGCTTTTCCTCTGTCCCATCTTCCGGAGTGCACTCAATTTTTCACACACACGCTCCCCTGGTTCGTGGCCCAAGCCCTCTCGGGTATTGGGAACCGCACTACTGAGGGTCCGCACTCACTTGGTCTCTATGAGACCTCTCACACACAACACTCCGGGAAAACCACCCCAAACCGAGCGGGAAACCGGCCTATACTCACGCGTCCTGCGTCTTCGCTCGGATCTTCGTGCACAAAGTTTACAGGGGTAACCGGCTCTCCTTTTAACCGGCTCTCCTTTGCCCGCAGCTTAATTTAGGTTCGTCGGTAGAGAAACCGGGAGGTCTGGGACAATCGGGCCGCCAAAAAAAGGCGGGGCACCTCCCGAGGGTCCCAGAACAACCAGGCTATTTGTCTATCCGAGTCACGGCACCAAATTGTTATAAATTATGACACGGGACCAATTTGTGTCACTTTATAAAGAGAATTTTATTAATTTAGCAAGCAAGCAGTACAGGCAAATGCAGCGCTGGGCGGCCGGGGAGCCTCTGCTCCCCACAACGGCTCGCACCGCACCTCCCGGTCTTTCAGTTCTCATACCCCTTCAGTTCCGGACTTTGTGACACTCTCGACGTGCTCTGCATCTGCGCGGCGTGTTGCTAGGGGTCTTTTTTCTGCTGTCCGATGGTCGTTTGAGGAAAGCTCCTATTCTTCTTCCTCCGAGGTAGCGTTAACCCTGCAATAACTTCTCCAAATATGGTAGCGCAGCCTTCAAAGAGCTCTCAATTCCACTATCTACTAATAGCAGTACATCCTGCCCTCCTGCCCCACTGTTTCCTGCGACTTACACAATCCCTGGGGCTTTTCCTGATGAACAAAAACTATGCTATTGTCTTTCACACCGGTAAAGCTTCCCAGTTTGCCCCTGTGCCATTTATTGGGGGCGCTGGGAAGGGATTTGGGAGGGGCTGTGATTAGAGAGGGCAGAGCTGGCCCCAGGATGGATTGGAAATGGGGACCCACATGTGTTTCCCCAATGTCACCCCACTCTGAGGACTCCTTGGGAGGCACTTGAACCCCAACACAACACCTAGCAAACCCCAAAAGGTGCTGGGATCCCCAAAAGCCACCAAGGGAATTTGGGGAGAGGACATATGGGGATGCCCAGGCCGGGCCCAGAGCCCAGTGCTGCCCAAGCCTGACCTGCCCCAGCTCCATCCCGGCTCCTCCCTTGGGATATGACAGCGTTGGGAAAATGGAGGGGTGAGTTCCAAGGGTGGGCTGGAAGGGGGGTGGGCATGAGAATAGATGGAGAAGGAGGAGGAGATGGAGGAGGGCAGAGAAAGATCAGAGAGAAGTATGTGGGGTTTGAAAGAGGAGGTGTGGGACCCCTCCAATCGCAATGTTGGGATCCCTGCCCCATCCCCCAATCTTCTGGGGTCACAGCTTCCTTTTCCCCTGCTCTTCTGCCCCTTTCCCACTGCCCCCCGGCCCACCACTCCTGTACCCCGTGCTTGGTTTTGGGGGTTCCAGGATCCTCCTGCTCAGTCTGGGGGTCACACCCCCCCTTTCTCTCAATCCAGACCCCTCCTGGCTGCTTTATCCTGGGAGGAATCACTGAGTTTTGGGGCTTTCGGGATGTAGCTTAGGACTGTGATGTTACAGCATTTTTGAGAGAAAGAGGGCATGAATTGTGAAAGTTGAGCTACTCCAGGCTAGGCCTCAGATTGAGGCCTGGTGGGGCCCTCAAAGCCTCTGACGCAGTTAGAAATTCAGGGTTGTGGCGCAGGTAGAAAATAGTCTTAAAGTACTGTGGGGACCACGGGGGGTGAACTAGTATAGGTTTTATGGTGTACAGTGCAGGCCGTTTTAAGGAAAAGGTAAACAATGTTAGCCTACCAATCAGAGTGTCTCTGTTTCTGTAAACTATATAGAAGCTTATATAAACTACCGCCTGATTTTGAATAAACGGAGAACGTTGCATTAATCATATTGATTGGATGTGCGTTTGTCTTGTCCAGTTTCCCGTTTCCCTGAGGTTCCCTGGCTTTAAGTGGTGCCCGAACAGGGACTCAGGAGGCTCCGAGAAGGCTGCCAAATTACTTTTAGAGTAACGGGCAGTCAGGTTTGAGTCGCGCGACAGGAATTCAGGTCCAAATCGCCTCATGGTGACGGGACCGGGATCCCAAATTCACTTTTTGTGAACGGGGATCAGGTGGAACGGAGCAGAAGTCTCCAAACTCCGAATTGGGCCGTTCCCAACGGGAGGAAAAAGACTCTTCGCATTGTTGTTTGCTTGCGAGAGTCCGTTGGAGCAGTGGGAAGACCTCGGCGTTCACAAAGGACCCGAACGGCGGGTGTGGACGTGGCCGGGGCCGGGAAGCTGGAGCGGGGTTGCCGCCTTGCCGAAGAAAAGCGAGAGCGAAGCAGCCCGCGGAGACTGAGGTAAGCCGCGAACAGAAAGAGAGGGTGAAAGTTCACCATGGATGGGGATCTGCAGGCTTCAGTGCGGCTGCTCTTTCATATTCTCTCAAAGAGAGCTGAAAAAGTTAAAGAAGCCGATTTAGAACAGTTGGTCCTTTGGGCGAGAAGCAAAGGCAAGCTGCAAAAACCTTCGCTGATTTTTAGTAAAGTCGAATCGCAAGAGCTGGGGCAGCTGCTTTGGCACGCAGTGATAGAGGGCATAGATGGGAGAGAAGCGGTGCTGGCCCCTCGCCCCCCCGCAGCAGCGGCGGCGGCGGCGAGCAACCCGGCGCGGCATGTCAATTGTAGCAGAAACAAGCGATCACAAAGCAAGATACAAAGGCAAGAAAAAGTTACAGAAAGCCCTTCCTCAACCCTTGCGGAACGGGTTGGCAGAACTAAGGCAACGGACTGTGGCGGAGAGCAGCAGGGTGCGGCAGTGAGCACCGGCCAGCCGCCCGGGCGGACCGCGGAGCGGGGCCAGGCAGAGCGGGGCCAGGCAGAGCGGGGCCAGGCAGAGCGGGGCCAGGCAGAGCGGGGCCGGCCAGCACCGAGCCTGAGGCGGCCCCGGGGCGGAGCGGACTTCGGCCGAGAGACAGAAGGCTCCTTGTTGCCGAGCAACAGCGCAAGGGTGGAGATGGGCATTCCCCGAGGCTCGGCCGCGCTGGAGTCGGAGCAGGCGGGGCGCGGCCGCATCA
Organism: Taeniopygia guttata; assembly: GCF_048771995.1. Taxonomy (NCBI): domain Eukaryota; kingdom Metazoa; phylum Chordata; class Aves; order Passeriformes; family Estrildidae; genus Taeniopygia; species Taeniopygia guttata. The sequence continues at coordinate 3,963,390 of NC_133060.1, read as the reverse complement.
GGAGCGTCTCCTCGCCCGTCCCCACAGTGACGCAGCAAGGACGGGAGCGAGACGGCGCCGCCCCCCTCATCTCCCCGCAGCACCCAGCAATGGCGGCGGAGACGCTGCACAGCCTGGTTGCCACGGTAACGACAACCCCGAGAGCAGCAGTGCCACCGATGGCGAGATGGCAACACTACAGCAAAAATTTCAACAGCATTTTTTTTTTTTTTTTTAACTCCTTGCAAGAGACAAAAGACGTAATGAAAAAGTATAGCAATACTGAGTGTTTTCCAAGAAACCAAGAGGGATGGACATTATGCAAATCAAAGTTATTTCAAATACAATGTGGATGAAAATTACTGTAAAACAAAAAAGGATAGAAATGTTAATAATTATTTAATTGCTAAAAATGTCTTTGAAAGCAAAGATTTGAGAAAAGTCAGTCAGATGGAATGTTGGCATTGAGTTCACAATTTCTGTTTTTGAGTTTTGTAGATAATAAGATAAATGATAATTGTCAAGTTTTTGTAGGTAATGATAAATAGTAATGATTGTTACTAATGTTATATGGATGCTTGACAAGATTGTTTTAAACTATTTTAAACATTTCTTGTTAATAGGTTGATCATATAATGTAAGTTGTCTGATTTTTGTGATAAGAATTATTATTAAGATGTTAAGGTATTGAGATGTTGTTTTAATATTTACCGTCAGTTTTCATATGTTTTATGGGTTTTTTTTTAGGTGATTGATTGTAAGATGTGTTTTTCAGGATCCTGTGTGTTTGATTTTTTAACTACTCATGTGTTTTCTTTATTCAATTTTCTATGCAGCTGCAGTTCATCTTTTAGAAATTTATAGTCCAAGTTCTGGTTCAAGATTTCAGACTTCAAATTCTCAGATTTTTGAAGAAAAGGTTTGTTGTATTTAGGGAATTTTTGTCTTGAAGGAAATTTTAGATAACCTCAATTATTTGATGTTTTGATAAATTGTTAATAATAAGGTTTTTCACTTATAACTGTTATTTTTAAGACCTTTGCTTTAAACATATCCTCCAATTAGAGTTCGAGCTCTGGCCAGGCTCTGGCTCTACGTGGATGGTGTGATTGATCCAGATGTTTTCTGCATCAAAAAGTATTCAAGTCCTTTTGGCTTGACAATTTGACCATACAGGACAGCTGAGCCTCAAAGGAGGTTTTGGAGAGACATGATCCGGACATGTTTTATCCAAATCTCTGTTGTTTTAAGGTTTTTCAGCTGCTGCAGACTCTGGGATGACAATTTGATAGTGTAGCACTTGGTAACTGTGATTTTATATGTAATATTGATTGTGTATTATTTGATTGATTTTTATTTGTTGTTAGTTTCTTTACTATGTGCATTGTTTTATTCTTAATGTTTTTCATGTTTATAACAAAGATGTTGATATTTCCATTTCTTCATGCAAGTTTTAGGGAACAGAATTGAGAGAGGACCCTACAGTCCCTGTGGGGGTGTTGGGTTTGTTTGTGTTTTAACAGGTGCAGAATCAAAATGGATTTCAGTGAAGAATGTGGAACTTATCAATTGCAAGAGGGCACTGATCTCTCCACAAGTGGATCAGAGGATGCACAGCAAAAGTGGATTGTGCAAAGATTTGTGTTTCACCCACAGAAGATCGTGGGCTTTGAGTTTTTTCTTTATAAGTGTGTTTTTAATGATGTTATAGAATTTTTTTTTGCTAAGTTTTTAATAAGTTTTAGTAATGCCTGTGATTTTTCTGTTCATCTTGCCATTGTCTTTCAATGGCAAAAGAAAAAGAGGGAGGTCCCAACGGGGATCAACAGAAATTCTACTTGAGTGAGTGTTTTTACCCATCCAACCAAGAAGTCGTGTGATGGACAGGACAGATGCTCTTGCTGCATTGATACGAAAAGGCAGAAACAGAATTTTAAAAATAGATGAAACAGAAAAATAAGTTGAAATATCATAAGTGTGAAGTTAGATTTATCAGAAGTTAGTTTATTAGAAGTTATAGTTTATGTTTAGAATTAAGATTGTTTCTTTCATGTTAGACAGGGTATTCAAGAACCTGAGAAGAATGTGGTGGGCCTCAATGTTTTTATTTCGCACTTGTTTAATTTTTGGAGTCTCGTTGGGTCCCATGGCAGAGTTCAAGACTTGGACCTGAGCTCAAATAAGTTTAAATAGCACTCTGGGAGCGCAAGCTGTTGCATTTGTGCAAAACCTTAAATTTACTGATGGTAGTTTTCAAGAATTTGGTCTTTTGGGTTCTGTCCCAGGAAATTACTGTTTGATATTTGGATCTTATGCTACCAAACCAACTCAAGAAAATGGAAAATTGACAGATGACAACACTTGATTGTCTCCCAGATCACCATTGTATTACAACTATTTAGAATATTGTAACAATTCGACTCCAAGAGGTAGTGCAGGAAAAACTGCCCCCAGGAACCTTCCTCATTTGTGGGGACCGAGCCTGGTCAGCAGTCCCTCAAAATGCTAGGGGAGGCCCATGTTATATCGGTAGGTTGATGCTTTTTGCTCCCACCATACATCAGGTTCTCGAATTGCCTCAGAAGACTCAACGAGCCAAACGCAGTGTTCTCCAAATGGACACTTCATTTGATAACTGGCTCAATTCTTCAGGTTTTTCTGGCTGGGTCAAAGACAGTGTGTGCAAAAATTAGTTCACTGAGCCTTCACTCCAGCCTGAGTAGCTCAAAAGAAAAAGAGGGAATTGTTACAGCATTTTTGAGAGAAAGAGGGCATGAATTGTGAAAGTTGAGCTACTCCAGGCTAGGCCTCAGATTGAGGCCTGGTGGGGCCCTCAAAGCCTCTGACGCAGTTAGAAATTCAGGGTTGTGGCGCAGGTAGAAAATAGTCTTAAAGTACTGTGGGGACCACGGGGGGTGAACTAGTATAGGTTTTATGGTGTACAGTGCAGGCCGTTTTAAGGAAAAGGTAAACAATGTTAGCCTACCAATCAGAGTGTCTCTGTTTCTGTAAACTATATAGAAGCTTATATAAACTACCGCCTGATTTTGAATAAACGGAGAACGTTGCATTAATCATATTGATTGGATGTGCGTTTGTCTTGTCCAGTTTCCCGTTTCCCTGAGGTTCCCTGGCTTTACTGTGACACCTCTGTCGGGCTTTCCCCTCCACGTTGTGGTCCCTCAGCTGCCCCCGACACCCTGGTGGTGCTGGGATTTCCTTCTGGGGACAAGGATGTTCATCCCCTTCCAGGAGCCCAATGCCCGGCTGGGGCTCCAGGTCAGGAGTCCTTGAGCAGCTGCCCCAGAACCTCCGCCAGGGTCTCCCAGCGCAGCCGGAGCCGCTCGGCCTGGGCTCCCCAAAGGCCCCAGCAAGGCCCAAAGCCCTCCCAGGAACCCTCAACTCCCTCAAACCCAGCATCCCCCGCATCCCCTGCCAAGTTCCCCCCATGGCACCGGCCATGTCCATGTCCCCACATGTCACTGGCCATGTCCCACCATGTCCTCACCCATGGCTGTCTCCCGACCATGTTTCCATCCCTGTCATTGTCCCCCATGTCTCCATCCATGCCTGTGTCCCCCCATGTCCCCACAAATGCCCCCGTCCCCCTCCATGTCCATGTGTGTCCATGTGTCCCCATGTGTCATGGTTTGACACTGGCACAATGCCAGCGCCCCCATGAAAATGCAACCTCCCAAATGAATGCTGTGAGATGCGATCAGGAACAGAGCAGAGCAGGTCCAAGCTTAATAACAAAGGAAAAACTTTTTAAACTGCTACTACCATAAAAGGAAAAAAGAAAGAAAAACACACACTAAATATAAAATGAAAACCTTCCAAAACATTCCTCCTCCCCCCCGCCAATTCCTACAAACCATAGTGAGACACAACTTGGACCCCCAATCAGGTTAGCACCCTTCAGATAATCAATACTCAGTGCATCAAGGGAGAGAGGAGTCTCTCCTGTGCCACAGACCCCCCCAAGAAACACAATTGCCACCTCTTGTGTTTCCATGTCAAACATGGCACTGCCCAGAGAAAATCTGCCAGTGTAACACTCTCCTTTCCATGTCACAGTGCTCTCACCACCGTGCATGGACAGACTGCTCATAGGATTTTCTTTTCAAGGATGCTTTGCCAATGGAAAAAAAACAACAGTTCAGCTTTTCATTTTTGGGACTGCAGTCCCCTTGCCATTTCCCCCTGGGGCTGAGGGTCCAAGAACAGAGATCTCTTTTTCTCTGAAGACAGGGGACATCACCACAACCCTCCTTAACTTTTCTCTGTTCATTCCACTCCTCTTTTGTCAGCTGCTGAAGCAGGCCTCTTGGCTCACCGTGCATCTCCCCTAAAGTGCAGTCTCTCCCTCTTGGAGGAGGAATTGGTTCAGTCTATGGCTAACAAGAAAAAGTCCAGCCAAAAGCCACTCCACCATCTTCCCCCCCAGCCTTCTTTTCCTGACATCTCAGGTCCCAGGCTGTCTCTCTTCTTCTCTTTCAAACCAAGGAGGAGTAATATTTCACAAAGCCCTCATTTCCCAAGAAAGGGTAAAAAGCCCCGACTCCCTGGATGGCTCTTGGCCCAGACTCCAGTGCCCATGCTGCTCCCCCATACTTCTTCTCTGCAGCCGGAGAATTTCCAGGTGTCTTCAAGCTCTCTATCTCCAGGGAGACTCTGGGGGGAGAACGCAAACATCCCAGATTTCATCCACCCTTCCATCCGCAGGGAGCCGGCCGGTTCCAGTCCCTCCACCCTTCGGCCTTACCTCAGTCAGGCCGCATGGCTCCCCTTCCCCACCCAGCCAGAGAAAATTCTGTTCCGTGTCAAACCATGACAACATGTCACTCTCTATGTCTGTGTCCTACCACGACCACATCCACTTCTTAGTTCAATGTCTATTTTTACCTCAGTATTGGATATTTTAAACGGATTAAGAGAAATGAAAACAAAATCAAGGCCAAAAGAAAATTATTTCCGTGTCCATACCAGCTGAAGATCTGTGTGCTTGGGTGGGAGGGAAGAACCTTTTTTGGTGGAGTTTCTACCCCACTGTCTCCAAAATCTTGGTCTTTTCCCCAGTTTTTCCACCATCTGGCTGCAAAAGACACCCTTGGGCAATAGGAAATCAAAATTGTGGAATCCCTGAAGCTGGAAAAGACCTTGTCCTGGTTCAGAGCAAATTTGGGAGAGAACCCCCAAAGGGATTCCTCTAGAAAGCAGATTATATCAGCCCTCCCCCAACTGGTTTGGGAAAAATACCTCCTTGGAGGAAAGTGGAAAAAACTGTTTTTTAAAGAATAAAACCTAAACAACATTAAACAATAAAACCTCTTGCTGCTCTAAAAGAGAGACAAACTCAGAAAGTTCCTCCGTGGGTTGTAGCTCAGCTCACTCAGTCTCTTATCAGTCCCTCCAGTGCTGGAAATGCCACAGTCCAGGCCTGGCCCACTGAGCCACAGGTGTGAGCTGCCCGTGCTCTTCTGGGTGTTCAGGCCAGAGCAGGTTTAAACAGGTCCAAAGAAAAGGGAAAAAAACCCACAGTCCAAGGAACTTCACTGCCACAGCTAGCTAAAACTAATTAACAGCAAAGGAGAGCTCTGTCCCGCTGTCTGTCCATCTGCAGACAACCCAGCTCAGAAGCAGAAATGTGGAGGAGTGAGTGCAGTTTCTGAAAACAAACTCTGCCCTTCTCTCCCTCCTTTGCTCTTGGAACAAGTCTTAAAGGTGCAAAACTTATTATTCACCATAAACAGAACAGACAGCCGGGGATACAAGCATCATACAGTCAACCCAGGACATACCTCCAAGACCATTCAGTATTCCTTGATGCCAGCAGAAGATAGGATTGAAGGCAAAAGATTTTATGGAGCTGAAAGTGAATAAATCTGCTCTCCCCAAGGAATTCCCATTGTTGGTCTGTGCCCCAATGGATGTTCCTGCCACTGGGTTTATCTAGGTGCTTACAGGGCACGAGGAAAATGTGGAGCCTCCCAGCCAAGTGTCTTCCCAACCCAGATGACCAGGCCCATAGATCACGAGTTCTCTGCCCAATGAGGGTCATCGGAGATCATCCAACGTGGATCCTCCCATAGGGAATGGAGCTGGGAGGAGCTCTTCCCACCCTTGGGGAACTCACAGGGTTTCCCCCCTTAGTGGCGCCTCCGTTGGTGTTTGGTCAAGGTGGAGCTCGTGGAGAAGCTCTTCCCACACTCCCCACACTTGTAGGGCCTCTCCCCGGTGTGGATGCGCCGGTGCACGGTGAGGTGTGAGTTTAGCTTGAAACCCTTCCCACAGTCGGGGCAGCGGAAGGGCCTCTCATCTGTGTGACTCCGCTGATGGACGAGGAGACTGGAGCTGATCTGAAACCTCTTCCCACACTCAGAACACTCGTAGGGCTTCTCCCCGGTGTGGATGCGCTGGTGTTTTCTCAGGTCGGAGTGCCACCCATAGCTCTTCCCACATTCCAAGCAGGTGTAGGGCCGTTCCCCAGTGTGGATCACCTGGTGCTGGATCAGGGCTGAGCTTTCTCTGAAACTCTTCCCACATTCTCCACACTTGTATGGTTTTTCCCCAGTGTGGATCCTCTCATGTACCGTCAGCTGGAACTGCATACTGAAGCTCTTCCCACACACCCCACACTCGTAGGGCTTTTCTCCAGTGTGGATTCTCTCATGTCTCCTGAGGCCAGAGCTCTGCCTGAAGCTCTTCCCACATTCCCCACACTCATAGGGCTTTCCCCCAGTGTGGATCCTCTGGTGTTGCATCAGGTGGCCCTTCTGGCTGAAGCTCATCCCACATTTCCCACACTCATAAGGCCGGTCCCCAGTGTGGATTACCTGGTGCTGCGTCAGGTGGCCCCTCTGGCTGAAGCTCTTCCCACATTCCCCACACTCAAAGGGCTTTTCCCCAGTGTGGATCCTCTGGTGTTGGATCAGGATGGAGTTCTGGCTGAAGCTCCTCCCACACTCCCCACACTCAAAGGGCCTCTCCCCGGTGTGGAACCTCTGGTGAAGTCTCAGGCTGGAACTCCAGCGGAAACTCTTCCCACACTCCCCACACTCGTAGGGCCGTTCCCCAGTGTGGATCACCTGGTGCTGGATCAGATCCAAGCTCCGCCTGAAACCCTTCCCACATTCCAAGCACTTGTGGGGCTTCTCCCTGCCATGAGACTTCTCCACCAGCTCCAAGCTCCGGCTGGATCTCCGCCCGCCTTCCTGGCTCAGGGGGGCTCTTTCCTCCCTGCAGCTCCCTGGGCTGGGTTTGCTGCCACTCCTTGTGCGGGATCTCCAGGGCTTTTCCTCCTCCTCCATCTGGCCACACCCTGGGAGTGAAAAATCCTGGTTTGGGGAACAAAAGAAGAACAGAGCACGTTGCACTGGGAGATCCTTCTTGCCCCACTTCATCTCAAGAAGTCACTAGGCGTCATGAATCTGTAAGAACCTCCAAAACTCTAAGACTGAGCCCAAAAAATCCCCAAACATCACGATTCAGCAAAAACTCCCTTTAAATTATAAAGATTCAGCTCTCACAAAGAAACAAAGCACCAACATTTAGCCCAATAAATTGGAGAGATCCCATGAGGAATATACCATGGCCTCTCTTATTTTTGGTGTGAAATTACTTTTACAGGACTCCTCTGTCTGCTTTGTGGATAAAAACCTCTGGTGATGTCAATTTTTCCACACACCCTGGGGCTCATCCCGAATTCCTTCCACCCCCTGGGAGCGGGCAGAGAGTGCAGCTGAAGGTGCCTCACCCACTTTGGGTGATCGGCTCCCTTGGCTGGCGGCGGCACCGGGGATTGATTGGGGACCCGGGAGTGACCAGGAGACAGACGGGTGACACATCAGGGGGGTCTGTGAAGAGTCAGCAGGGAGAGAGCACTGAAAATCTCATCAGTGACTGCCTTGGGATCTTCAGGGAGTGAACATGGCAAGGCACCCATAGAGGGGAGAAAAGGGAAAGCCAGGGAGGGCTCCTGGCCAAAGGGATGATGATCCCAAAATGTCTCTGAAGGGTCCCTTGGGAGAATGTTGAGGTAGTTTGCACATTCCCCCAGAGGTAATTAAGGACATGGGCACCCAGGGGGGCAATAAGGGAAGTGGAGAAGGGATTTGGAGAACAGGGGATGGATGGTGTTGGTGAGCTGGGAAGGGTTTGGGTGAAGGGGAGTGTGCAGGAATATGGTTATGGCAAGAAACAGCAGGAAAAATCTATGTGGTATGAAAAAGGATGATGGAACAGAGAAGTAAGGGAAAAATACTGAGGATTGCGATGTTTTTCAGCAGGGTCTTATGCTCTAAATTTGCCAGCTGATCCAGATCCTTTCCTTCCCCGAGTTCCAGGACAGGAAAAGAAGTAGGTCAGGATGTCAGGGGTTTCTCTGTGGTGGGCAGCGGCAGCAGCGGGCGCAGAGGTGCGGGACCGGGAGCAGGGCTGGGGGCCTGTGGGGAGCTGCGGGGCCGGGCCGGGGCTGTGGGGCAGCCGGGGCTCAGCGCCGGGCGCTGCCTGAGCCCACCAGCCCCGGGCAGGGCCGGCAGTGGCCCCCGGCCCCCAGGAGGCTGCGGGACGCCCCGGCCGCTGCCCGGCCCCGGGGAGCTGCCGGCCCTGCCCGCCGGGGGGGCCGCCTTTGGACACTGCGGCAGGACAGGCACCGGCTCTGCCACACGGGCTGTGCAGGGGACCCTGAGCACAAGGAGCAAAACAAAGCAACATCTGGGAAATGCAGAGTGCTCATGGAAGGATCAGGATTTTCTGTGAAGGATTTGTGTTGCAGCATTTTTGAGAGAAAAGAGGACATGAGTTATGAGATTTGAGCTACTCCAGTCTAGGCCTCAGATTTGGGCCTTGTGGGCCTTCAAGCCTCTGACGCAGTTAGAAATTCAGAGCTTGTGGCGCAGATAGAAAATGTCTTAAGGTGTGATGGGGACCACTGGGTTGTTTGGGTGTGAATTAGTATAGGTTTCATAGTGTAAGGTGTAGGCCGTTTTAAGGAAAAGGTAAACAATGTTAGCCTACCAATCAGAGTGTCTTTGTTTTTGTAAACTATGTGGAAGCTTATATAAACTACCACCTTATCTTGAATAAAGGGAGAACGCTTGATTAACCACATTGGTTCAGACCTGCGTTTGTCTTGTCCAGCTTTCCGTGTTTCTGAGATTCCCTGGCTTTTAGTGGCGCCCGAACAGGGACCCAGGAGGCTCCGAAAAGGCTGCCAAATTACTTTTATAGTAACGGGGAGCTGAGTCTGAGTCGCGCGACGAAAAATCAGGTCCAAATCGCCTCATGGCGACAGGGCCGGGATCCCAAATTCACTTTTTGTGAACGGGGATCAGGTGGAACGGAGCAGAAGTCTCCAAACTCCGAATTGGGCCGTTTCCCAAGGGTAGGAAAAAGACTCTTCGCATTGTTGTTTGTTTGCGAGAGTCCGTTGGAGCAGTGGGAAGACCTCTGCGTTCACAAGGGACCCGAATGGTGGGTGTGGACGTGGCCGGGGCCGGGAAGCTGGAGCGGGGTTGCCGCCTTGCCGAAGAAAAGTGAGAGCGAAGCAACCCGCGGAGGTTGGAGGTAAGCCGCGGAGAGAGAGAGAGGGTGAGAGTTCACCATGGATGGGGATCTGCAGGCTTCAGTGCGGCTTTTCTTTCATATTCTCTCAAAGAGAGCTGAAAAAGTTAAAGAAGCCAATTTGGAACAGTTGGTTCTGTGGGCAAGAAACAAAGGCAAACTGCAAAAGCCTTCGCTGATTTTTAGTAAAGTCGAATCGCAAGAGCTGGGGCAGCTGCTTTGGCACGCAGTGATAGAGGGCAGAGAAGAGAGAGAAGCGGTGCTGGCCCCTCGCCCCCCCGCAGCAGCGGTGGCGGCGAACAACCCAGCGCGGTTTGGGGGGGCCGGGCACAGCCCTGCTAGCGGGATCGCAAAGACAGTTACACAGACAACAGCAGCGCAGATCCCCGCCCCAGGCAGCCCCCACCCCACCACCGTGGCGCTGCGCTGCCCCCTCCCACCGAGTTCAGATTCTGATGACTCAGAGCCAGACCTTCCTTTTGTCAATTGTAGCAGAACAAGCGATCACAAAACAAGATACAAAGGCAAGAAAAAGTTACAGAAAGCCTTTCCTCGTCCCTTGTTGAATGGGTTGGCAGAACTAAGGCAACGGGCTGTGGCGGAGAGCAGCAGGGTGCGGCGGTGAGCACCGGCCAGCCGCCCGGGCGGACCACAGAAGCGGCAGCGCGAAGTGGCAGCGCAGAGCGGCGGGCGTGGGGCCAGGCAGAGCGGGGCAAGGCAGAGCGGGGCCGGCCAGCACCGAGCCTGAGGCGGCCCCGGGGCGGAGCTGACTTCGGCCGAGAGACAGAAGGCTCCTTGTTGCTGAGCAACAGCGGGAGGAGGGAGATGGGCGTTCCCGGGGGCTCAGCCGCGCTGGAGTCGGAGCAGGCGGGGCGCGGCCACATCAGGGGCGTCTCCTCTCCCGTCCCCACAGTGACGCAGCAAGGCGGCGCCGCCCCCTCATCTCCCCGCAGCACCCCGCAATGGCGGCGGAGACGCTGCACAGCCTGGTTGCCATGGTAACAACAACGCTGAGAGCAGCAGTGTCACCAATGGAGGGATTGCAACACTACAGCAAAAATTTCAACAGCATTTTTCCAATTCCTTGCAAGAGTCAGAAGACGCAATGAAAAAGTATAGCAGTACCAATTGTTTTCCAAGATACCAAGAAGGATGGACATTATGCAAATCAAAGTTATTTCAAATATAATGTGGATGAAAATCACTGTAAAAAGATAGAAATGTTAATAATGATTTAATTGCCAAAAATGTCTCTGAAAACAAAGATTTGAGAAAAGTCAGTCAGATGGAATGTTGGCATTGAGTTCACAATTTTTGTTTTTAAGTTTTTATAGATAATAATACAAATAATGATGATTTTTGAGTTTTATAGATAATAAGATAAATGATGATTGTCAAGTTTTTGTAGGTAATGATAAGTAGTGATTGTTACTAATGTTATATAAATGCTTTGAAATAATTGTTTTAAACTATTTTAAACATTTCTTGTTGATAAGCTGATCATATAATGTAAGTTGTCTGATTTTGTGATAAGAATTATTATTAAGATGTTAAGGTATTGAGGTGTTGTTTTAATATTTACAGTCAGTTTTCATATGTTTTATTATTTTTCTAGGTGATTGATTGCAAGATGTGTTTTTCAGGATCCTGTGTATTTGATTTTTTAACCACTCATGTGTTTTCTTTATCCAATCTTTTATGCAGCTGCAGTTTATCTTCTTTTAAAAATTTATAGTCCAAGTTTTGGTTCAAGATTTCAGACTTCAAATTTTCAGATTTCTGAAGAAAAGGTTTGTTATATTTAGAGAATTTTTGTCTTGAACGAAATTTTGGACAGGTTCAATTATTTTATGGTTTGATAAATTTTTAATAATAAGGTTTTTTACTTATAACTGTTATTTTTAAGACTTTTTTTTTAAACATATCCTCCAATTAGAGTTTGAGCTCTGGCCAAGCTCTGGCTCTACGTGGATGGTGTGGTTGACCCAGGTGTTTTCTGCATCAAAAAGTATTCAAGTCCTTTTGGCTTGACAATTTGACCATATAGGACAGCTGAGCCGCAAAGGGAGTTTTGGAGAGACATGATCCGGACATGTTTTTTCCAAATCTCTGTTGTTTTAAGGTTTTTCAGCTGCTGCAGACTCTGGGATGACAATTTGATAGTGTAGCACTTGGTAACTGTGATTTTATATGTAATATTGATTGTGTATTATCTGATTGATTTTTATTTGTTGTTAGTTTCTTTACTATATGCATTGTTTTGTTTTTGATGTTTTTTCATGTTTATAACAAAGATGTTGATATTTCCATTTCTTCTGCAAGTTTTAGGGAACAGAATTGAGAGAGGACCCTCCAGTCCCTGTGGGGGTGTTGGGTTTGTTTGTGTTTTAACAGGTGCAGAATCTGGATGGATTTCAGTGAAGAATGTGGAACTTATCAATTGCAAGAGGGCACTGATCTCTCCACAAGTGGATCAGAAGATGCACAGAAAAAATGGATTGTGCAAAGATTTGTGTTTCACCCACAGAAGATCGTGGGCTTTGAAGTTTTTTTTATAAGTGTGTTTTTAATGATGTTATAGAATTTTTTGCTAAGTTTTAATAAGTTTTAGTAATGCCTGTGATTTTTCTGTTCATCTTGCCATTGTCTTTCAATGGCAAAAGAAAAAGAGGGAGGTCCCAACATGGATCAACAGCAATCCTGCTTGAGTAAGTGTTTTTACCCGTCCAACCAAGACGTCTGGGCAGGACAGATGCTTTTGCTGCATTGATACGAAAAGGCAGAAACAAAATTTTAGAAATAGATGAAAAAGATACCAACCCGCGGTGACAACTTCAATGACAACAGTTTGCCTGGAACATCCCGTGATGAATCCAGTTCTGATGAAAATTAAGTTTGCAGAGTACAGAAAAATAAGTTGAAATATCATAAGTGTGAAGTTAGATTTATCAGAAGTTAGTTTATTAGAAGTTATAGTTTATGTTTAGAATTAAGTTTGTTTCTTTCATGTTAAACAGGGCATTCAAAAACCTGAGAAGAATGTGGTGGGCCTCAATGTTTTTATTAAGCAGTGTTTTGGTTGTTGAAGTATCTGGAATCCTTGACATTGACAAGAGAGAAAATATGTGGATCACTTGGGCCAAACAAACTAGGCAAGATTAATTCTGCCTGTTGTTAGCCACACTGTCTAACCCCTTTTCATAATTGTTTAATTGGAGTTTCGTTGGGTCCCATGGCAGAGTTCAAAACCTGGACCCGAGCTCAAATAAATCTAAATAGCACTCTGGGAGCGCAAGCTGTTGCATTTGTGCAAAACCTTAAATTTACTGATGACAGTCTTCAAGAATTCGGTCTTTTGGGTTCTGTCCCAGGAAATTATTGCTTAATATTTGGATCTTATGCTACCAAACCAACTCAAGAAAATGGAAAATTGACAGATGACGACACTTGGTTGTCTCCCAGATCACCATTGTATTAAAACTATTCAGAATATTGTAACAATTCGACTCAATCTGTGACACCGCCAAGAGGTGGTGCAGGAAAACTGCCCCCAGGAACCTTCCTCATTTGTGGGGACCGAGCCTGGTCAGCAGTCCCTCAAAATGCTAGGGGAGGCCCATGTTATATCGGTAGGTTGACGCTTTTTGCTCCCACCATACATCAGGTTCTCTAATTGCCTCAGAAGACTCAACGAGCCAAACGCAGTGTTCTCCAAATGGACCCTAATTGTAAAGATATAGTGTCATTGTGGGGGCGTGCCTCTGTAGTAGTAGCCTCACTTTTTGCCCCAGGGAGTTGCCTCATCAAAAGTGCTCACACAATTGAGAACTCTAGCCTGCTAGACAGGAAAACAAATTAATATCACATCTAAATTGATAAGTGAGCTTGCTGCAGATGTAGACGATACCCATCATGCGGTTCTACAAAACAGAGCTGCAATTGATTTCCTTCTTTTAGCACAAGAACATGGGTGCGAAGAATTTGAAGGCATGTGCTGCATGAATTTGTCTGACCATTCTCAATCGATTTATAAACAGTTAATGCAATTGAAGGAACACATGAAAAAACTTACCATAATGGACACTCCATTTGATAACTGGCTCAATTCTTTAGGTTTTTCTGGCTGGGTCAAAGACTTAATTCGTTTTGGTATTGTACTTCTTTTTATCTTTATAGTTATTTTAATTGTTATACCGTGTTTTTTACTGTGTGTGCAAAAATTAGTTCATTGCGCCTTCACTCCAGCCTGGGTAGCTCAAAAAGAAAAAGAGGGAATTGTTGCAGCATTTTTGAGAGAAAAGAGGACATGAGTTATGAGATTTGAGCTACTCCAGTCTAGGCCTCAGATTTGGGCCTTGTGGGCCTTCAAGCCTCTGACGCAGTTAGAAATTCAGAGCTTGTGGTGCAGATAGAAAATGTCTTAAGGTGTGATGGGGACCACTGGGTTGTTTGGGTGTGAATTAGTATAGGTTTCATAGTGTAAGGTGTAGGCCGTTTTAAGGAAAAGGTAAACAATGTTAGCCTACCAATCACAGTGTCTTTGTTTCTGTAAACTATGTAGAAGCTTATATAAACTACCACCTTATCTTGAATAAAGGGAGAACGCTTGATTAACCACATGGGTTTAGACCTGCATTTGTCTTGTCCAGCTTTCCGTGTTTCTGAGATTCCCTGGCTTTTGATTTGGTTTGGGTCCCTGCAGAAAGGAAAGATTCTGCAGAAAGCTCAGCAGCTCTCAGAGGATGAGCACCCACAGGCAGTGACCGGGGCTGCAGGAGTGGCACAAGAAGGCCCTGCAGCACTTGGGCACAAAGGCACAGCAGCTGAAGGCAAGGAGGGATGAGCAAAAGGCCAAGCTGAAGGCAAAGGCCATGGCAGAGTTCCCACAGCCCCTGAGGGACCAACCCCAGGGCCCAAGGGGGCCCCAGCACCCAGGGGACGGCGTCGGCCACAAGCACCTGGCAGAGGCATTGCCCTCCTGGCCAGGGCAGAGCCCACCCAAACAGCCCCTGGGAAGGAGTCAGGGCTCCAGCTGCAGCCCACAAGGACACTGCAAGCACAGACAGCAGCACCCTCAGGAGGAGCGAGTCCACCCCTGCATGGACATGGATTGTCAAGGCTCTCTGAGCTCCCATCCCACCGGGGACCCACCACAGTTGGGTGGAGCCCTTGAGAGCATTCAGGGTGGTCTGCATTGAGAGGGGGCCTCTCCTGATGGACACAGGGGCATCTCAATCTACTCTGAATCTTAGACCTAAGGGGGGGAAAATGTAAAAAATATCTTGGATTATTCAGGGGATAAGTGGGAAAGAGGAGTGGCTTTTAGGGGTCAGTTATTGGTTAGAAAGGAAAATAATTGAGAAGTCACTTCTTAATTGCATAGCTTAGTGTTTGATTAGACTTTAAAAGCCTTGTAACAAGAGATTGTTAGCCATCTTTTGTGCTGTTTTTCCTGCACGCAGAATCTGGTGCAGACGGCGTACTGAAGTTTTGATACTATAAAGATAAACAGAAGCTGAAGACCTAAAATGCCCAATGCATCTCTCGCTCCTGACACAGAACTGCTCCAGGAGGGTATCCCCTGCCAGGGGGTTGC
The DNA here is from genome assembly GCF_048771995.1 of Taeniopygia guttata. NCBI lineage: Eukaryota > Metazoa > Chordata > Aves > Passeriformes > Estrildidae > Taeniopygia > Taeniopygia guttata. The sequence goes on along the minus strand of NC_133060.1, from coordinate 3,948,251 downwards.
CGAGGGGTTGTCCCAAGGGAGTTGTCCAACTTGGGGCCCACAAACTCACACTTTATTCAACCACTCTTAGCAGATATGGGGAAGGGTTAGAAATGCAAGAATTTTATTTGCTCCCAATTGTGACTATAGTTTACAGGGAAGGGATTTGATCACTAAACTGGGAATGCAAATTAATATTATAAAAGGTGATATAGAGGTTAGTTCTGCTGTACCTTTGTGTCACGTGTCTGGCAAGGCCTATGCTGAAGTGAACCCAGAAGTGTGGGTAGCCTGAGGGAAATGGGAGAAAATTAGATATGGAGCCTCTCTAAATTACTTCGAAGCAACCAGGACAAGTGGTCTCGAGAAGCAACACCCTATTCCAAGGGAGGGAAGTGTGAAAAATGCATATTAAAACATTGGCTCATTGCAAATATTAAAATGAATACTATATATGTTATGTTGGAAGTGCTGTATTAATCTCTTTTACGTAGTGTGCTACATACAGTTTTTAGCCTATAGCATAATATTAAAATAGAAACTATACGACATAAGATACTTTTTGTAACTAGCTCAAGGAATGGAAAAGATAATCAAGAAATTCTTTGCATTGTCCTCTCTGGATAGAGATCACAGCAACAGACACCTAGAACCCCAGAGAAGAATCATTGCCTCCTTTCCAGAAAAGCTCAGACTTCGAGGAACCAAGAAGGTTGATTATTAAGATGGGGGGGAAGCTAAAATTAAGCAGAAACACCCTGGTTTGAAAGGGATGCTTGAATCATGTATGAGATACATGAATATGCAATAGGCTATTGCTTTTAAGGGGTAATCCTTTGTAAGCAGGGTGCGCTATTTGGTGGAGTGCCAGGCACCAGGACTCCATAATTGTTTCCATTTATTGTCTCTTATTGTCCTAATTTTTATTACTATTTTCATTACTATTAAACTTCTAAAATTTTAACAAAAGTGAATGGTGTTTTTCACAGAAAGGAAGGGGAATTAGACAAAGCGCAGGACAAACCCACAGAGCTGTGTGTGCTCGTAAGAGCCTGGCACTGAAATACCCTGAGCAGGAAGGCTTCAATATCTTCTGGTAACACCATGTCAGCTGAAAGGGGGCAAAATCAATTATTGCTTCTTCAGCAACCACTGGATCACTTATTAAGATATTTCTGAAAGAAATATCTCCAAGAGAAGCAATTGTGGAAGCAGTAGCCGCAGACTCAGAACTTATTTTTACAGGGACAATCCTTCAGGGGGTTATGGCAGCTTTAGGAATACAATGGGACCTCCAGAACCCCTGGCACCCCCAGAGCTCAGGCTGGGTACAAAGAATGAATGAGGAACTGAAATAAACACCTTTGGAAGTTGGGGATACAAACCAGGATGCCATGGATACAGCTTTTGCCATTGGCTTTGGCAAGAAGAAGAGCCAGAACTAGGGCAGATACTCAGTTATTTCCCTTTGGAATTCATCTTGGGAATTCCTTACCCTGGGAATTCTCCACCTAGTGCAGGGTGCAGATAAGGGATGCACAGTTAAAGCAGTCTGTGGCCAGAATCCTGTCTCTGGTGCAATCTCCCCCCCAGGAAGCTGGGCTGGCACAGAGCCTGCCTTGGCACTTTGCTGTTGCCAACATCCCAGCAGGACATCGGCTCCTGCCTAAGGAGTGCAGAGCAGCACCACTGGTGGCCAAGTGGCGTGGCCCGTGCCAAGTGGCCCCGAGGCCAGAAAAGGCCGCCATCACAGCTGAGCACGGGGGGGGGGGGGGGGGGACCCCTCAGCCTCGGCTCCAGGTCTCTGCAGCCCCGGAGATTTGCACTTCCCGCCTGCAGCAGGAGGATGGGAGGCCCCCACTGAGCTGCACTGAAGGCAGCGCAGCAGCAGCCAGGGCTCCACAGCGGGGCAAGGCCCTGGGCCTGCCCACACATCCTCTGCTGAAATCCTCGGCCTGGCCACCCTCCTTTGGCAGCTCCAGCCACCGGGGACAGCCCTTGCTGCCACTGCTGCAGCTTCAGCGCTCTCTGGGCCTGCCCTGCCACAGCTGCTGGGGAGACAACGGGACGATTTCACTCTGGATCTCAGTTACACGCACAAACTGCACTGGCTGGGATTCCATTGCTGGAAAATATATTAAGTTCAAATTTTAAAAAAATCTTATTTCTCTACTTAGACTTGTTTTCCTTTGCCTTGGCGAAAGAAATTTTTAAGGTTTCTTTCAAGGGATGTTACACCACTCAACACACTGGGAATAGCCCAAAAGATACCCACAAAGATAACCACAAAGATAGGGACCAGCAACAAAACATCAACCCCAGCAGCAAACAGCAACCAACACCTACCCCAGACACTGCCCCAGGCACAGCTGGAGACACCTGGTCTGGAAAAGCAGGAGAAGGAAATCCAGGCGTGTGGACAGAATTAATATCAGAGGTGAAGAAACCCCAGTCCAATAGGAAACCAAATTGTAAAAACTACACAATCTGGAAGCAATGGACATTAAACCAATGGATTTTTATTGATTCAGGCTATATAATGTTTAAAAAAAATCTAGTAAAACTCACACGTCGTGGAATGATTTTCTCTGCACAGCCAGGCTCTGTGGATGAAATAATTTCTGTTGCACATCTTTGCCAGAACCAAGGAAAGCCTTGACTCTAAAAATAAAGATATTGTTGAAGAGATTTTGTTCTTCCCACAGCTTAATCTACAGGATTCCACCATGAGAATAATTTTACTTAAAATCCTGCTTTTATATTGTCAGTTGAAATTGGCCCAGGGGTGTAAGAATCAATTATTAGTCCTAAGAAAAGAAGAAGAAACTTGATTGCTTTGGAATTTTTTTTGCGTATGTTTGTGCGTGGCTATTCATGATGGCAAAATGTTGGTCTGGGTTTATCGTTCACCTTTAGGTTGCATTGTGCAAAACTAGAAGAGCTTCAAAGGTGACCACTTAAAACATAAACTGTCAATAGAATGTTGTTTAAAAAAAAAAAAAATAAAAAAAAAAGGCAGATTCAGGAGGGTCCACTGGGATGGCTGCTCTGGAAGAGAAGCTTCATTCCAGGCAGCCAGCAGAGGAGCTTTGAAAATGTAAATTAACACTGCTGGGGCAAAGTGTGGACAACAGTTCCTGGGTCTTTTGCCTGGGGCAGGAATTCGGCTCCTTCCCTCCGCCCCTCACCCCAAGCTCTGCCTGCAGATGGAATTTGCACAGCTGAAGGCAGAGCCCATGGTGAGGATCTCTGACTCTGCAACAGAAATGGCTGAAGCTCCAAAGGAAAACAGCAAATGGAGAATGTTGTGAAAACTTCACTAAAATAAGCGTGGGGGGGATGATCCCTTGGCCCACTCCAACATGTGCTGCCACTGTTTATGTTATTTAGGGAGGATTAGAGCACTGGGTTTTTTCTTTGCTACGCTGAGTTCAGAGAAATCAGTTGGGAATCCAAGTATGTGATGATTTAATTAGAGAAAAACGGTCAATTGATGTAGTCCTGGCTGAAGGGAGTGCCCAAGAACTGGGAAAAGATTGAAGGGCCACCAGAACAAATCCTACAACACCACGGACCAGCCCCTGGGGACCCTAAGGAACTCTTAATATTAAGAGACAGAGAACCCATTTATCATTTCAAAGGCATCATTAGATTACAAGCTGTCCTCGAAAAAAGAACCAACCAGACAGCTCCAACTCCTGACCTTCCTGCTGACCAATCCACTGAAATGAGGAACACAACATTTCACCATGGGATGGGATCAGATTATCTGTTAGCAGAAAAAGGTGTCGGTGGAAAATTAAATGACTAAAATGACTCTCTTTGTTGGCAAAGAGATGACAAAGGAAAAGTGGTGAAAAACATACCAAGTGAAACAAGAAAGCAGCTCATGTTCCAGCCCAAACCTGGAAAGGATGGGAATGGGACACGGTTTTATGGTTCAATGGCAAACCATGGGTTAAACGAATGCTGCTCCTCCTCTTTTGTGCTGCAGCAACTCTCATCTTCTTACCATGCTCCACACCTTGGCAGTGCAGCTCATCCAGCAGCTGAGCCAGGGGATGCAGGAGGCAGCCAGGCCTCCTGACCCACAAACGGCTACAAAAGGACAGGGAATGAGGGCACCGAGAATAATCCCAAAACCAAAGAGGACCCAGTAAGAAAAAACAGAGTCAATGATTGAATCTGTCTGGAGACAGGGCGAGGGACTTGTAGCTAAAGAAAGCAATCGGAGAAACCATCAGTTCCAATAAATGTTACCAACTGATACGGACTGCTGCTCAAAGTCCCGCTAAATTCCTGAACTTCGAGGAGAAGAACAAAGACTTAACAGAGCCATGAATATCGGCTGGTATACAAAAGGAGGGTGCATATTAACGAGGACAGGCAGCAGGCGCATCGGGAAGTCTGAACCTTCCAAGGACCTCAGCCCGTGGGCAAAGGCACAGGGAGATGCGGCCAGGAAAATGAGGATAAAAAGGAGGCTGCGGACTACAACCACGGCAGAGAGCGCACGGCAAATGCCCCACGGCCTCTCCCCCTGCTCGGCAATAAAGTCACTTTTACAGGACTCCTCGCTCTCCTCCGGCCACAGAAACCTCCGGCGACGGGAATTTCCCCGCACGCTCCCGGCCGCGGGGCAGCCCCCTCGGTCCTACCCACAGCAGCCGGGCCGAGCCAGCGCTGCTCCGGCAGCGGCTCCTGCCCAGGCCCCGGCGGGAAGGAGACCGCGGGCAGCCGCTCCCGCCGCGCCCTCAGCCCAGGGCCGGCACGGCCCGGACACGGCACCACCGACCCGCCGCAGCCCCCTGCCGCCCCCTCCGCCCGCAGCCAGCCCCGAGCCCCCGCAGAACCCAGCGCGGCTCCCACCTGCGCCGGGGCCGCCTCCGAGCTCCGCCGACGCCGCCTCACCGCGCTCCGGCCGCTGCCGCCGCTCCCGGGCCCGCACAGACCCTCCTGGCGCCAATGGCGCCGCTGCCCGCCCACGGCCGCCCTCAGCCCGCCGCCGGGGCCGTGCTGCGCCCCGCTCCCACCAATCAGCGCGCCGCAACCGCGACTGACGGCACCAGCGGCCAATGGCAGCGAGCTGGGGGCGGGCTCTGCGCACGGCCCAGACTCGCCCCGCGCTCTCAGGGCCCCCCGCGCTGCGTGAGGGCAAAGCCGGAGATGAGCAACAGCCCCGGGACGGGCCCGGGCCCGAGGCGGGATTGAGCTGCCCACACAAACAAACTTCTCCGCACCTCCCGCCACGGCTTTCCCGGCCCTGCGCCTTCCGTGCCTCCGGCTCTGCGGGAAGCCCGGGAGCCTCCCTTCTCCTGCCCCTCATTAGTGCATCGCTGCTTCGCTTTGATTTCCCCCAAAAAGGGAAACCTGCCCTAAGCCCTGTGGCTGAATATAGGAGTGGAGAGATTTCCGGCAGTGATTTACTAACATATGAATATCGATCTAATATTCCTTGGTCAACAGGAATGTCAGGAGCTGGAGCTCTCTGGTTGGTTCTTATTTCGTGGACAGCTTGTAATCTAATAATGCCATTGAAATGATAAATGGGTTCGCTGTCTCCTGATATGAATTCGTTTGGGTTCTGTGAAAAACGCCAATCACTTGTTTTAAAATCTTAAAAATTTTAAAGTAATAATATAGTTATAAAAATAGTAATAAAAATTAGAATTTTAAATTTTTTGACAATCACAGTTAGGGCAATAAAGGACAATAAAAAGCAAAGAATTACAAACGGGTTCCTATGCTTTCCTCTTGAAAGCATAGCTTGCTAACGAAGGATTAACCCTTAAAAGCAATAGCCTGTTGCATATTCATCTATCTCATACATGATGATAAATTCTTTTCAAACAAATGGTGTTCTCTGTTATTTTCAACTTCTTCCCCTTAATCCTGGCGGCTCAGACTGAGGGGAGGTGGAGGAATGATTGTTTTTTTCCAATAAGGAGGCAATTTCTCTTTAGGTTTCTTGTTGCTGTTATCTCTGTGTGAAGAATTTCTTTATTATCTCATCCTCTCATCCCTTTCTTGAGCTAGTTAAAAAATAACTTACATCACATAGTTTCTATTATAACATTATGTTATAACCTAGAACTATATCTACCAGACTACTTAAAAAGGATTAATACTGTTCTACAAAATAACTTTCCAACAAAACACATATAGTATTCGACTTAATATTTGTGAAAAGCCAATAATTTAATATGCATTTTTCATAGCTCCCAGGGGCTGGTCCACGGTGTTATAGGATTTGTTCTTGTGGCTGTTCATCTTTTCACCATTTTTGGGTGCTTTCTCCAGCCGGGGCTGTATCAATTGACCACTTTTCTCTAATTAAATCATCACATACTTGGATTCCCAACTGATTTCTCTGAACTCATCGTAGCAAAAAAAAAAAAAAACAAACAAACAAACCATGGTCTAATACACCCTAAATAACATAGACAGTGACAGCACATGTTGGGGTGGGCAGAGGGATGATTTTCCCCCCCCTTATTTTAGTGAAGTTTTCACAACATTCTCCATTTGCTGTTTTCCTTTGGAGCTTCAGCCATTTCTGTTGCAGAGTCAGAGATCCTCACCATGGGCTCTGCCTTCAGCTGTGCAAATTCCATCTGCAGGCAGAGCTTGGGGTGAGGGGCAGAGGGAAGGAGCCGAATTCCTGCCCCAGGCAAAAGACCCAGGAACTGTTGTCCACACTTTGCCCCAGCAGTGTTAATTTACATTTCTAAAGTTCCTCTGCTGGCTGCCTGGATTGAAGCTTCTCTTCCAGAGCAGCCATTGGATGACTCACCTGGCTCCCAAGGAATCTGCCATTCCCCCCCACCCTTAAGAATATTCTATTAACTATTAGCATGTTAAAAGGTGTTATAAATAAAAATGTATTCAGCCAAATTAAAAAATAAAAATAATTTTATTTGCGGTCAAATTCTATCTAGCCAGCCACGGAAAAAAAAACCAAAAAAACCACAGTGCCGAGCCCGGGGTCGGCCCTGGGTGTGCAACAAGGAGTCAGCCTCAGCAGAGGTTTTTCTCCATGCCCACACACTTCCATCCTGGCACAAGCAATTTTTATAGGGAAAATTCCGCCTGAGGCCAAGATTTCTGCAATCAGTCTTTTCTTCTATTCAGAGTCCATATGTTAATAAGATTTTCTTTTTTGGAGATGAGGCAGAACAATTCAGTGTCCGGAGTTGAATCCCGTGATGAAATTTACGGGAACGCTGCATTCACAAGTATCTGTCAGGATTTCCATGATATCCATCTCAGGTCATTCAAGCAATGATCAGCACTTGGTGTCCCTCGTATCTCTCCAGACATGGCCCATCTCCTGGCAAGCTGTACCTTTTCTGTTGGCCTTGATTATTTGGTTTTCATTTCTCTTCCCCCCTTTAAAATATCCAGCACTGAGGGAAAAATAAAAACATTGATCTTACAAATGGGTGGGGACTTGGGGGAATATAGACATTGAGAGTGATATGGGGACACGTGGACATGGAGGGGGATGTCGCCATTTGTGGGGACATGGGCACAGATGGAGAGTGGAGGACAATGACAGGGATGGAAACATGGTGGGGAGACAGCCATGGGTGAGGACATGGTGGGACATGGCCAGTGACATGTGGGGACACGGACATGGCCGGTGCCATGGGGGGAACTTGTAGGGGATGTGGCTGGGAGGGACTTGGGCCTTGCTGAGGCCTTTGGGGAGCCAGGGCCGAGCGGCTCCGGCTGCGCTGGGAGACCCTGGCGGAGGTTCTGGGGCAGCTGCTGAAGGACCCCTGCCCTGGAGCCCCAGCCGGGCATTGGGCTCCTGGAAGGGGATGAACGTCCTTGTCCCCAGGAGGGGGTCTCGGGGGCGGCTGAGGGGCCACAACGGGGAGGGGAAAGCCTGACAGAGCTGTCACACTCCAAAGCTACACCCCAAAAGTCCCAAAACTCAGGGATTCCTCCCAGGAAAAAGCAGCCAGGAGGGGTCTGGATTGAGAGAAAGGGGGGGTGTGACCCCCAGACTGAGCAGGAGTGGCTTGGAACCCCCAAAACCAAGCATGGGGGATGGGGGTGGGGTTGGGGAATGATGAGAAGGGCACGGAAGAGTGGGAGAAAGGAGGAGTCTTGGACTCCCAAAGAGAGCAGGAGAGGCATGGGACCCTCAAATTGAGTTGGAGGGGTCTGTGGGTGTGGGGAATGATGACAAAGGGGAAGGAAAGGTGGGGATGGGACAGAAAAAGGGTGGTTCCATGGGGATCCCTTTGTGTCCCCATTACTCAATCCCTTGTGTAATCCCTGGGGCTCCCAGGGGCCATGATGGGGGGCTGCACAATACCTATCCCTATGGGGCCCATCGAGGGTTCTCCCCACCCAACAGCCAGTCCTGCGGTGGCTGTGGGGCAAAGGCGGGACGGAAAGGGGTGTCTGGGGTGGGCAGGGAGGAGTGAGAGGAAGAGGGAGCAAGAAGATGAAGAAGGAGTGAGGACTAGGAGGAGGAAGAGGAGGAACAGCTACAGGAGCAAGATGAGGAGGAGCAGCAGGAGAACCATGCGGTTACCCGGCCCACCCAACGAGTCCGCAGCTCTTCTTGGCTCCAGCAGCATCACCTCCTGCACATCCTGCAGGTGAGTGGGGAGAGGGGGCTCATCTCACATCTCTCAGGGATTGTCCAGGAGGGCTTTTTGTGAGGGAGGGGATGTTTGGATCTTGAAGGTCCCAGAAGCTAATCCACAAATGCCACTTGGGGGAACCTTGAAGAATCCACGTGGTGATCGCCTGTCAGGGGCCCGGGAGGTGGGGTGACATCGGTTTTGGGGCTCACTGGAAGTGGGGAGAGCTGCAAGGGGTGATCCCATAGATGGGGGTCCCCTGAAAGCCTAGAGGGGTGGGGGAGGCTGGAGATGAGCAGGGTCTGGGCCCACCCGACAGTGGACGGGGTGGTGACTTCTAGAGCTGGACTTGGGCAGTGGGACCATGAAACCCAAGGTGCTAATGCGTTGTTTTTCCCCCAAGCATGGTTTTGTCAATCCCAAACTTTGCCTGGATGGAGGTGGAGGAGGCTGTAAGAAAGAGGAAGATGCCCTGCAACAAAGAGGCAGGTGAGGAGGAAGTCACTGCCCTTTTCCCCCTCTCCTCTGCTCCATCTCCCAGCCCAGCATCACCTCTCGCTGCAGGACAACCCCGCTGATCTCTTTCCCCTTCCCTCTGGCACGGAGGCAGATCCCATCCTCTCAGTGTCCACCTTCCTTCCTCTCCTTGTTCTGTCCATCCATTCACATTCCTTTCCCATCTCCTTCCTCCCTTGTTCCTTCCTCTCCTTCTGCCTTTTCCTTTTCCCTTCTCTCTGTCGCTTCCCCTCCTTGTCCTTCCTCCCCCAGACACTGAGCTGCGGACAGAGACCAGGGAGAACAAATCCCTGCCACAGAACGTCGTGGAAGAGGCCATTTGGAACGGCTCTATGGCGCAGGCATGAATAGGGAGGAAAAGCCCCAGAGATCCCACACGAGGAGGGGCTGCAAACCCAGACCAGGGGGCTGTGAGGAGGGAAAAGCCTCCCTGTGCTGGGAAGGGTGTGGGGAATGTGAGAAGAGCTTCAGGCAAAGCTCAGCAGTGCTGGATGTAGAGATTCCATGGGGATGCAGAGATGCCCCTGCAGCCCCTGGAGGAGCCAGGCTGGAGCTCGGCGATGCCTGAGAGGAGGCTGTGACCCCGTGGGCAGAGGGGCCCCGCTGGAGCAGCCTGGCCTGGCAGGACCGAGCCCGTGGCACAGTGACCCACGCTGCAGCACTTGGAGGGGGCTGTGCCCCAGGGGATGGACTCGGCTCGGAGAAGTTCCTGGAGAAGTCTCGGCTGGGAGAGAGCGCAGGGTGCAGCAGGGAACGACTCCTGTCCCTGAGCAGAGGGAGAAGCCGCGGGGGATGAGCTGAGCACGGCCCCATTCCCTGTCTCCTGCCCTGCCGGGGGAGGAGGTGCAGCTGGGAGCAGGGAGGCGTGGGGAAAGCTGCATTTAAGGCTCTGCACTGACTTCTCCTCATCCTGCTCTGAGTCTTTGGAGTTTTCTGCCAGAAATCTCTCCCCTCCCCCGCTCACCCACAGGGCTTTGGGCAGGTTTCCCTTTTTGGGGGAAATCAAAGCGAAGCAGCGATGCACTAATGAGGGGCAGGAGAAGGGAGGCTCCCGGGCTTCCCGCAGAGCCGGAGGCACGGAAGGCGCAGGGCCGGGAAAGCCGTGGCGGGAGGTGCGGAGAAGTTTGTTTGTGTGGGCAGCTCAATCCCGCCTCGGGCCCGGGCCCGTCCCGGGGCTGTTGCTCATCTCCGGCTTTGCCCTCACGCAGCGCGGGGGGCCCTGAGAGCGCGGGGCGAGTCTGGGCCGTGCGCAGAGCCCGCCCCCAGCTCGCTGCCATTGGCCGCTGGTGCCGTCAGTCGCGGTTGCGGCGCGCTGATTGGTGGGAGCGGGGCGCAGCACGGCCCCGGCGGCGGGCTGAGGGCGGCCGTGGGCGGGCAGCGGCGCCATTGGCGCCAGGAGGGTCTGTGCGGGCCCGGGAGCGGCGGCAGCGGCCGGAGCGCGGTGAGGCGGCGTCGGCGGAGCTCGGAGGCGGCCCCGGCGCAGGTGGGAGCCGCGCTGGGTTCTGCGGGGGCTCGGGGCTGGCTGCGGGCGGAGGGGGCGGCAGGGGGCTGCGGCGGGTCGGTGGTGCCGTGTCCGGGCCGTGCCGGCCCTGGGCTGAGGGCGCGGCGGGAGCGGCTGCCCGCGGTCTCCTTCCCGCCGGGGCCTGGGCAGGAGCCGCTGCCGGAGCAGCGCTGGCTCGGCCCGGCTGCTGTGGGTAGGACCGAGGGGGCTGCCCCGCGGCCGGGAGCGTGCGGGGAAATTCCCGTCGCCGGAGGTTTCTGTGGCCGGAGGAGAGCGAGGAGTCCTGTAAAAGTGACTTTATTGCCGAGCAGGGGGAGAGGCCGTGGGGCATTTGCCGTGCGCTCTCTGCCGTGGTTGTAGTCCGCAGCCTCCTTTTTATCCTCATTTTCCTGGCCGCATCTCCCTGTGCCTTTGCCCACGGGCTGAGGTCCTTGGAAGGTTCAGACTTCCCGATGCGCCTGCTGCCTGTCCTCGTTAATATGCACCCTCCTTTTGTATACCAGCCGATATTCATGGCTCTGTTAAGTCTTTGTTCTTCTCCTCGAAGTTCAGGAATTTAGCGGGACTTTGAGCAGCAGTCCGTATCAGTTGGTAACATTTATTGGAACTGATGGTTTCTCCGATTGCTTTCTTTAGCTACAAGTCCCTCGCCCTGTCTCCAGACAGATTCAATCATTGACTCTGTTTTTTCTTACTGGGTCCTCTTTGGTTTTGGGATTATTCTCGGTGCCCTCATTCCCTGTCCTTTTGTAGCCGTTTGTGGGTCAGGAGGCCTGGCTGCCTCCTGCATCCCCTGGCTCAGCTGCTGGATGAGCTGCACTGCCAAGGTGTGGAGCATGGTAAGAAGATGAGAGTTGCTGCAGCACAAAAGAGGAGGAGCAGCATTCGTTTAACCCATGGTTTGCCATTGAACCATAAAACCGTGTCCCATTCCCATCCTTTCCAGGTTTGGGCTGGAACATGAGCTGCTTTCTTGTTTCACTTGGTATGTTTTTCACCACTTTTCCTTTGTCATCTCTTTGCCAACAAAGAGAGTCATTTTAGTCATTTAATTTTCCACCGACACCTTTTTCTGCTAACAGATAATCTGATCCCATCCCATGGTGAAATGTTGTGTTCCTCATTTCAGTGGATTGGTCAGCAGGAAGGTCAGGAGTTGGAGCTGTCTGGTTGGTTCTTTTTTCGAGGACAGCTTGTAATCTAATGATGCCTTTGAAATGATAAATGGGTTCTCTGTCTCTTAATATTAAGAGTTCCTTAGGGTCCCCAGGGGCTGGTCCGTGGTGTTGTAGGATTTGTTCTGGTGGCCCTTCAATCTTTTCCCAGTTCTTGGGCACTCCCTTCAGCCAGGACTACATCAATTGACCGTTTTTCTCTAATTAAATCATCACATACTTGGATTCCCAACTGATTTCTCTGAACTCAGCGTAGCAAAGAAAAAACCCAGTGCTCTAATCCTCCCTAAATAACATAAACAGTGGCAGCACATGTTGGAGTGGGCCGAGGGATCATCCCCCCCACGCTTATTTTAGTGAAGTTTTCACAACATTCTCCATTTGCTGTTTTCCTTTGGAGCTTCAGCCATTTCTGTTGCAGAGTCAGAGATCCTCACCATGGGCTCTGCCTTCAGCTGTGCAGATTCCATCTGCAGGCAGAGCTTGGGGTGAGGGGCAGAGGGAAGGAGCCGAATTCCTGCCCCAGGCAAAAGACCCAGGAACTGTTGTCCACACTTTGCCCCAGCAGTGTTAATTTACATTTTCAAAGCTCCTCTGCTGGCTGCCTGGAATGAAGCTTCTCTTCCAGAGCAGCCATCCCAGTGGACCCTCCTGAATCTGCCTTTTTTTTTTATTTTTTTTTTTTTTAAACAACATTCTATTGACAGTTTATGTTTTAAGTGGTCACCTTTGAAGCTCTTCTAGTTTTGCACAATGCAACCTAAAGGTGAACGATAAACCCAGACCAACATTTTGCCATCATGAATAGCCACGCACAAACATACGCAAAAAAAATTCCAAAGCAATCAAGTTTCTTCTTCTTTTCTTAGGACTAATAATTGATTCTTACACCCCTGGGCCAATTTCAACTGACAATATAAAAGCAGGATTTTAAGTAAAATTATTCTCATGGTGGAATCCTGTAGATTAAGCTGTGGGAAGAACAAAATCTCTTCAACAATATCTTTATTTTTAGAGTCAAGGCTTTCCTTGGTTCTGGCAAAGATGTGCAACAGAAATTATTTCATCCACAGAGCCTGGCTGTGCAGAGAAAATCATTCCACGACGTGTGAGTTTTACTAGATTTTTTTTAAACATTATATAGCCTGAATCAATAAAAATCCATTGGTTTAATGTCCATTGCTTCCAGATTGTGTAGTTTTTACAATTTGGTTTCCTATTGGACTGGGGTTTCTTCACCTCTGATATTAATTCTGTCCACACGCCTGGATTTCCTTCTCCTGCTTTTCCAGACCAGGTGTCTCCAGCTGTGCCTGGGGCAGTGTCTGGGGTAGGTGTTGGTTGCTGTTTGCTGCTGGGGTTGATGTTTTGTTGCTGGTCCCTATCTTTGTGGTTATCTTTGTGGGTATCTTTTGGGCTATTCCCAGTGTGTTGAGTGGTGTAACATCCCTTGAAAGAAACCTTAAAAATTTCTTTCGCCAAGGCAAAGGAAAACAAGTCTAAGTAGAGAAATAAGATTTTTTTAAAATTTGAACTTAATATATTTTCCAGCAATGGAATCCCAGCCAGTGCAGTTTGTGCGTGTAACTGAGATCCAGAGTGAAATCGTCCCGTTGTCTCCCCAGCAGCTGTGGCAGGGCAGGCCCAGAGAGCGCTGAAGCTGCAGCAGTGGCAGCAAGGGCTGTCCCCGGTGGCTGGAGCTGCCAAAGGAGGGTGGCCAGGCCGAGGATTTCAGCAGAGGATGTGTGGGCAGGCCCAGGGCCTTGCCCCGCTGTGGAGCCCTGGCTGCTGCTGCGCTGCCTTCAGTGCAGCTCAGTGGGGGCCTCCCATCCTCCTGCTGCAGGCGGGAAGTGCAAATCTCCGGGGCTGCAGAGACCTGGAGCCGAGGCTGAGGGGTCCCCCCCCCCCCCCCCCCGTGCTCAGCTGTGATGGCGGCCTTTTCTGGCCTCGGGGCCACTTGGCACGGGCCACGCCACTTGGCCACCAGTGGTGCTGCTCTGCACTCCTTAGGCAGGAGCCGATGTCCTGCTGGGATGTTGGCAACAGCAAAGTGCCAAGGCAGGCTCTGTGCCAGCCCAGCTTCCTGGGGGGGAGATTGCACCAGAGACAGGATTCTGGCCACAGACTGCTTTAACTGTGCATCCCTTATCTGCACCCTGCACTAGGTGGAGAATTCCCAGGGTAAGGAATTCCCAAGATGAATTCCAAAGGGAAATAACTGAGTAACTGCCCTAGTTCTGGCTCTTCTTCTTGCCAAAGCCAATGGCAAAAGCTGTACCCGTGGCATCTTAGTTTCTATCCCCAGCTTCCAAAGGTGTTTATTTCAGTTCCTCATTCATTCTTTGTACCCAGCGTGAGCTCTGGGGGTGCCAGGGGTTCTGGAGGTCCCATTGTATTCCTAAAGTTGCCATAACCCCCTGAAGTATTGTCCCTGTAAAAATAAGTTCTGAGTCTGCAGCTACTGCTTCCACAATTGCTTCTCTTGGAGATATTTCTTTCAGAAATATCTTAATAAGTGATCCAGTGGTTGCTGAAGAAGCAATAATTGATTTTGCCCCCTTTCAGCTGACATGGTGTTACCAGAAGATATTGAAGCCTTCCTGCTCAGGGTATTTCAGTGCCCGGCTCTTACGAGCACACACAGCTCTGTGGGTTTGTCCTGCACTTTGTCTAATTTCCCTTCCTTTCTGTGAAAAACACCATTCACTTTTGTTAAAATTTTAGAAGTTTAATAGTAATGAAAATAGTCATAAAAATTAGGACAATAAGAGACAATAAATGGAAACAATTATGGAGTCCTGGTGCCTGGCACTCCACCAAATAGCGCACCCTGCTTACAAAGGATTACCCCTTAAAAGCAATAGCCTATTGCATATTCATGTATCTCATACATGATTCAAGCATCCCTTTCAAACCAGGGTGTTTCTGCTTAATTTTAGCTTCTCCCCCATCTTGTAAATCAGCCTTCTTGGTTCCTCGAAGTCTGAGCTTTTCTGGAAAGGAGGCAATGATTCTTCTCTGGGGTTCTAGGTGTCTGTTGCTGTGATCTCTATCCAGAGAGGATAATGCAAAGAATTTCTTGATTATCTTTTCCATTCCTTGAGCTAGTTACAAAAAGTATCTTATGTCGTATAGTTTCTATTTTAATATTATGCTATAGGCTAAAAACTGTATGTAGCACACTACGTAAAATAGATTAATACAGCACTTCCAACATAACATATATAGTATTCATTTTAATATTTGCAATGAGCCAATGTTTTAATATGCATTTTTCACACTTCCCTCCCTTGGAATAGGGTGTTGCTTCTCGAGACCACTTGTCCTGGTTGCTTCGAAGTAATTTAGAGAGGCTCCATATCTAATTTTCTCCCATTTCCCTCAGGCTACCCACACTTCTGGGTTCACTTCAGCATAGGCCTTGCCAGACACGTGACACAAAGGTACAGCAGAACTAGCCTCTGTATCACCTTTTATAATATTAATTTGCATTCCCAGTTTAGTGATCAAATCCCCTCCCTGTAAACTATAGTCACAATTGGGAGCAAATAAAATTCTTGCATTTCTAACCCTTCCCCATATCTGCTAAGAGTGGTTGAATAAAGTGTGAGTTTGTGGGCCCCAAGTTGGACAACTCCCTTGGGACAACCCCTCGGCAACCCCCTGGCAGGGGACACCCTCCTGGAGCAGTTCTGTGTCAGGAGCGAGAGATGCATTGGGCATTTTAGGTCTTCAGCTTCTGTTTATTTTTATAGTATCAAAACTTCAGTACGCCGTCTGCACCAGATTCTGCGTGCAGGAAAAACAGCACAAAAAATGGCTAACAATCTCTTGTTACAAGGCTTTTTAAGTCTAATCAAAAACTAAGCTATGCAATTAAGAAGTGACTTCTCAATTATTTTCCTTTCTAACCCAATAACTGACCCCTAAAAGCCACTCCTCTTTCCCACTTATCCCCTGAATAATCCAAGATATTTTTTACATTTTCCCCCCCTTAGGTCTAAGATTCAGAGTAGATTGAGATGCCCCTGTGTCCATCAGGAGAGGCCCCCTCTCAATGCAGACCCACCCTGAATGCTCTCAAGGGCTCCACCCAAGTGTGGTGGGTCCCCGGTGGGATGGGAGCTCAGAGAGCCCTGACAATCCATGTCCATGCAGGGGTGGACTCGCTCCTCCTGAGGGTGCTGCTGTCTGTGCTTGCAGTGTCCTTGTGGGCTGCAGCTGGAGCCCCGACTCCTTCCCAGGGGCTGTTTGGGTGGCTCTGCCCTGGCCAGGAGGGCAATGCCTCTGCCAGGTGCTTGTGGCCGACGCCGTCCCCTGGGTGCTGGGGCCCCCTTGGGCCCTGGGGTTGGTCCCTCAGGGGCTGTGGGAACTCTGCCATGGCCTTTGCCTTCAGCTTGGCCTTTTGCTCATCCCTCCTTGCCTTCAGCTGCTGTGCCTTTGTGCCCAAGTGCTGCAGGGCCTTCTTGTGCCACTCCTGCAGCCCCGGTCACTGCCTGTGGGTGCTCATCCTCTGAGAGCTGCTGAGCTTTCTGCAAAATCTTTCCTTTCTGCAGGGACCCAAACCAAATCCTTTCACAGAAAATCCTGATCCTTCCATGTGCACTCTGCATTTCCCAGAGGTTCCTTTGTTTTGCTCCTTGTGCTCAGGGTCCCCTGCACAGCCCGTGTGGCAGAGCCGGTGCCTGTCCTGCCGCAGTGTCCAAAGGCGGCCCCCCCGGCGGGCAGGGCCGGCAGCTCCCCGGGGCCGGGCAGCGGCCGGGGCGTCCCGCAGCCTCCTGGGGGCCGGGGGCCACTGCCGGCCCTGCCCGGGGCTGGTGGGCTCAGGCAGCGCCCGGCGCTGAGCCCCGGCTGCCCCACAGCCCCGGCCCGGCCCCGCAGCTCCCCACAGGCCCCCAGCCCTGCTCCCGGTCCCGCAGCTCTGCGCCCGCTGCTGCCGCTGCCCAGCACAGAGAAACCCCTGACATCCTGACCTCCTGCTTTTCCTCTCCTGGAAACCAGGCCTAGAAAGGGCTTCGATCACTTGGCAAATTTTGAGGATAAGATGGTGCTGAAAAACTTCCCAATCCTCACAATTCATTCTTTTCCTTCTCTTTTACATCTTTTTTTTTCTTCTCATACAGATTCCTCCTGCCGCTTCTTGCCTGAACCATATTGCTGCACACTCCCCTTCACCCAATCCCTTCCCAGCACACCAACATCATCCATCCCCTGTTGTCCAAATCCCTTCTAGACTTCCCTTATTGCCCCACCCGGGTGTCCATGTCCTTAATTACCTCTAGGAGGATGTGTAAACTGCCTCAATATTGTCCCTTTTTTATCACATATGATAATAATGGTTAAGTCTTGGTTCTTTTCCTCGAAAGTCAGGAATTTAGCAGGGCTGTGGCTGAGCAGCAGTCCATGTCAAATAATATTTTCTGAAACTGATGGTTTCTTCTGTCACTTCCTTATCTACAAGTCCCTTGCCCTATCTCAAAGGAGACTCCCACCATTTCTTTGTACAGACATTTCTTCTCATTCTTTTCAACACAATGGAAAAGTGAGGGGAGAAACCATAAAAGGGCATTTAGGACACCAAAACTATTTGAGAGATGGGAGGGTCAGCCCTAAACTGAGCCAGAGGGATTTAGAAGGGATGACGGAAAAGGGATGGGAGAGGTGGATAACGGGAGGAGGGACTGTGGTGCTGTCCCTTTGTTTCCCCATCACTTGATCCCTGGAGCAATTCCCCAGTGCTGTGGGAGGGGATGGATCTGCACTGGAGGGTTCCCCAAACCCCTTGTCCATTCTTGGGGTGCTCCCTGGGGTGGTTCCTCCCACCCAGCAGCTGGTGATGCTTTACCTGTGGGGCAGACGGGGGTGGGAGAGGGGGATCTGGGGTGGTCATGAAGGAGGAGGGGAGGGAGAGAGGAGAAGGAGGAACAGGAAGAGGAGCAGAAGAAGAAACACAAGTCTCCATCCTGCTGGTGTATCAGGGAGTCTTCCAGAGGGGTTCTTCTAGGGGAATTGTTTGGAGTTTGCAGGTTCCAGAAATGAGACCCAAATATTTTTGTGGTCCCTGGGAGGCCTTGGGGTTTTAGCAGGAAAAGTCTGGGTCTTGCTGCATCACAGTTTCCACTTCAGGAGGATATTTGGAGATCCACAAGATGATCACCAGGTACTGGTGGGAGGAGCACATCAGTCTTGGGGCACTCCAGAAGAGCGGTGGAGGGGAACTGCAAGACCCCTGAAGTGGTGAGGGTGGAGAGAGGCAATTCCGGAGCTGTTGGACCCTGGGCATCCTGAAGGGTGGGAGGAGAAGAGCCTTGAGTTGGGGGACCCCTGGGAGCCATGGAATCCTGTAATAGGGAGTCAGGGGAGAAGGGGTCATTGGGACCTTCAAATACCCTGGGTCATCTGTAAGACCCAAGAATAGAGGAGCCACTGGAGCCCCATCAGCCAAGGGAAGGGAAACCCCCACAGCCTGGAGTGGAGAAAGGAGGTGATCTCCTGTGAGGATTTCTTTTGGGGCTGAACCTTCATGTTTTGGAGATTTTTATGGACACAAAATATCCAGTCACTTCCTGAGAGGAACTTGGGCAGGAGGAACCCCAGCCTAAGGTGCTCACCTATTGTTTCTCCTTGCCAAACCAGGATTTGTCATTCCTAAGCCTTGGGCCAATGGAGAAGAAGGAAAAGCCTCAGAGATGCCACAGGAGGAGGGGCTGCAAACCCAGCCCAGGGAGCTGCAAGAAGGAAAGACCCCCTCTGTGCCAGGAAGGTGGTCTGAGGTCCAGCCAGAGCTTGGAGCTGGTGGAGAAGCCTCACAAGTGCTTGGAATGTGGGAAGGGCTTCAGCCAGAGCTCCCACCTTGTCCGGCACCAGAGGATCCACACTGGGGAACAGGTGGACCAACCCTACAAATGTGGGGAATGTGAGAAGAGCTTCAGAGACAGCTCCAACCTGATCCGGCATCTGAGGATTCACACTGGGGAACGGCCCTATGAGTGTTTTGAGTGTAAGAAGAGTTTCAGACAGAGCTGCAGCCTGGTGGAACACCGGAGAATTCACACTGGGGAAAAGCCCTACGAGTGCTTGGAGTGTGGGAAGAGCTTCGGGTGGAACTCTGACCTGATCCGGCACCAGAGGACCCACACTGGTGAGAGGCCCTATGAGTGTGGGGAGTGTGGGAAGAGGTTTCGGAGCAACTCGCATCTCCTCCTGCATCTGCGGACTCACACGGATGAGAGGCCCTTCCGCTGCCCCGACTGCGGGAAGGGCTTCAACCGTAACTCACACCTGACCCTGCACCGGCGCATCCACACTGGGGAGAGGCCCTATAAGTGTCTTGAGTGTGGGAAGAGCTTCTCCTCCAGCTCTGGCTTGACCCAGCACCAACGGAGGCACCAGTAAGGTGAATGATTAAAACCAAAAATCAAGGACAAAGCCTCTCTTACTAGCCAAAGTTCAAAAGTGGTATGTTTATTACACTGGCGGGTGGTACTGTGGGGATCGTCCCCGAAAAGCATGACCGTACTGCACAAGGTTCTTTGCCTTCTATTTATTTCCCAAAATATTACATATGCACAACCCCAGCGCCTCCCATCTTCGCTCTGTATTAAAATGAGGCTATTAGTCTTTCACACATATGCAATTCTTCTCTTGATTTGGGTCAGTGGTCTCAAATTGGGTCAGTGGTCTCAGGGATGAAGTCAGGAAAGTCTTTGTCAGGGCTCTGTGACCCTCTGGCACAATCCAAGGCCCCCTGGTTTGGGATGGATTGACATAGAGTCCGGGTGCTGGGCATTGTTCTACTGGTTTCAATATGTTCCTGAAATGGTTCACTTGCTCCACTTCTTTCTATAAATGATCTCATAATATAACAATTGGCTTTAGCTTAAGCATCTAATAATCATTAACCTATCGTTGTGCCAACTTCAGTATGAATTGATTCTAACCCTCAGCTGTTGGGGAATGGCTGCAGAAGCAGGGCCACGGGTTGATGGAACAGCTGTTCCAGCAATCCCTGTTTAAGGCCTGGGAACAGTACACTGGGCATGGCCTGGGAGCAGCACACATCGGCACGTACAGATAACAAGGACAGCCTATCCTTGAGATATGAGTTATCCAAGAACAGGATGTGAAACAAGATGTACCTAGCGAAATGAGATGTACTGAGCTGAGAGATGAGGAACTTGGCTGCAGCTGTAACCACAAGTAGGAGAAATATGTAACTATGACCTTTATGAAATAACCAATGAGAGCTTGTTGCTGAAGAGATGCCTGTAGAAAACCCTATATAAGCTGACAGAATCTTTGAATAAATTGAAGCTTGCTTATCAATCATATTGATTGTGTGCTTGTCTTCCCTCACCACTCGCATCACTCAGTTAAATCTTAACCCTTTAGAATCATCATTCAAAGGGAAGCCCTGTGAGTGGCCCAAGTGCCAGAAGAGCTCCATGCGCTGCTTCAACTCCATCCCCTGTGGAGACTCAGCGGCCTGCCAGTGGGGCTGTAACACTTCCAACTCTGGTGGGACAGAAACAAGCAGAGAGAAGCACCCCTCTTAGGTTAGGGTTAGAGGAGCCCTCCCTCCCATAGGCCTCTGCAGGCACATGTAATGTGTTAAATTTCATTGGTTTACTCAGTTGACATTACCCCTGTTCAGCCCCTTTTTACCATATTTGTAAATATGGAACAATAAAAATATTGTATCCCCCTAGAATGTTCTTCCCTCTTCTGTTGCTGTTGAGGCAGGATGGGAATGAAGAGACTCTGACCAGAAGGCTGCTGAGAGTAAAACTCCGGTTTATTCAAAATACACTGCTCTTTTAAGCAGAGATTCATGAGGACCAACTATTGGTCCTGAAGTGGAAACAACTTACAGCATTGGTGCAAAGTACTTGATGCACAGTGATAGAACTTAACTATAAAGAATGTGAAAAACAAGAGAGATAGGGAATTATTTACATTGTTTTCCAACTCTTTCCCATGCTTCTGCCTGGCTAGAAATTCCTGTTTCTCTCTTTGGCTGAATCTGAGACCTACACTCTTCTGGTCGCCACTGTCCCCAGTTTGCTGCTGTGTTCTGCTCCTGTTACACCATTGGTTCCCCTAGTTTGCTGTCCTTCCTCTGCAGCACTTTTCCCTGTTTGCATTGGTCCTTGACCTTCAGATCTGCCTGTTTTTCTGTATTTAACCCTGTGTCCTCAACCCTGCTGGGTCTTTGTCCCTGAGTCTTCTTCATGGCAATAAAGGGCTTTTGGATCTCCAAAAAAAGACTCGTCCCTCACCTCCTTCACCAGCTCCTTTAGCAAGTGTGCTCCAGGCCTTGAAAGTGCAGGTCGCTGACTGGGACTCGTTCAGGCGCGCCGCTTCAGTCTCCCATTGGAGGATCTGCACTGGATGATCCCAGACGACCTCCGTTGGGAAGATCTCTGGTGACCCCTGTTTAGTGTGATCTCCGTTAGGTGGGGGGAAGGTGTTCGACAAGATTTCTTTCCCTTCTCCTCGTCCTGCTGTGATTTGGTTGGCAATAAATTCACACCTTGTACCCAGGCTGGGTCTGTTTTGCTCATGCTGGTGCTTGGGGCAGGATCTCTCCCAGTTTTCTCTGCACTCCTGGGCTTTTCCTTGTGTTTCTTTTCCCTGTGCAGTTGCAGAGGGCAGGGACAGAGCGGTTTTGGTGGCTCCCAGCATTCTGGTAGGACCAGACCAGCCCAGCCCCAAGGTTCCGAGGGGCTTCTGGGGGTCCCCCATTTGTGGGTGTCTTGGTTTGGAAAGACAGATGTCTGCTAAGGAAGGCAGAAGCCTCCCCTGAAATGGAAAACTAAACCCCCTCCCTCTGAATTGTTATAAATTTGAAATTAAGGGGGGTTCTCCGGCAAAGATATGGGAAATCAAATAACAGTTCTTTATTTGGGAAGAAAATAAAAAAAACCCCAGAATAAACAATGAAGTAATACAAAACAACACTGACAGAGTCAGAATACGACCTGACACCTTGTTGGTCAGGGTGTTGGTAGCAGTCCAGTTGAAATGGTAGCTGCAGTCCTCCTGGAGTGGCAATTGTGGTTCTGTTGGAGCAGTGATCCTGTAGAAGGGCGTAGTCTTCCTCTGAAGATCCAGTGGAAAAGGCAGCTGTTCTGCTGGGAAGCCAGTGTAAAGGCTGTTCTGGTGTCCCAAAAGCTCAGATTATATCCAGTTAGGAATGCTTGGCTCCTCTCTCTAAGTGGAGCATCTCACAATGGGATGCTGTAATTTTTATCAGTCATGCAGTGACATTCAATAGCCCATTAACAGCAGATGCCTCCCTGGAGGGAGCACTGGTTTGTGGAAGAGATAAAGAAAACTGCCCAATTAACAGAAAATAACGGCCTGGCCTCTAACAGATGACAAATAGAATACACATTGCCTTGCAATCTAGGACAGTGGGGCATCCCTGCTGGAGGAGGGTGTCCCCCCTTGGTGCAGCCCCAGTCCTTGGGCAGTGTTCAGCCAAGCAGAGAACACTCAGCTGGAGCCTCATTTCTGGGCACACTTGAGCCCCTGGACATCTTAATACCCATCTTGGAGTTCACCTGAGTTTCTGAATATCTGGAATCCCATTTTTAGAGCTGTTTTGGGTTTGCACAGACTGTTTTTTGTAGCAGGGGTGCTTCAGGGGTGGGTTCTGAGAGAAGCTACTGGAAGCTTCTGAAACGTGGATAAAATAATCAAACCCCACAATTTCAATAAAGATTTGTAGGGAACAGTATGTTTATTCACAGTGCTGGACGCATGTAGGGACTCCATGCCCTTCAATGGACATGCGCACCTCTGAGAACTCCCAATCCTTTTTTATTACCCTTACTAATTTCCATATGTATAGAATTCCACAATATGTTGATGCATATTTATTCTGCTGATTTCGTGTTACACTTACAGCTAGTTACACTTGACTCAGTTTTTGTCAGAAAGTACAGAAAGAACTCCTGGGTCACCCTGCCCTGTCTGCTTCAAGGTCCGAGGAGTCTTTCTTATGTCTCATCTTTTAGTATGGAAATTTGCATTCTTTCTCCTTAGCTGGGGTAGTTTTGCTAGTGCTGCAGTTACCAGAATAAACAGCATATTTAGCAAGCTCCAAGTGGCACATTTCACCTAAATCCAAATGGATTTCTACCCTGTTAAATTTTCACTCTGTGTCATGCCTCCCTTTCCTTAAAATGATAAGTAAATTCTTTTACTTGATGCAAATCCTTACATTAATAAGTGTCCCTTAGGGCTTTGCTATGTACATTTGACCGACTAGGCACAATTGCAGTAGTACAAGGACTTCTCAAGCATACACAATCTTTACCAGTATATCCAAGCACAGTTTTCTGATCAGTGACTGGATGAATCTCGAAGTGGCAGATAAACAGTGGCATTGCATACAGTAAGTACCAAGGCAGTGGCCACATTAGAAGCAGGATCACAGATTACAGATGCTTTTCACTCCCTCCTGTATGATCAAAGCTGCTGTTGCCTGCATCCAGAACTGTGCTTGTATAACACTGAAAGCTCAAGACACGTTATCTTGAACCATACCAAGTGCTTCTACTATTAACTTGTGATTTTGGACCCCGGCCTTTTAGGGATAACTGTAGGGGTTGTTTTATGTTTCCCAGTCCACCTGCTGCAGTGGCCAGCTCTCTCATAGATCCAGTATACTGATTAGAACCTGGGACCAAGGCCACTGAGCATTGTTTTGGATAGAGATATTCCAGGATTTAAATTACAATTATACACAAAGCAATTCTATAAATAAAATTACAAACTACCTCCCCTGCCACAATACATTCATTTTGCCTAAATAAGTTTTAGTCTCAGTTCATTGTCTCTTGGTGTCAGTTTCCAAGGGGCTTCTGCGGCCTGCTTCATTCGAGGGTGATGGATCCAGGCATTCTGCTTCTTAATCTTGATTGTGGTGAGGGTGGTAAGAAGCATCTGGAATGGTGTTTTCCCACTGCAGTTCCAAAGTCTTTTCTGTAAGAGGCTTAAGGTAGACTTAATTCCCAGGCTGTATGTTATGTACTGGTTCACTTAGCTCCTTGCTCTGAGTTCCAGCTGCATGTAATATTGTGGCTGGAACTCCAAAACCAGTATTATTTACTCTGGTCACTTTGACAGTTCTGTTGGGGAATGTTCCTGGCCACCCTGAAAATGTATTTGCTAATACTCATAAATACTGACACCCCCCTTTCCATGGGTGTTTTGAAAAGCCAATTTACCACTGCTGTCCAGATCATGGCCCCTCCCAATCTGACCAAGTTTTGTTTGGGGTATTCCTAGGGTTAGTTTAGAGGCAAGGATCACACTGTCAGTTCTCCTGGCATATAAGCTCCTGGCAATGATCCTTTAAATCAGATATGTGTTATAAAAGCCTGTGGAAACTACCACTTACTTTTGATGCACTCTGTAACACCGGCAGCCACACTTTACAAAAGCTTTTAAGTAGTTACGCCCCAGTGTGTTTTCTGGTGCTCCTCCAAGCAATCGTGGTGTACTGCTTCTCCTTGATTTCTACTGAGAAAAAAAGCTGGATTGACAATGTTAGTTACCTCTCTATATCATCTTGTTCTACCATGATGGCTTGGTACTTCAGGAACCTCTGTGGTGAGAGTTTTAGTACTGCAGACACTGTGTGGGACACTAGTACAGTCATTTTTGTCCCAGGGTAAACTTGCTTCTCGCATATTCAGCACGACTGCTGCTACAGCTCTGAGGCAGCCTGGCCATCCTTTGGCATTGCGTCAATTGCTTGGAAGCAACTGCCCTCCAGTATGAATTCAATTCCTGAGCCACCCGGGAGAACAGAAAGAATAGCCGACTTACATCTGGAAGTCCAAAGCTGGAGCTGACATGAGGGCACTCTTTAGCTGGTGAAAGGCCCGTGTGGCTTCTTTTGTCCACTGGAGATCTGTCTGACAAACAGTCTGTAATTATAAACACACAGCCAGCACCACCCTGCCGTGCCCTGTGCCTTTTCTTTAAACTCTCTGTATCCTTGGAGTTCTAGGAAATTTGAAAGGCTTCTTCCTGTGGTGTTTCCCAAGGTTCTGGATCTTTGCAAGTTGTTCTCTAAACAGAGTGGGAGATTTTGAAGCCTTGAGGCACATGAACCATATGAGCTAGGTTTTGAACCCGCTTTTAGGGCTTTTCTATTCAAATGCAAAAATTTTCTGGCTGGCTTTGTGGGTAGGGAGGCAAAAGAAAGCATCTTTCAGATCTAAAACCGTAAACCAGGTTAGTTCAGGTGTTAAACAAGTTTGTAAGGTATATGGATTTACTACCACAGGATATAAATCCTTTGTTATCTTATTGACAGCCCTCAATCCTGTACTATCAATTATTGGGCTGATTTCTTCACTATCTTTTTCAGGGGGCACTGCTTAATTTTTCACTGGTTGTGTCCCTTCCTTAAGGTTGATTACTATGGGGGGGAGCATTCTTTGCCCTCCGTGGTACATCAGAAGCCCATACCCCAAAAATATTTGTCCTAATATCTCTTCATTAATTTCCTCCTTATTTTCAGTTTAAACTTAACACCTCTATGTACCTTTGATCATTTACCTCCAGAGTAACCTACTCATTCTAGAATGTTTAATGAGTTGAGTATATATACATTTGTAAACATGAAAAATAGTCTGTAAACAAAGTTGTAAGTTATATCTTAACTGTAAACTGAAATTTAAAAACTTTGAAACATTCAACTTTAGAACTGTAGGAAAAACAAACTTAACGGACGAAAATGCCATTTGTAGACAAATAGAGTCTTTATATGAACCATTATTTCAATAGTTGCAGTTTTCTATGAGGCAGGCATCAATTGTTTGGATTACATGGCTCTGTGCTGTCTGTTGAAGGGATATCAGGATGCTGTCTGCATTTCTGGGCAGGACGCAGAGCAGACCAGACACATCTGGCAGGTGTCCAGCATGTTCCAGAGTCTGTTGAAAACACATTTATCATAGGATTATTGTACTGTTATTGATTGAAAGACATTATATTGCTTTAGGCTTAGAGAGGGGGTGTACATTCACCCCAAACTTTTTCCCCCTTTCTTCTTTGTATTAATAATTAAAATTAGGAACAAAACATAGTTATTGAACAGAATTAATAAAGTACTATTACTTAAAAGGCTACTGAGAGGTCTCTTTTTCACTATGATTTGAAAGAACCCCTTCTAGATGAGGCTTTTTCATTTATCTCAAGGGAAAAAAGGTTTCACTTTTATAAAATTTGTATACTAATATATTTTCTTTAGAGGTTTTCTGTAATTTATATTTAAAAAAACAAGCTTGCATAAATATCTAGTGCAAAACAAAACTTTTGACAGGAATAACTAATTAATAATAAAAGAAATATAGGTATTTAAATTTTCTAGTTTATATGGTAGCAGTATAAGTAATATACTTTTCTTAGAGGCTGGAAATATGTTCTTGACTTTAATGGGTGACTTTTAGATTTTTAAAATTATGTTAGGTGACAAGTTATTGGTTAAAGACTTTGCAGCTGAAATTTGCATATGGTGTTAGTAAATCAATGTGCTATGTATGCTTTAGTGGATCTACAATGTTAGGGCAATTATATTCTTTGAATCTTCCAGTTCAATCTAGCAATAGTGAAAGCAGAAATACCAGGAGTACCAAAAGAAGACTTAATACACATTCTAGGATTTCTCTGATGCACAGTAGCCTATGCCTGAGATAGAAATAAAATACTTTCTTAATAACTTTAGCTGAAACACCTATCACATGCTTATCAATTTTTGTTCTAGCAAATGCAAACAACATTAATAAACATTGTACTATGAGTTCTAGGATATTTTGTAGCTCTTGTGTGACAACCCTTCAATATTTTTACCCTTAGTACATGTTATTAGTTTACCAGAGTTTGTGGAATATGAAAACTTTCCTGTAGCTGAAATATCAGAAGGCAAGGGTGGCTGTGAAGTTTAGTTGGGGTTTAATGAGTACAAACTTGGTCTTGTCTCGATTGACCCTACCTGGGCTGGAGCTGTTAGGATTCTTTGTTTACTTCTTCACTGCCGGTATGTGGACGGCCAAAAACTCATCTGGTCTCCAAACCTCACCATATGCTTCTATATTCAGTAGTTTTATTAAATCCAAAATACGTTTCCACGGCTTTATAACTCTCGTCGCATTTTCTTATGCCTTTGGATGCTGCTTGCAGAATGTTTTGACCAATTTGTGCCCAGAAATTAAAGTCAAAAGCGGCGTCTTTAGTTGTGTTTAATCCCTGGTTCTTAGTCCAAATAATTAATGCCAGTAATGCTTTTTCATCATAGACTATGTCCCACTCCTCAAGTTTCCACACCTTTAGGACTGGGTGTTCCTCTTTAGAGATGAGGTTTCCGATGTCTTCAGTGGTATTTTTCTTCTATTTTCAGTTTCTCCAGTTTCTTCTTTCCCACAGCCCTTTGGTTGAAACTTCTTGCAACCTTTGTTGCAGCTTTATCGTTTCAGCCTTTGCTGCCTATTTTCGGGCTTTTCCGGCCTCTTTCTTTTAGGCTTTTCACTGTGGGGACAGCCTTTGCAGGGTCTGCCCTCTGTCTCTCTCTGCTCTACCCGCGGGCTAAAACTTGGACTGTTTGTCCTCACACGGTGGCACCAGGTGGGACGTTCCTGTTCTCAGTGACTTAACACAGTCAGACGCTGGTGCCTCATCAGCCAGACATCCTGGTTTGTTGTTTCCCACCATCTTTTATAGGCAATTTAAAAACTCCCAGTGCTACACAGCTAGTGGTCTCTACGCCTCCCAGACTCCCGACCAGTCCATGCATGCATTTTAGGATGGTTGTTATTGGTTGAAAGCTCTATCAGTCAGCCCAGAGGCTGCTTTATGGAGCGGGCTCTGGGCCCGGCCTGGGTGACCCCACGCGCCCCCTCCCCAAATTCCCCTGGTGGGGGGGCTGGGGGCGAGTCTGGCTGGCAACTGGGGAGTCATCAACGCCGAGTGCTCTGTTTTAATGAAAAATGTTAAACGCCTTCTCTGATTGGCTGCTTTCCGCAGATCTTTTTTGGGTGGAATTTTTCTATGGGGTTTGGGGGTCCTTGGGGGCTGCGGGGCGACTTAGGAGGGTCCCAGCGCCTTTTGGCACCCACCTCCACTGGGTGCCGCGCTGGGGTTCCTTTCAGGGCCCCCCCAGAGCGGGGTGACACGGGGGGAACACACGGGGGTCCCCGTTCCCGATCCATCCCGGGGTTGGATCTGGCCCCCCCCATATGGACCCCCCCCCCCCCCTGCGGTGTCCCCCCAAGTCCCTCCCCACTGCCCCCCATAAACTGGGCTGGGTTTAACTGGGAAGCGTTACTGGGAACACTGGGAGCAGGCGGGCAGGGGCAGAGTGACAGCAGGGCTGGGGGGACACACGACCCCCCAAAATCAGCGTGGGGATGGAGCGGGGGGATCCCGGCTGGGCCCGAGGCCACGGGGAGGGGCTGTGGCCGCCGGTGGCTCAGGAGCTCTGCGGGCAGAGAAAAGGGGGTGACACCGGGCTGGGGGCCCCGGGGGAGCACACACACTCTGGGGGAGAGCGGACATGACCCCCGGGACCCCCTGACCTTCTTGTGCAGATAGAAGCTGACAAGTGAACAAACCTGGGTGCTGGGCTCGGGGGGTGCAGAGAAGGAATGGAGGAGAAGAGAAAGGAGCAGGAGAAGGGCCGGGATTAGAGGAAGAGAAGGAGGTGGGATTACCAAAAGGAGGACGGGCGGGAGGAGAGATGGAGGAGGAGTGGGAGGAAGAGGAGGAAAAAGATGAGGAAGAAGAAGAAGGTTCCAGCTGGACTCCCTGCTGAGTCTGCAGCACTCCTGGCCCCTGGAGCCTCTCTTTTCCCTCCCCACCTTCATCCTGCAGGTGATCTGGGAGGGGGAGCTCGCCCCATGTATATCAGGGGGGTCCCTGGTGGGCTTTTTTGGGGATGGATATTTAGAGGAGGACTCCAAAGCTAAACCACAGATGCCCGTTGGATGGATAATGAGGCTCCACGACTGGTTGGGGATTTTGGGGGGGAAGGGGGTGCAGAGTGCGGGAGGTGGACGGGGGCTTTGGGATTGCTGGATAATCCCTAAGTGAGATCCTAGAGAGGGGGGACAGCAGGAACCACGAGACTCCCATCAGTCCAGGGAAGGAGGACCTGCGAAACGTAAAGTGTGGAGATGTGAGAGGGGGAACTCCTGGGAGTTTTTTTGGGGCTGAATCTTGCTGGTTTGAAGAGTTTTAGGGACACAAAACACCCAGTGACTTCCTGAGATGGCCTTCGGTCAGAAGGAACCCCCATCCAAAGGCACTCACCCCTTGTTTCTCCCCCCAAACCAGGATCTATCATTCCCAAGCCTTGGCCAGATGGATAAGGAGGAAAAATCCTGGAGATCCCCCAGGAGGAGGGTCTGCAAACCCAGCCCAGTGATCTGTGAGGAGGAAAGAGCCCCCCTGAGCCAGGAAGGCAGGCGGAGATACAGCCGGAGCTCGGAGCTGGTGGAGAAGTTTCATGGTGGGGAGAAGCCACACAAGTGCTTGGAATGTGGGAAGAGCTTCAGCTACAGCTCCTGCCTGAAGAAACATGAGGTGATCCACACTGGGGAACGGCCCTACAAGTGTGGGGAGTGTGGGAAGAGCTTCAGGTGGAGCTCCAGCCTGTTCCGGCACCAGGTGACCCACAGTGGGGAAAAGCCTTATGAGTGTGGGGAGTGTGGGCAGAGCTTCAGCTTGAGCTCCAGTCTGACCAAGCACCAGAAGATCCATAGCAGGGAATGCCCCTATGAGTGCTTGGAGTGTGGGAAGAGGTTCAGTGAGAGGTCCTCCCTGATACAGCACCAGAGAATTCACACTGGAGAACGGCCTTATGAGTGTTTGGAATGTGGGAAGAGCTTCAGCCACAGCTCCAGCCTGCGCAGACACCAGAAGGTCCACACTGGGGAGCGGCCCTATAAATGCTTGGAATGCGAGAAGAGCTTCAGCAATAGCTTTCGTCTGATTCGCCACCAGATAATTCACACAGGGGAACGACCTTACACATGTAGAAAATGCCTGAAGAGCTTCAGTGACTCCTCCAACCTCATCAGCCACCAGCGCCTGCACTCTGAGGAGCGGCCCCACAAGTGTGAGCACTGCGGGAAGAGGTTCAAGCTCACGTCCTACCTCAGCCGCCACCAGAAGGTGCACGCCAGGGAGAAGCCTTTTGAGTGTCCCAAGTGTGGGAAGAGGTTTCGGATCCGTGCCCATCTCCTCCAACATCAGCCAACACACACAGAGGAGAGGCCCTTCCACTGCCCCAGCTGTGGGAAGGACTTCAAACGCAACTCCCACCTCACCACCCACCAGCGCGTCCACACCGGGGAGAGGCCCTACGAGTGTCCCGAGTGTGGGAAGAGCTTCTCCAGGAACTCTCACTTGAACAAACACCAACAGAGGCACCACTGAGGGAAGCCCCAGAAATGCCCTGAGTGCGGGAAGAGCTTCATGCGCTGCTCCATCCCCCATGGGAGGATCTGCATTGGATGATCCCCAGTGGTCCCTGTTGGGCAGAGCCCTGGTGATCTGTGGTCCTGATGAGATGCTTGGCTGGGGGTGCTCCACGTCTTCCTGCCTCCTCATGGGCACCTGGATGAATGCAGGGGCAGAAACATCTATTGAGACACAGACTGAGAGTGGAAATTGCAGACTGATGGCCCCTGAAGATCCATGGGGATGGAGAAATCCCCCAGCAACCCCTGGAACAGCCCCCTGGAGACGGGGGATGCCTGAGAGGAGGCTGTAACCCCATGGGAGACCCATGGGGAGATGGGTCCCCAGTGGAGCAGTCTGTCCTGGAAGGACTGACCTCGTGGCACAGTGACCCACACTTGAGCAGTTTGAGGAGGGCTGGTGCACATGGGATAGACTTAGGGTAGAGACGTTCCTGGAGAACTTTCCCATGGGAGGTACTCCAGTATGCAGCAGGGAAATGATTCCTGTCCCTGAGCAGAGGGAGAAGCCACGGGGAATGAATTGACCATGGCCCCATTCTCTGTCTCCTGCACTGCTGGAGTAGAAGGTAGAGCTGGAAGGAGGGAAGGGTGGGGGAAGGTGTTTTGAAGGATTTTCTTCTACTTCTTATCATCCTGCTCTGAATTTGTTAGCAATAAATTCAATTCGTATCTCCAATTTTGAGCCTGTTTTGCCTGTGACATTGTTTGATGAGGGATCTCTCCTGGTCCTTATCTCAACTCCTGAACCCCTGGTTAAATTTTGTCTCCTCTGTCGGGCTGTGGAGGGCAGTGAGAGAGCGGCTTTGGTGGGTGCCTGTCATCGGGACAGTGTCACCCCACTACTATGGGACATGCCACGTTTTGCTTCATGTTGCTGTTGCTTTTGCCTTTCCTATGGTTTTATATTTTGCATTAAATGCTTGTGAAGTGCCCCTGGTGTCCCTCGTGCTCCCTTGGTGCCGGCAGCCCCGTCCCCTCCCCTCTCACCTGCCACGTCCCATCCCGGCTGGAGGAGCCTCGGAGCTGCTGTGGGGGCCGTGGGGCTGCCCCGAGCCGGGGCCCCTTCCCAGAGCTCCCAGTCTGCCCATGCTGTTGCCCAGTGTGGATCTTGTGGTGCTTGTTGAGGTACACGGGAGAAATTGCCCCAGCCCTTGCAGTGTGCTGCTCCCAGATGTTGAGATTTGCACACCCCGGAATGGCCTGGCCTGGCAGGAGGCTGAGGAGCTGCTGCTGCCCTGAACTGCCAGCTCGGGGCCACTTGGAGCTGGAGGTGCTGGGAGCTGCAGCTGAGGCTGTAATGGAGCAGGGACCCGCCTGCAGCCCCGGCAGGAGCCCCGGCAGGAGCAGGGGATGCCTGAGAGAGGCCTCGAGCTCGCGGGAAGCCCCTGCAGAGCCATGGAAATGGCTCCTGGCAGGACCTGTGAGCGTGTGAGGGATCCCCACGGGAGCAGCCTGTTCCTGAGGGACAGTGTCCCATGGGAGGGACCCCAGGCTGGAGCGGGACAAGGATTCCTGCCCCTGAGGGGGAGGCTGTGCCATGAGCTGACTGTGACCCCCATCCCCTGTGCCTCTGGGTGGGAGAAGGGCGGGAATCTGGGAGAAAGCAAAGCCCAGGAAGCAGACAGAGGTGAGGGAAAGGTGTTTTTGGTAGGATTTGTTTTAATTTTCATTCTCCTGCTGTGATTTGTTTGGCAATTGTCCTGGTTTAAAAGATAGGTGTCTACCAAGGAAGGCTGCAACCTTCCTGGAATGGAAAAGATGACCCCCTCCATCCAAAATACTTTATCTTTGAAATTACGGGGCTTTCAGGCACAGATATGGGAAAAGAAATAATACTTTGCTAATATATATATATAAATAACAACACAGATAAACAAGACCAGCAACAGCACCACAGGCCAACAAATCCTAATCCCAGCCCTTTCCCCCCACCGAGCCCAGATTTCCCCTTTCATGCAGTTACATTCGTGACCAGACAGGGACACTGCTCTTTTGGGGACCCCCGGGACAGCGACCTGTACAGCACCGACCCACCCCGGCAGCGGGCGGGGAGCAGCGCAGGCCGGCGGATCCCATCGGATCCCATCGGATCCCACGGGCAGCGTGGGCCCTCGGTACGCCCCAACAGCCGCAGGGACGGGGCAGGAGGGCAGACCCGGGCAGCAAGGCGACAGCGTAGCCCCATCCCGGGAAACGGGCGCCCGCTCCCCGCACCACGCGTCAGCGCTCGCTCGCTCTGCGATCCCCGGCCACACCGAAAGCGCCGGACATCAACTCCATCCCCCAGAGTCTTGGAGTCCACTGCAATACCTCCTGAGGTATTTCTACAATTCCCAAGAAAAATATCCCCTAGAGAGAGAAGTCACTCCCCAGCCAAGACTTCTAAACTCTCCATTCTCTGGCTGAGCCATTCCCGTGGTACGTGAGATTGCACGGTCATTTAATTTGTTTGCCCCTATTTGTCTCCCCTCTCTCCCCCTCACCGTTTTTTCTTTCAGGTAGAAGATGGGATAAAAAATTGTCTGACCGTAAAAACCCAAACATGCAAACAACACCACCACCACCACCTTATCCCCAACAATAATAAATTCAGTTAACTTCCCCAAGTCAGTTGTGCCCATGAGTGACCTCTCCCTGTTCTTACCCTGACCCCGAAGCCTCTCCTTGTGTTCTGTGCCCTGCCCAGCTTCAGTGACAGAGCGATTTTGGTGGCACCAGGCACCGGGCCAGACCCAGCCAGTCCCAACAATCCCTGCATTAATTCACTCCACCATTAACCAGCCCCACGGCAGGTCTGGCTACAAGGGCAGGCAGCGGCAGGAATACAGACTGGGAAAAATGGGACTCAGTGAGAGGAGAGATGTGGTGTGAGTGGGCGAAACCTTCCCCCCACCCCCGAACTGTCAGGGGGAGGAGGAGGGAGAATCTGGTGCAAAGTAAAGGGGAGAGGAGAAAGCATAGGGCTGGAGGTCTGGAAGGCAGATGGAGATGGCCATGGGCAGCCGGTGTTTTCCTTTCCAGCTCTGTGGAGTGAAAGGGAGCGGTGTAAAATCCGTCAAGATGAAAAGAGGAGAGAGAGCAGGTGGTGGAAACCGCTGACAATTTGGATTCAATGTACCTGTCTGAAGTACAAACGCCAGCAGTGCTCTGCCGCTCTTCTGGCTGCAGCCCGTCAGTTAAATCCCTCATAAGCATCTTCCCGTGGGCTGCTTCGCTTTTTGGGGCCATTTGTGGCAATTACGCAGGATTTTTAAAGCTTTGTTCTGTTTTTTCGGGATAGAAGGGACCCCCTGTCGGGGACGCCCCCGGGTCAGGCGCCTCGGGGCTGTTTTGAGGCAGGAGGAGCCCATTGCGCAGTGCGAGAAAAAGTGGGGGGCAGGATTTATAAAGGGGCGCGGCGGGAGCTCCGCTGGAACGAGACATTGACCCGCGTGGGGTCAGTGAGCAGGTTGAAGGGTCCGAGTGTGGAAGGGGCTCACAGCTGCTCTTTGAGACAAAAAGAGTTAGTTAAGGAGGAGACGCTGGTAAGAGTCGCCTTTGCCCCTGAAAGGAGTTCTACCAAGGTCATTGTCGTGGAAACGAAGGAGAAGAAAAGATGAACGGGGGCGACCTTGCAGGAGTTGGATGTCGGCGGAAAACAGTTGTGGAAACCACGTTGCACCAGTGAACATAATATTAATTTATTGTATACAATTGTAAGAAATACAGACTGAGGTATTGTTTATTAAGATATATGTAAAGGTTAGACAACTGTGAGAAAATACAGACTGAGGTATTGTTTATTGAGATAAGGTTAGGCCACGGAGGTATGCAAACAGCGAACGGACACAGCTGATGCAAGGTAAGATAACAACCACTTACACCGGAGACTGCCTATGCAAGATAAGACAACAACCATTCACACCAGAGACTGCAAAACGCCCCAGGAACTATTCCACTGGGACTGAGTGGAATCATACTGCAATTCCAGGAAGACAAAAGAAGAAATTGGAATAAAAAGAGTCTGTTTGAACGGATTAGCACGGCAGTCGGTGGAGCTTCGGCTTTTGAGGCTCTCTCTGTCGTCCAGCGCTGCTTTTGCTCATATTCTACTTGCTGTAATTAATAAAATTCTTAATTGGATTATGTTCCGTTGTGGCGCAAATTTATAACACAATGAATAGGTGTAAACTTTGTGAGAAGGTATAAAAGACAGCCTGCTGCTAAAATAAGCAGAGAGAAGCCATCTCAAATGCATGGTTTTCTTCTGTGTGTTACCACTGTCTCAACAGCGACTTCCGAGTGCTCCGGGCGAATCAATTGGAGACTGTGCCCTCCTGAGCTGAAGAGACGTAAATGCTGATCCTCCTGGGCTCGGGACCTGGCCCCCAACAGCTGACAGGATCCGCGGGCAGAGCTGGATGGTGATCTTGGTCGCGCATCCTGCTCAGCTCCGATCTGCTCCGGGAGACCCCAAACCCTCTGCTGTGCCCCAGATCGGCCCCGGCGGTTCCTCCGCTGCTGCAGTACCTCCCGGCGATGCTGAGGTGCTGCTGCTCACCGGGAGCGTCACGGCAAAAAAATCTTTCTGAAAAGGGTTTTCAGTGGATGGGAGCGATTTTCCGGAGTTCCTGGGCTCCACAGGTTCCGTGGCTCCTTCAGTCATAGGCAGGGACCGACCGCGTGTGGAGCTGAGCTGTTACCTTGAAAGGTGTTACTTGATACTCCATACTTTACTTTTGGCAATATGAGGTCCTTCAGCAGCAATGTCTCTCCCAGCCACTGGTTACTGGCTCAGAACCAGCTTGAAACGTGGACAAGAAACCCTTAGTCCCAGCAGAAAAAGCTCTGCCATTACTTTTTATTTTTCACTATTTTATTTTATTTTATTTTATTTTATTTTATTTTATTTTATTTTATTTTATTTTATTTTATTTTATTTTATTTTATTTTATTTTATTTTATTGTTATTTTATTTTATTTTATTTCTGAGACATATTTAACTTTTTTTTTTTTCTATAATCCCGTGTTTATTCTCTATCCCCTCATCCACAGCCACTCTGGTGCCATCAGGCTCCGGCTCAAAGGGAAACCACAAAACCCTCTGGAAATAAAGCCAGTCTGGGGGAAAACCCTGCAGGGGGGATTGAATCCCATGGGCAGCGCTGGCTGAGAGCTGGAGATTCCAAATGCTCCAAGAGGCCAGAGAGAACTGCACTGGGGCCTCGGGGCCTCCCTGGGGGCACCTCTGACACTCCCGAGCAGTGACCCCTCCCACCCCCCCAAAATCTGCAGGTTTGGGTCATCTGAGGAAAAGAGCTGGAAAAAGGGACTGGAAAGGGAGGGGAGCTTGAGAGGATCCCTCAGCTATCGCCTGGAAAGGAAGGGCTTTCTGCAGGAAAGCCACAGGAAAATCCTCCAAAAACCAAAAAAATAATGATGAATTTTCTAACTCTTTCCTCTCCTGTTTCCAGAAGGTTCTGGCCGAGTCCTGCTGGGAGAAGCCAGGGGTGGGGGGAGGCTCAGAGTCTAACTGGGGAGAAATGTTTAACTGGGGCAAGGAAATTTTTATTGTAGGGAGAAAATGTGAATGGAGGGTATTTGAATGGGAGGGGATGATTTGAACTGGGGAGAGAAAATTAAGTGGGGGAGGAGCCCCTCAACTCTTGGCTGTGTCCCGAAGGTGCTGCCAGCGGTTCCCCTGCTCCCATTCCCAGGCTGGGGGTGCAGAGCTGCCGCTGCTCCCCAGGAATGTCGCAGGATAGAAACTCCATTCAAGCTTTTATGTTCCCAGTCACTCCCAATAGGATCCCAGTTACCCCAAACATGGTTCCAGTTTCTCCCAGTCATGCCCTGTATGGTTCCTTCCACTCTCAGTAACTCCCAGTAGGAGTCCAGTATGGCCCCAGTAACTTCCAGTATGAACCCAGTCACTCCCAGTCACTCCTTCTAGGATGTCATTTGCCCACATCATGGTCCCAGTTGCTCCAAGCATGATCCCAGTGTGAGTCCAGTCTCCCCCAGTATGATCCCAGTAACTTCCAGACACTCGCGGTATGTCAGGTTTAATCCCTGTTACCCCCATGTGAGAGACAGTCCGAAATTTCCTTCACTTGCCTCACAATTGTCACAAGGACCCTGAAGACCCCCGACAGGAGTTCCAGCTGGGCCGAGGTGGATGTGGACACTTGCCAAGTGACTGTTTGCAGGTGTGCTCGCTGTATTTCTACAGAACACTGCATTTGAACAGGTTGTGACAAGCGGTGGCTTGTCCCTGCACGCCTGCACCTGCTTCACAGACCAAGGGGTCTCTTCACAACGGCCCATCAGTCCTCCCCACCTTCTGGCCAGATGCCACTGGCTTTGGCTAAAGACTATATAAACTGTAACTTTTTGGCATGAATTTGGGTAACCCCCATGCAGGAGGGCGAATCCATGTGGCTGGACCATTGAGGGTCTCGTCTCACATGGTGGTAGCTATTCCCCTTTCTTTCTATCCTTTATTTCATTTTCTGTCTCCTCCATAACCTTTGTTGTTGGTACCACAAAAAAGGTGCATTTGTTGTGATTAAACTGATGGTCGCTGCTGTTTGCCTTTTTGCACTTTTGGGATTGGTTAATGAACCATCACGGCACCCCACATGAGCGGATCATTACACCCCAGTGTGATCCCAGTCACACTGAGATACTTCCAGTATTATTTCAATCACTCCAAGTATGACACTGTCAGTCCCAGTATCACCCCACCATGGGCCAGCTGCTCCCAGTAGGATCCCAGCTGCCTCCAGCATCTTTCCAATTGCGCTTTTCCAACACAACTATGGTTCCACACACTCCTAGTACTACGCCAGTCACTCAAAGCATGATCCTGTCAGTCCCAGTATGATCCCAATATGACTCCAGCATGGGCCAGCTGCTCCCAATAGGATCCCAGCTGCCTCCTGCATTTATTCAATTGCACCTTTTCACCACTACTATGGTTCTAGTTACTTGCAGTATGATTCCAGTCAGTCCCAGTATGATCCCAGTCATGCCCACTGTATCCCAACAGCACCCTATTGCCCTCAGCATGTTCGCAGTAGCCCTCAATGTGGTCCCAGTATATCCCAGTATGACCCCTGGTGCCCCAAATCTGGTCCCTTTGTGTCCTGGTCCTGGTATATCTGAGTGTTCCAGTCTGCCCCAGTCCATCCCAGCTTGTCACATTCTGTTGCAGACCCTTCTGGGCAGCTGCTGCCGTTTCCCAGATCCTGCCCACAAGCAGCCACTGAAAGCTGCCCCAAGATGCTGATGGGGATCAGGGGCTCCCTGTTTGGCTTCGACTTCCTGCCGCTGGGGCTCTGCTTCTGCCTGTGCAAGAAGGTCAGGGGGTTCCCAGGGGACGTGTCCCCTCTCCCCCAGAGTGTGTGTGCTCCCCCGGGGCCCCCAGCCCGGTGTCACCCCTTTTCTCTGCCCACAGAGCTCCTGAGCCACCGGCGGCCGCAGCCGCTCCCCGTGGCCTCGGGCCCAGCCGGGATCCCCGCTCCATCCCCACACTGATTTTGGGGGGGTCCTGTGTCCCCCCAGCCCTGCTGTCACTCTGTCCCTGCCCAGCTGCTCCCAGTGTTCCCAGTAAAGCTTCCCAGTTAAACCCAGCCCAGTTTATGGGGGGCAGTGGGGAGGGACTTGGGGGGACTCTGTGGGGGCATTGAGACTGGGGAGGGGAGTGGGAAACTGGCCCCGAGATGGATCGGGAATAGGGGCCCCAGTGTGTCCCCCCACTCTGGGGGGCCCTTGAGAGGTACTTGAACCCAAGCACGGCACTCTGCGAACCCCAGAAGGTGCTGGAACCCCCTGAAGCCACCAGGGAAATTTAGGGAGGGGGCCCATGGGTGGTGCCCAGGCTGGGCATAGAGTCTAGTGCTGCCCCAGCCCGACAGAAAAGGTGGGCCAAGGGTGGGCATTGGGCCTGGGGGGAGGAGGGATAAAGAAGGTAATCAGGAGGAGAGTAATGGAGGAGGAGCCAGGGGAGAAGGACAGGGAGGACGAGGAGGGAGAGATGAAGAGGAGGAGCAGTGACAGGAGCAGCAGCAGGGATTCTCCTGTCCCTGCATTCACCCAGGTGTCCATCGGGAGCCAGGAAGATGTGGAGCACCCCCAGCCAGATGTCTTCCCAACATGGATCACCAGGACCATGAATCACCAGGGCTCTGCCCAACAGGCATCACTGAGGATCATCCAATGTGGATCCTGCAATGGGGGATGGAGCTGGAGCAGCACACGAAACTCTTCCTGCACTCAGGGCACTCCACGGCTTCCTTTAGTGGCACCTCTGTTGGTGCTGGGTCAAGTTGGAGCTGCTGAAGAAGCTCTCCCCACACTCCCCACACTCGTAGGGCTGTTCCCAGTGCAGATCACTTGGTGTTGGATCAGGTCAGAGCTGTAACTGAAACCTTTCCCACAGTCCAAGCACTCGTGGGGCTTCTCTGCTCCATGAGCCTTCTCCACCACCTCCGAGCTCCATCTGGATCTCTGGATGTCTTCCTGGCTCAGGGGGGCTCTTTCCTCCCTGCAGCTCCCTGGGCTGGGTTTGCAGCCCCTCCTTGTGTGGGATCTCCGGGGTTTCTCCTCCTCCTCCATCCAGCCATAGCTTGGGAATAACAAATCCTGGTTTGGGGGAAAAAACAAGTGGTGAGCTCATTAGGTTGGGAGTTCCTCCTGCTCAGATCCAGGTCTGGAAGTCTCCGCAGGTTTTGTGTCCATAAATACCCCAAATCACCACGATTCAGCCCAGAAAACCGTTCCAGTGCTCCCTTGGCTCTGATCTCTCCACTCTGAGAGTGTTCTGGGGAGTCTCCCTTCCCTGGCCAGATCAGGGTCCTATGGCTCCTGGGGTTTCCCCCTCTCTGGGGTCCTGCTTAGAGATGATTCAGGGAGTTTTGGGAGTCCCAGAGGTCCCTTCTCCTCTCACTCTCTGGTCCAGTGTGCCAGGGATCCCAGAGATCCCCCTCTCCAGGCTGCCAGGGGTTCTCCATCTCCGGGATCGCCCCTGTCCCTTCACCCCATCCCGGCGTTCTCCTCCACCATTCTCCCGGCTGAGCCCCAAGGCTGATGTCGCCTTCCCACCCTGGCACTGGGCGGTCACCACATCCTAAAACATCCTCCAAAAAAGCATTTGTGGCTCAGATTTGGGGTCCTGCAAGATTCGAACACCCCTCCAACCCCAAAATGAAACCCTCCCAGGGACCCTTAAAGATATTAGGGACTCGAAGCTGGAAGCTGCCAGCTCCAAACACCCACCAAGGAAAATCCCGCTCGGGGATCCCCTGACAGGTTTGGGGGAGCTCCCCCTGCCCGCTGAGCTGCCGCAGAGGAAGGGCCCGGGCGATGCTCGGACAGAGACGGCAGAGACCACACTTCCCCTGCTGCTCTTCTTCCTCCTACAACTCTTCCTCTTTCCCTGCTCTTCCTCCCGCTCCTCCTACCCCGTCGCCTCTTCCATCACTACTGCCACGTCCCCTCCTTCCCAATCCTGCCTTCCTTTCTCCTTCTCTCCCCTCCTTCCCAATCCTGCCTTCCTTTCCTCTTCTCTCCCCTCCTTCCCAATCCTGCCTTCCTTTCCTCTTCTCTCCGGCCCATCTTCCACTCCTTCCTCTGCACTCCTCCTCCTCCTCAATCCCTCCCTCTGATCCCCCGGGCCTAGCGCGCACCCTTGGCCCCTCCTTTGCCCAAGGCCGTCCATTCCCGCGGGATGGAGCTGGGATGGAGCAGGGATGGAGCAGGGATGGAGCAGGGATGGAGCGGGGATGGAGCGGGGATGGAGCCGGGATGGAGCAGGGATGGAGCCGGGATGGAGCTGGGATGGAGCAGGGATGGAGCCGGGATGGAGCTGGGATGGAGCAGGGATGGAGCCGGGATGGAGCTGGGATGGAGCAGGGATGGAGCCGGGATGGAGCCGGGATGGAGCCGGGATGGAGGCGGGATGGAGCCGGGATGGAGCAGGGATGGAGCAGGGATGGAGCAGGGATGGAGCCGGGATGGAGCCGGGATGGAGCTGGGATGGAGCAGGGATGGAGCCGGGATGGAGCTGGGATGGAGCAGGGATGGAGCCGGGATGGAGCCGGGATGGAGCCGGGATGGAGGCGGGATGGAGCCGGGATGGAGCAGGGATGGAGCAGGGATGGAGCAGGGATGGGGCAGCGCTGGGCTCTGGGCTTGGCCTGGGTTACCCCACGTGTCTCATCCCCAAATTCCCCCGGCGGGTTATGTGAGAGCCCCGGCGCCTTTTGGGGTTCGCTTGGTTCCCTGCTGGAGTCCAGGTGCCTCTCAAGCCCCCCCCAGGGTGGGGGGACACACGTGGGCCCCCAAGTCCCTCCCCACTGCCCTCCCTGAACTGGGTTTAACTGGGAAGCGTTACTGGGAACACTGGGAGCAGGCGGGCAGGGGCAGAGTGACAGCAGGGCTGGGGGTACACAGGACCCCCCAAAATCAGCGTGGGGATGGAGCGGGGGGTCCCGGCTGGGCCCGAGGCCACGGGGAGGGGCTGCGGCCGGTGGTGGCTCAGGATCTCTGTGGGCAGAGAAAAGGGGGTGACACCGGGCTGGGGGCCCCGGGGGGAGCACACAGACTCTGGGGGAGGGAGACACGACCCCTGGGACCCCCCTTGACCCACTTGCACAGGTAGAAGCCGAGCCCCAGCGCCAGGAAGACGAAGCCCAACACGAACCCCTGATGCCCATCACCATCTTGCTGCGGGCGACATCCGGCAGAGTATCTGGGGGGTCCGCAGGGATCAGGACCCCCCAAAACCTCTCACAGACACCCCAAGCCCCTCCAAGCCCCCTCCCAGTTGCCTGTCTCCATCCCAAAACCCCCAAACCCTCTCCCAGTCCCTTTCCAGCCCCACAAGGACTCACCAAGACCCCTCCCAGTCCCTTCCCTGCATAAATACCCTCATTCCAACCCCCACTTTTGCATCCCATATCTCATTCCAGTCCCTCCAGGCTTACTCAAATTCCTCCCAGTTACACCCAGCACCTCCAAACTCCCTCCCAATTCTCACCAGGGCCCCCAGAACCCCATCCCACCCTCCCCAACATCCTTTAACCTCCTTCTCAGCCCTTCCACACCCCTAAGCCCCTCTCCCAGTTTAAGCCAGGCTATCTCAAATATTCAGTTACTACCAGCAGAACCCAGTCCCCCCAGTGCCTCCCCGCCTGTCCCCACTGCTGTGGAGGCCGGGCTGTGCCCCAGTGCCGGCTCAGGGGGTGCTCCAGGCTGACATGCTCCACCTGGCAGGTGTAGGTGAGCCCGGCCCGGGTTGGGGTTTCCAGCAGCACCAGGAGCTGGTGGGTCCAGTCCCCATTGGGGACCAGGTCAGTGGCCACCACAGAGAGCTCCTGCTGGCCCTGGAACCACCTCACCTGG
The DNA here is from genome assembly GCF_048771995.1 of Taeniopygia guttata. Classification (NCBI taxonomy): domain Eukaryota; kingdom Metazoa; phylum Chordata; class Aves; order Passeriformes; family Estrildidae; genus Taeniopygia; species Taeniopygia guttata. The sequence goes on along the minus strand of NC_133060.1, from coordinate 3,906,595 downwards.
ATTTGGGCAGGGTAGAAATCCACCACGGAGCAGAGCAAGCAGCTGGGACCAAGCTAGGAGCTCGAGGGTTCCAGCGAGATGGATACACTGGGGAGCACCAGGAGAGAGTGGGGACACGCTGGGATCAGCAAGGGAGGGCACTGGGAGAGACAGGAGAGGGCTGGTGTGGCGTTGAGAGGGACTGGGTTGCACTGTGAGGACTGCGCGAGCACTGAGAGCGAGCGGAATGGAATGGGGGGCACTGGGAGAGAGGATGGACGTCTCAGAGTGAAATGAGAAGGACTGGGAGGGAGTTTGTGGACACTAGGAGGGACTGTGGTGGCACTGCTGTGATCTGTGAATCCATCCCACGGCCAGCAGCCCCCTCACACTGCTGCAGCCCCAGGGGTCACTCTGCCACAGGGTCAGTCCTGCCAGGACAGCTGGCTCCAGGGGGCTCCCATGAGGTCACAGCCTCCTCTCAGGAACCCCCCTGTGCCAGGGGGCTGCTCCAGGGGCTGTGGGGGGGATCTCTGCACTCTGGGGATCTCTGCATCCAGCACCTCCATCTTCAGAACCACCAGGGATTGGCTCTGCTGGACAGTGAGGACACTTCCAGCAGCTTATCTCAGAGCCCGCCCCACTACCACAACCAGTCTGTGCAAACCAAATACATCCCAAACAATGGGGTCCCAGATATCCAAGAACTGAGATGCACCCCAGAATGGGATGGAGGTGTTCAGGGACTCAGGTGTGCCCAGAAATGAGGCCCCAGGTGAGGGTGTTCTCTGCTTGGCTGAGCTCTGCCTGAGGGCTGGGGCTGCAGCAAGGGGGGACACCCTGCTCCGGGGGGATGTCCCGCCAATGGGGGAGCCCCACATGATCCTCAGAACTCCCGAGGCTGGGCTGGTCTGCCTGGATGCAAGTAGACACCAAAACTGCTCCATCCCTGCCCTCTGCAACTGCACAGGGAGAGGAAATAAATGAAAAGGCCCAGGAGCTGAGAAGGAATGGGAGAGGTCCTGCCCTGAGCATTGGCATGGGTATAACAGACCCAGCCTGGGCACAGGGAGTGGATTTATTACCAACCAAATCATAACAGGACAAGGAGAAGGGAAAGAAATCCCTCCAACACCTTCCACACATCTAACGGGGATCACCCAGAGCAGGGATCATCAGGGCTCTTCCCCAGGGGTTACTGAGGATCATCCAACGTGGATTCTCCTTGGCGGGTGGAGCTGGAGCAGCGCACGAAGCTCTTCCTGCATTCGGAGCACTCGAAGGGCCTCTCCCCAGTGCGGAGGTGCCACTTGAGGAGGAGCCTGGAGCTGTGCTTGAAGCCCTTCCCGCAGTCGGGGCAGCGGAGGGGCCTCTCCTCGGTGTGAATGCGCTGGTGCAGGAGGAGACGGGACGGCCTCAGAAACCGCTTCCCACACTGGGGACACTCGTAGGGCCTCTCCCCGGTGTGCAGCATCTGGTGTTCCCTCAGGCTGGACTTCCACCTGAAGCTCTTCCCACATTCCAAGCAGGTGTGGGGCTGTTCCCCAGTGTGGATCCTGCTGTGGCTGATGAGGTTGGAGTTCTTGCTGAAGCTCTTCCCACATTCCTCACACTTGTAGGGCTTTTCTCCCATGTGGATCACCTGGTGCTCCCTCAGATGGGAGCTGTACCTGAAGCCCTTCCCACATTCCAAGCACCTGTGGGGCTTCTCGCCAGCCTTAGGCTTCTTCTCCACCAGCTCCGAGCTCTGGCTGGATCTCTGGCTGCTTTCCTGGCACAGGGCATGTCCTTCCTTCCCGCAGCTCCCTGGGCAGGCTTTGCAGGCCCTCCTTGTGAGAAACCTCTGGGGCTTTTCCTCCATCCACCCAAGGCTTGGCAATGACAAATCCTGGTTTGGGGAAAAAACAAGGGGTGAGAGCCTTGGGCTGGGGGCTCCTCCTGCAGAAGTACATAACTGGAATTCTTCAGGAGTCCAAAAAAAAAAATCTGTGAAGCACCAAGATTCAGCTCCCAAAATAACGCTCATAGGAGATCCACCTCTCTTGTCTCTCCAGTCTGGGGTTTGGTCATTTCCCTTCCTTGAGCTGATAGGGGTCCCGTGGCTCCTGGGGCTCCCCCTCTCTGGGGTCTTGCTTACAGATGACCATGGATTTTCCCAGTGGTCCCTGACTCTCTGCTCCAGGATTCCAGGGGTTCCCACACTCCAGGCTCTTCCTTTCCCACTTCAGGCTGCCAGGTCTCACACAATTCTGGAATCACTCCTCTGACCTTTTCCCATTCCAGGGGTCTAGAGGTTCCACTCCACTGCTCTTCTGGAGGAGTCCCCAAGACTGATGTCCTCCCCCCACCAGTACCTGGTGATTGCCATGAGGACCCCCAAATATCCCCCAAAGGGTGATTTGAGACTCAGCTTTGGGGTCCTGCAAGATCCAAATATGCCCCCAAAAACTAAAGCCTCCCGAGGACCACAAAGGTATTTGGGTCTCTATTCTGGAATCTGAAAACTCCAAACATTCTCCCTAGAGGAACTCCTCTGGAAGACTCCCTGCTACACCAGCAGGATGGAAACTTGTGCTTCTCCTTTTGCTCCTCTTCCTGCTCCTCCTCCTCCTCCCTGACCACACTGGATGCCCCTTTCCCACCCCCTTCTGCCCCATGGCTGCCACAGCACCAGCTGCTGGGTGGGGGGAACAGCCCCAGAAGCCCCCACAAGGTCGTTTGGGGATCCCCCAGTGCGGATCCATCCCTTCCCACAGCCCTGGGGAATTGCTCCAGGGATTGAATGATGGGGACACAAAGGGACCACCATGAGAACCTCTTTCCTGTTGTCCCTCCTCCCGTTATCCACCTCTCCCATCCCTTTTCCATCATTCCCTCTAAATCCCAGCTCCCCTCCGGCTCAATTTGGGGGTGACCCAGCCCCCTCTCAGTCCATTTAGGTGTCCTAAATGCCTTTTTATGGCTTCTCCCCCTCTTTCCTGTCATGTTGAAAGGAGTAGGATGGAAGTGTCTGTACAAACAGGTGGTGTGAATATCCTCCGAGATAGGGCAAGGAGCTTGTAGATAAGGAAGTGACAGGAGAAACCCTCAGTTTCGGAAAATGTTATTAATCAACAGGAACTGCTGCTCAGCTAAAGTCCAGCTAAATTCCTGAACTTTGTGAAGAACAAAGATTTAACAGAGACATTAATATAGTATTTTTGACAAAAGGGGAGAATGTTGAGGTAGTTTGCACATTCCCCCAGAGATAATTAAGGATATGGACACCCAGGGAGGCAAGAAGGGAAGTGGAGAAGGGATTTCGAGAACAGGGGATGGACGGTGTTGGTGTGCTGGGAAGGGATTGGGTGAAGGGGAGTGCGCAGCAATATGGTTCAGGCAAGAAGCGGCAGGAGGAATCTGTATGAGAAGAAAAAAAAAAAGGAAAAGAGAAGGAGGATAAAAATACTAAGGATTGGGATTTTTTACAGCACCTTCCTCCATCTTATACTTAAAATAGGCCAGATGCAGGTCCTCTCTAGGCCTGGTTTCCAGGAGAGGAAAAGCAGGAGGTCAGGATGTCAGGGGTTTCTCTGTGGTGGGCAGCGGCAGCAGCGGGCGCAGAGGTGCGGGACCGGGAGCAGGGCTGGGGGCCTGTGGGGAGCTGCGGGGCCGGGCCGGGGCTGTGGGGCAGCCGGGGCTCAGCGCCGGGCGCTGCCTGAGCCCACCAGCCCCGGGCAGGGCCGGCAGTGGCCCCCGGCCCCCAGGAGGCTGCGGGACGCCCCGGCCGCTGCCCGGCCCCGGGGAGCTGCCGGCCCTGCCCGCCGGGGGGGCCGCCTTTGGACACTGCGGCAGGACAGGCACCGGCTCTGCCACACGGGCTGTGCAGGGGACCCTGAGCACAAGGAGCAAAACAAAGGAACCTCTGGGAAATGCAGAGTGCACATGGAAGGATCAGGATTTTCTGTGAAAGGATTTGGTTTGGGTCCCTGCAGAAAGGAAAGATTTTGCAGAAAGCTCAGCAGCTCTCAGAGGATGAGCACCCACAGGCAGTGACCGGGGCTGCAGGAGTGGCAGAAGAAGGCCCTGCAGCACTTGGGCACAAAGGCACAGCAGCTGAAGGCAAGAAGGGATGAGCAAAAGGCCAAGCTGAAGGCAAAGGCCATGGCAGAGTTCCCACAGCCCCTGAGGGACCAACCCCAGGGCCCAAGGGGGCCCCAGCACCCAGGGGACGGCGTCGGCCACAAGCACCTGGCAGAGGCATTGCCCTCCTGGCCAGGGCAGAGCCCACCCAAACAGCCCCTGGGAAGGAGTCGGGGCTCCAGCTGCAGCCCACAAGGACACTGCAAGCACAGACAGCAGCACCCTCAGGAGGAGCGAGTCCACCCTGCATGGACATGGATTGTCAGGGCTCTCTGAGCTCCCATCCCACCGGGGACCCACCACACTGCAGCCCTGGAGAACATCCAGGCTGGGTCTGCATCCAGAGGAGGCCTCTCCTAATGGACACAGGGGCCTCTCCATCTCCTTTGAATCTCAGACGTAAGGGGGGAAAATTGTCAAGAAGTTGTTTGATCATTCAGGAGGTAAGTGGGAAAAATAAACAGGTGTGTATTCTTCAACCACTATTAACAGATGTGGGAGATAGAATTGAAATGCATGGATTTCTACTTCCTCCTAATTGTGATTATCAATTCTAAAAGGTAAAGCAGAGGCTAATGCTGTACCTTTGAGTCAGATAAGTGGCAAGGCCTGTGCTGAAGGGAACCCAGAGGTGTGGGCAGCCCCAGGGAAAGAGGGAAAATTTGATGTGGAGCCTCTCCAAATTACTTTGAAGCAACCAGGACAAGTGGGGGCTAAAAGCAACACCCTGTTCCAGGGGAGGGAAGGAAGGGCTCACAGCCTGGTATGGAGTCCCTGCTGAAGGCAGGGCTCTTGGAGCCAGGGATGTCTCCCTACAGCACTCCTAACCTGCCAGTCAAGAAAATGGATAGCTGGACATGAGGAAAACAGAATTTTCAAGTGTTATAATGAAGTTTAACTGAGGCTGCTGCCCCGGCTCTCCTAGACAGGGAAAAAGAATTTTAATCGTATGTGGATATTAAACAGGGCCAAGCCAAAGGAATTCTTCTGCTAAAATGTTTCACCCAGTGGCCAGAGTGGCCTCATTGTCTGCAGAATTGTACAGCCACAGCTTCAATGGGAACTGAGGCCTGAAAACTGACAGCAGGAGCATCTTGTGTTGCTCAAGTCTGCCACCAAGTTAAAGCTTTGACAAGCAAAAGAGACTCTAAATGGATGAGCAGTGCTCGGTTATTCCTTACCCTGGGAATTCTCCACCTAGTGCAGGGTGCAGATAAGGGATGCACATTTAAAGCAGTCTGTGGCCAGAATCCTGTCTCTGGTGCAATCTCTCCCCCAGGAAGCTGGGCTGGCACAGAGCCTGCCTTGGCACTTTGCTGTTGCCAACATCCCAGCAGGACATCGGCTCCTGCCTAAGGAGTGCAGAGCAGCACCACTGGTGGCCAAGTGGCGTGGCCCGTGCCAAGTGGCCCCGAGGCCAGAAACAGCCGCCAGCACAGCTGAGCACGGGGGGACCCCTCAGCCTCGGCTCCAGGTCTCTGCAGCCCCGGAGATTTGCACTTCCCACCTGCAGCAGGAGGATGGGAGGCCCCCACTGAGCTGCACTGAAGGCAGCGCAGCAGCAGCCAGGGCTCCACAGCGGGGCAAGGCCCTGGGCCTGCCCACACATCCTCTGCTGAAATCCTCGGCCTGGCCACCCTCCTTTGGCAGCTCCAGCACCGGGGACAGCCCTTGCTGCCACTGCTGCAGCTTCAGCGCTCTCTGGGCTGCCCTGCCACAGCTGCTGGGCAAGAGCACGGGACAATTCCACTCTGGCTCTCACTTACACTCACACACTGCGCTGGCTGGGATTCCATTGCTGGAAAATATACTAAGATCAAATTAAAAAAAAAATCTTATTTTTCTACTTAGACTTGTTTTCCTTTGCCTTGGCGAAATAAATTTTAAAGGTTTTTTTCAAGGGATGTTACAACCTCAATGGAGATGAGTTTAACACCTCAACACACTGGGAATGGCCCAAAAGACACCCACAAAGATAACGACAGGAAGCAAAACATCAACCCCAGCAGTAAACAGCAACCAACACCTACCCCAGACACTGCCAAAGCTGCAGACACCTGGTCTGCAAAAGGCTGAGAAGGAAATCCAGGAATGTGGGCATAGTTAACATCAGAGGTGAAGAAATCGGGGTCTAATAGGAAACCAAATGCTAAAAAAGAACCCGGCAACTTGGAAGCAATGAACAATAAATAATTTCAAAGGATTTTGGACTGTAAAAAGTTAAAGGATAAATCTAGGGAAACTCACATGTCATGGAATGATTTTCTCTGCACAGCTTGGGCTATGAGTGGATGAAATTAGTTCTGCTGCATATCCTGACCAGAATCATGTAATGCCTTGACTCTCTAACACTAAAAATGTTGTTGAAGAATTTTGATTCTTCTTGCAGTTTCGGTGACAAGATTACACTATTAGAATGTTGTTTTCTTGATAATCCTACTTTTATAGTGCCAGTTAAGACTAGGGGTGTTGGGTCAGCGGTGTGAGTCAGTTTTTAGATGTAGGAGAAGTAGAAAAAAATCTTTATTGCTTTGGATTTTTTTGTATATGTGTGTGCATAGCTGTTGTGATGGCGAAATTTTGGTACAGGTTCTTCGATATTCACCTTTAGCCTTCATTTTTAAAAACCAGAAGAGCTTTAAAGGTGACCTTTAAACTGGTAAACAGTTAATATTGTATTATTAAAAGTCCCTTTTGGCCACAGAATGGCTTCCCTGGAAGAGAAGCCAGGCAGCCAGCAGAGGAGCTTTAGAAATGCAAATTAAACTGCTGGGGCAAAGTGGGAACAATGTCTCTTGCCTGAGGCAGGAATTGGGCTCATTCCCTCTGCCCCTCACCCCAAGCTCTGCCTGCTTCCACTGATGGAATTTGTACAGATAAAGGCAGAGCCCATGGTGAGGATCTCTGACTCTGCAACAGAAATTTGTTAAAGCTGCAAAGGGAAACAGCGAATAAAGAATCCCTCTGCCCACTCCAACATGTGCTGTCACTGTCTATGTTATACAGGGTGTATTAGAGCACTGGAGTTGTTTTGCTACCAAAAGTTCAGGGAAATCAGTTGGAATCCAAGCATTTGATGCTTTAATTAGAGAAAAGCAGTCAATTGATGCAGCCCTGGCTGGAGGCAGCACCCAGAAATGGGGAAAAGATGAATGACCACCAGAAAAAATCCTACTACACCATGGACCAGCCCCTGGGGACCCTAAGGAACTCATATCAGGAGACAGAGAACCCATTCATCATTTCAATGGCATCATTAGATTACAAGCTGTCCTCCAAATAAGAACCAACCAGACAAATCCAGCTCCTCACCTTCCTGCCGACTAAGCCACAGAAATGAGGAACACAACATTTCACCGGGGGATGGAATCAGATTATCTTCTAGCAGAAAAAGGAGGAGTTTGTGGAAAATTAAATGGCTGAAACTGTTGCCTGCAAAGAGATTATAAAGATAAAGTGGTGAAACAGATAACAAAGGAAATAAGAAAGCAGTGAATGTTCCGGCCAAACTTGGAAAGGATGGGAATGGGACACAGTTTTGTGGTTCCCTGGCAGACCATGGGTTAAATGAATGCTGCTTCTCCTCTTATGTGCTGCAGCAACTCTCATCTTTTTACCAAGGGACACAGGCATGGATGGAGACATGGGGGACAATGACAGGGATGGAAACATGGTGGGGAGACAGCCATGGGTGAGGACATGGTGGGACATGGCCAGTGACATGTGGGGACATGGACATGGCCGGTGCCATGGGGGGAACTTGGCAGGGGATGCGGGGGATGCTGGGTTTGAGGGAGTTGAGGGTTCCTGGGAGGGACTTGGGCCTTGCTGAGGCCTTTGGGGAGCCCAGGCCGAGCGGCTCCGGCTGCGCTGGGAGACCCTGGTGGAGGTTCTGGGGCAGCTGCTCAAGGACCCCTGACCTGGAGCCCCAGCCGGGCATTGGGCTCCTGGAAGGGGATGAACGTCCTTGTCCCCAGAGGGAAATCCCAGCACCACCAGGGTTTTGGGGGCAGCTGAGGGGCCACAACGGGGAGGGGAAAGCTGGACAGAGCTGTCCCCCTCCAAAACTGCATCCCAAAAGTCCCAAAACTCAGGGATTCCTCCCAGGAAAAAGCTGCCAGGAGGGATCTGAATTGAGAGAAAGAGGAGGTGTGACTGAGCAGGAGTGGCCTGGAACCCCCAAACCCAAGCACGGAAGAGGGGGTTGGGGATTTACAGGATGGTTGGGAAGGGGCAAGAGAATGGGGGAATAGAGGGGGCTGGGACCTCCAAAGAGTGGGGCAGGGGGCTGGAAAGTTCCAAATTGTGTTGGAAGGGGTCTGTGGATTTGGGGAACAAGAAAGGGGGGGAGAGGGGAGGGAAAGGTGCGGCTGGGATTGAAGAAGGGTGGTTCCCTGTCTAGCAGCACTCCTTCCATTGAGCCATTTCCTGTGGCTTGGGGTGGGGGTCGTCGCAGATTCGCACTGGTGGGAGCCCCCAAGCCCTCTGCCCACCCCAGCGTGTCCATCTCGCTGCTGCCCTCGAGCTCCCAGCCCAATCCTGGCCACTTGCTCTGCCCCATTATGGGTTTCTACCCTGCCCAAATCCAGCTGAGGTGGTTCCAGGGCCAGCAGGAGCTCTCTGTGGTGGCCACCAACGTGGTCCCCAACGGGACTGGACCCACCAGCTCCTGGTGCTGCTGGAACCCCCCCAGCCTGGGGTCACCTGCAGCTCCCATCTACCTGGAACAGGTCAGCCTGGAGCCCCCCTGAGCCGGCACTGGGGCACGGCCCCACAGCACCGGGAGGGGCTGGGAGTACAGGGAGGGAAATTGGGGTCCTGAAGTTAACTGGGAGCCCTCACTGAGAACCCCTTCCCCCCGTCCCACCTCCCCCCATCCCCCTCTCCCACCCCTTTCCACGGGTCCCGTCCAAGCCCCGCTCACCCGAGAGCTCCTGGCCGGCAGCCGAGGGATGGAGGAGGAGGAGGAGGAGCGGGAGGAAGAGGAGGGATGGAGGAGGAGCAGGGGCAGGAGGAGGAGCAGCCGGGGGAGGCACCAGCGCATCCTTCGCTCGCTGGATCCGCAGCCGCTTCGCACCGGGAGCATCAGCCCCCCCATCCCGCAGGGGACCGGGAGGGGGACCTCAATCCGAATATCTTGGGCGGTCCCGGCAGGGATTTTTTTTAAGGAGGGAGGGATATTTGGAGCTCACCCGAAGTATCTTTTGGGGGGTTCTGTTTCTTTTTTTTCGGGACGGGGCGGGCGGAGCGATGTTCGGATCTTGTAGGAATCCAAAGCTGACACGAAATCCCCTTTGGGTGGATACTGCGGGGATCCTGGGAGGTGTTTTTTTTGGGGGGATGTCCCGGTGTGGCTGCTGGGTGGGTGGGGGGTGCCAGCAGCGGAAAGTGGAGTCCCTGACCCTGAAATGGGGGCCTGGAGAGGGGGGACCCTGACAGGCGGGAGTGAAGGGAGCCTGAAGAAGGAGCAGCCCAGAGAAGGGATGAACCTGGAGTGGGGGGACACCCTGGGACACCAAAGTGGGAACCCCAGAGAGAGGGAACCCCCAAGACTCCCGGCACATTGGAGCAGAGAGTCAGAGGAGGGACCCCAAAACCCTCGGCATCCCTTAGTGCAACCCCAGAGAGGGGTGGACCCATGGGACCCTCATCAGCCTAGAGAAGGGGGACTCCCAGAACCCCAGCATGGGGGGATCCCTGGGAAACCTGGAGCAGGCAGAGATTCTGCAGAGGAGGAACCTCCTCTGGCACATAGGCAGGACCCGCAGCATCCACAAGTGGAAACCCCAGGCAGGGATTTTTTCCTCTGAGGCTTGATGTTTTGGAGGTTTTCGTGGACACAAGATATCTTCTAGAGATGGACTCAGGCAGGAGGAACCCCCAGGCCAATGTGCTCACCCCTTGTTTTTCCTTCAAAACCAGACTTCTTATTCCCAAGGCTTGGCCAAATGGAGGAGGAGGAGGCAGTGAGGAAGATGCTCCAGACACCCAGGCAGCTGAAGAGGAAGTCACTGCCCCTTTCCCCCTCTCTCCTGCTCCATCTTCCAGCCCAATATGGCCCCAGCTGTAGGACAACCCCTCTGCCAATGCCGTTCTGCCAGGGATGGACTGGGGGGGATCTCCTTCCCCTTCTCTCTGGCATGGAGGAAAATAGCATCTTCTCCTTGTCCTTCCTCTCCTTGCTCCTTTTCCTTCCTTCCTTCCTTCCTTCCTTCCTTCCTTCCTTCCTTCCTTCCTTCCTTCCTTCCTTCCTTCCTTCCTTCCTTCCTTCCTTCCTTCCTTCCTTCCTTCCTTCCTTCCTTCCTTCCTTCCTTCCTTCCTTCCTTCCTTCCTTCCTTCCTTCCTTCCTTCCTTCCTTCCTTCCTTCCTTCCTTCCTTCCTTCCTTCCTTCCTTCCTTCCTTCCTTCCTTCCTTCCTTCCTTCCTTCCTTCCTTCCTTCCTTCCTTCCTTCCTTCCTTCCTTCCTTCCTTCCTTCCTTCCTCCCTTCCTCCCTTCCTCCCTTCCTCCCTTCCTCCCTTCCTCCCTTCCTCCCTTCCTCCCTTCCTCCCTTCCTCCCTTCCTCCCTTCCTCCCTTCCTCCCTTCCTCCCTTCCTCCCTTCCTCCCTTCCTCCCTTCCTCCCTTCCTCCCTTCCTCCCTTCCTCCCTTCCTCCCTTCCTCCCTTCCTCCCTTCCTCCCTTCCTCTTCATTTTCCTTCTTCCTTCATCTTCTTTCTCCCTTTTTTGTTCTTGTTCCTTCTGCCTTTTCCTTTTCCTTCTTCCTTCCTCCCTTTGTCCTTCATGCCCCCGGCACTGAGCTGCAGACAGGGACCAGGGTGGACAAATCTCCACAGCAGAACCTTGTAAGAGACCATTTTGAGCAGCTCCAAGGGGCATGAATCCAACAGGGAGGAAATGCCAAAGGGATGCCCCACAAGGAGGGGCTCCATACCGAGCCCAGGAAGCTCTAAGGAGCAAAGATCTCCCCACTGCTTCATCCAGAAATCCACTCTGGTGGTCCATGAGCAGCTTCACGCTGGGGAGAAGCCCTACATGTGCTTGGAATGTGGGAAGACCTTCAACTGCAGCTCCTAGCTCATCCCCCACATGTGCCAGCACACAGGGGAATGGCCCTAGAGTCTGGGGAATGTGGGAAGAGCTTCAGCCTGAGCTCAGTCCTAGTCCAGCACCAGAAGATACACTCCAGGGAACAGCCCTATAAGTGCTTCAAGTGTGGGAAGAGCTTCTGCCACAGATCCAGCCTGATCGGCCACTGGAAGACCCACAGTGAGGAATGGCCCTACAAGTGTCCCAGATGTGGGAAGGGGTTTCAGACCAGGTAAAATCTCCTCATGCATCAGCAAACGCACATGGAGGAGAGGCCCTTCCACTGCCCTGACTGCAGGAATGGCTTCAAGCACAACTCCACCCTCACCATCCACTGGCGCATCCACACTGGGGAGAGGCCCTGCGAGTGTCCCGAATGTGGGAATGGCTTCTATCAGAGTTCTGCCTTGACTTCACACAAATGGACCCACCTGTAAGGGAAACCCTGCAAGTGCTGCAAGTGAAGGAAGAGCTTCATGCGCTGCTCCAACTCCATTCCCCATGGGAGGGTTTGTGTTGGATGATCCCCAGTGATCCCTGTTGGGCAGAGCCCTGGTGACCCCTATTCTGGGTGAACTCTTTTGAGAAGACACATGTCTGGTGGTCTCCACATCCTCCTGATTCCCTCCGGACATCTGGGTGAAGGAAGGGGCTGGGACATCCATCAGGACTCAGAATGATATCAGGAATTCATTGGGAAGAGTGGATTTGTTGACTTTCAACCCTAAAAGTCTCAGCTCTTCCATCCAATCCTTTTTTCCTGTGGCATGGATGGTCTTGGAGGTATTTTCCAGCCTCAGTGGTTTCATTATTCTGATTCTTTATGGCCCACAGGTGTCTTCCAAAGGCAAATTGTGATGGATTGGGGCAAAGACCAAGATTTGGGGTGGAAACCCCTCCAACAAAGGCTTTTCCCTCCACTGAACCCAACCCTACAGATACTCTCATGATGCTGACAAGTAACTCCTTTTTTTTTTTGAGCTTGGTTTTATTTCATCCATTTTTATCCTCTACAAACACATAAAATTTTCATAAAAATAAAGAAATTGAACAAAGACCTCTAAACCCATTGATTTTACTCTCATTTGGGGAGAAAATGTAGGGCTTGGGAGGATTTGGGGGTGTTTATAGGAATTGGAGGGGTGTTTTCCCCAAAACTGGGGCCACGCAGGCTGGGATCACAGAATCACAATTAACCAGGTTGGAAAAGACTCCTGAGATCAAGCCCAGCCTATGACCCAACACCACCTTGTCACCCTGACCATGGCACTGAGTGCTGGCATCCAGTTTTAAACAGCTCCAGGGACAGTGACTCTACCACCTCCCTGTGCAGCCCATCCCAATTTCCAGTCACACTTTCTATGAAGAACTTCCTAATGTCCAGCCTGAACCTACCCAGTGCAACTCCAGGAGGTGTTCTCCTGTCCTGTCACTGTTCCCTAGGAGCAGAGCCCAACCCCACCTGGCTGCCCCCTCCTGTCAGGGACTTGCAGATAGTGATGAGGTCTGCCCTGAGCCTCCTCCTTTCCAGGATAAACACCCCCAACTCCCTCAGCTGCTCCTCACAGGACTTGTGTTCCAGACCCTTCACCAGCCTTGCTGCCCTTCTCTGGACATGTTCCAGTATCTCAAGATCCTTCCTAAACTGGGGGCTCAGGACTGGACACAGCACTTGAGGTGCTGCCCAACCAGTGCTGAACACACAGGAAGAATCACTGCCCTGCTGCTGCTGGCCACACCATTCCTGACCCAGCCCTGATCCATTGGCCTTCTTGGCCACCTGGGCACACTCTGGCTCATGTCCAGCCTGCTGTCCATCAGTCCCTGCAGGTCCCTTTCTGCCTGGCTGCTGTCCAGCCCCTCTGTCCCCAGCCTGTAGCGCTGCAGGGGTTGCTGTGGCCAAAGTGCAGGACACAGAATTTTAACTTGGTAAACCTCACCTTGTTGGATTCATGGCTTGGATCCAGCCTGTCCAGGTCTCTCTGTGGAGCCCTCCTACCCTCCGACAGATCCACACCCACACCCAGCTTGGTGTCATCTCCATTTTCTGCTGCTCAAAAGAAGCAGTTAAATTGGTCAATAAGTTCTATTTTTTTCTTCCTCCTAGTGGATTTTTTTATTTTATTTGACACCGCAGAGGCAATTTCTGTGATGGCCTCTATAAATTGATTCTATTTCAACAGCACCAGTAACAGGGTTGTGAATGTGAGCACTGTGAATGTGGCCTGTGTGGCTTTAATTGTCCTCATCTTAGTGCTCAGGCACTTGTGAGCATTTAAAAATCTGCTAATTATGAGTCCTGTTACAAAAATATTGAATTCCCCATCATGAAAGCACCATGGGTAGCACTGATTGAAAGAGGCAATTGCAGTAGTTGTACTGATAAAATTCAGGTTGCAGCCAGAAGAGGGGCAACAGTAGCCATGATCTAGAATTCCCAAGGCAAAGACAATAAAACCCTCCTGCTGTCACCTCACCAGGAGTAAAACAGTGCTGAGAATAGGGCTGGAACCTGATCTTTTCTTTCTCTGAAGGTTGGATCAGGGCAGCACAGGCAGGCCCTGAGCAGTAAGGGAGGTTTGTGGGTGACTGTTGCTCTAATCAAGGAATTCAATGGAAAAAACAATGTATGGTGCAATTGGAGTCTTGGCTTCAGTGTGTGGTGTTGCTATCCTGGAGGGCAACCTGGGGATCCCCCATCCATCTCTGCATTTCCCCATTTCAAGATCTCCAGACCAAAGGATTGGAAGCTCCTACCCAGGGTGACCATAACCCCCAGATTTTTATCTCCACCCATCACTTTTCCCTCCTTTCCCCTTCCCGTTTCCCCCACAGCAGGTGGGAGCAGCCAAGAGCCCACCAGGAGCCAGCAGGGTCTGAGGGGGACACCAGTTTTGTGGAACCCTCGGCAGAGCTGGGTATGGGGGAAACGTGGGAGCCACAGAGTGTGGAGAGTGGAAAGGGGCGATCCTGGAGCTGGGGAACCATGGCAGCCTGAAGAGAGGGGGAGGATGGAGAGTGGGGGAATCAGGGACCCCTTGGACACTGAAATGAAGAGCCTGGAAAGGGGGGACCCCTGGGATTCCCGGGGCCCCCAGAGAATGCGGGAACCCTGGATAGGGGGACTCCAAAACACACAGGACCCCTAGAAGCCCAGAGACAAAGAATGACTTGGAGCCCAACATGGAAAAAACCGAGAGGGGGAACTCCTGAAAAGGTTAGTTGTTTTTTTTTTTCTGAATCTTGGAGCTTTTGGCTTGAATGTGGATCTCTTGGGCTAAATCTTTATTTTCTGGGGGAGGGAGAGGTGAATCTTGTTCTTTCCGAAATTTATTGAGCTAAATGTTGGTGGTTTGGTTTTTGCAGGGAGCTGAATCTTAATATTTTGAAGGAGTCTTTGCCTCAGGATCAAAGTTTTGGGTCTTTTAGGGCTGTGTCTTGGTATTTGAGGGGTATTTTTTTGCTTCAGTCTTAATATCTTGAAGGTTTTCATGGACACAAGATACCTGATGACTTCTGAAGATGGAGCTGGGCAGAAGGAACCCCCAACCAAACACGCTCACCCCTTGTTTTCCTCCCCAAACTAGGATTTGTCAATCCCAAGCCTTGGCTAGATGGAGGAGGAGGCTTCCAGGAAGAGGAAGAACCTTGTAGAAGAGGCCATTTTGAGTGGCTTCAGGGTGCCAGGAATCCAATAGGGAGGAGGGAAAGCCCCCAGGATCCTGCACGAGGAGAGACTGCAAACCCAGCCCAGAGAGCTGTGGGGAGGAAATACCCTCCCTGGCCCTTCAATCTTTTCCCAGTTCTTGGGCACTCCCTTCAGCCAGGACTACATCAATTGACCGTTTTTCTCTAATTAAATCATCACATACTTGGATTCCCAACTGATTTCTCTGAACTCAGCGTAGCAAAGAAAAAACCCAGTGCGGCTTCTCTTCCAGAGCAGCCATCCCAGTGGACCCTCCTGAATCTGCCTTTTTTTTTTTTTTTTTTTTAATCAACATTCTATTGGCAGATTATGCTTTAAGTGGTCACCTTTGAAGCTCTTCTAGTTTTGCACAATGCAACCTAAAGGTGAACGATAAACCCAGACCAACATTTTGCCATCATGAATAGCCACGCACAAACATACGCAAAAAAAATTCCAAAGCAATCAAGTTTCTTCTTCTTCTTGTCTTAGGACTAATAATTGATTCTTACACCCCTGGGCCAATTTCAGCTTAGGAGTGCTGTAGGGAGACATCCCTGGCTCCAAAAGCTCTGCCTTTAGCAGGGACTCCATACCAGGCTCTGAGCCCTTCCTTCCCTCCCCTGGAACAGGGTGTTGCTTTTAGCCCCCACTTGTCCTGGTTGCTTCCAAGTAATTTGGAGAGGCTCCACATCCAATTTTCCCTCTTTCCCTGGGGCTGCCCACACCTCTGTGTTCCCTTTGGCACAGGCCTTGCCACTTATCTGACTCAAAGGTACAGCATTAGCCTCTGCTTTACCTTTTAGAATATAAATCTCTATTTCCACATTAGCCATCGAATCCCTTCCCAAGTAATTGATAATCACAATTAGGAGGAAGTAGAAATCCATGCATTTCAAATCTATCTCCCACATCTGTTAATAGTGGTTGAAGAATACACACCTGTTTATTTTTCCCACTTACCTCCTGAATGATCAAACAACTTCTTGACAATTTTCCCCCCCTTACATCTGAGATTCAAAGGAGATTGAGAGGCCCCTGTGTCCAACAGGAGAGGCCTCCTCTGGATGCAGATGCAGCCTGGATGTTCTCCAGGGCTGCAGTGTGGTGGGTCCCCGGTGGGATGGGAGCTCAGAGAGCCCTGACAATCCATGTCCATGCAGGGGTGGACTCGCTCCTCCTGAGGGTGCTGCTGTCTGTGCTTGCAGTGTCCTTGTGGGCTGCAGCTGGAGCCCTGACTCCTTCCCAGGGGCTGTTTGGGTGGGCTCTGCCCTGGCCAGGAGGGCAATGCCTCTGCCAGGTGCTTGTGGCCGACGCCGTCCCCTGGGTGCTGGGGCCCCCTTGGGCCCTGGGGTTGGTCCCTCAGGGGCTGTGGGAACTCTGCCATGGCCTTTGCCTTCAGCTTGGCCTTTTGCTCATCCCTTCTTGCCTTCAGCTGCTGTGCCTTTGTGCCCAAGTGCTGCAGGGCCTTCTTGTGCCACTCCTGCAGCCCCGGTCACTGCCTGTGGGTGCTCATCCTCTGAGAGCTGCTGAGCTTTCTGCAAAATCTTTCCTTTCTGCAGGGACCCAAGCCAAATCTGTAACAGAAAATTCTGATCCTTCCACGTGCACTCTGCATTTCCCAGATGTTGCTTTGTTTGCTCCTTGTGCTCAGGGTCCTCTCCACAGCCCATATCCCAGAGCTGGTCCCTGTCCTGCTGCAGTGCTCCTGCCGGGGTATCCCCATCCTGAATTAGCTTTGGGAGAATGTGCAAACTTCCTGAACATTCTCTCCTTTTGCATTACACATTATACTAATGGGCTCTATTAAATCTTTGTTCTTCTTCTTGAAGTTCAGGGATTTAGCTGGACTTAAACTGAGCAACAGTCTGTGTGAATGAGTACCTTTTTTCTGAAACTGATGATTTCTACTGTCAGTTCCTCATCTACAAGTTCCTGGCCCTTTCTCCAGTCTGATTCATATAATCTGTTTGTAAAGACACATTCATTTATTCCTTTCAGCATGAAGGGAAAGGGGGAGAGGAGTCATAAAAGGACATTTAGGATTCCTTGAGTGAGTGCAAGAAGGGGGTTGATCACCCCCAAACTCAGCTAGGCAGAGCTGGGATTAGAACAGATGATGGAAAGGGAAAGGAGAGAGGGATTAGGGGAGGGGGTACAGCAAGAAATTGTAGGGGGTCTCTTTATGTCCCCATCACATCATCCCTGGTGTGATTCTCCAGGACTCTAGGAGGGGATGGATCTGCACTGGGGGGGATCCCCAACACTCTTGTCCATCCCTGGGGGATTTTTGGGGGTTGTTCCCCCCATCCATCAGCTGGTGCTGCAGCAGATGTTGGGCAGAGGGGAGTATGAAAGAGAGGTCTGGGGTTTGCAGGGAGGAGGCATGGGAGGAAGAGAAGGCAGACAGGAGAAGTACGAGGTTCCATCCTGCAGGTGGCCAGGGAGGGGGAGGTCGCCCCAGATATATCAGGGAGTTCTCAACTGAGTTTTTTTAGTGGGGACTGTTTGGAGTTTGCAGATTGTTGACTTAAGACCCAAATAACTTTGTGGGTCACTGTGAGGGCTTGGTATTTTGGGGGGGATTTTGGATCTTGCAGGACCCCAAAGCTGAGTTGCAGTTCCCCCTTTTGGGGGATATTTGGGGTCCAGGTACTGGTCAGGGGAGGACATGGGTCTTTGTGATGCCCCAGGAGAGCAGTGGAGGGAAACCCCAAGACCCTTGGGGTGGGAAGAGAGGAGAACTCACCCAGAGCTGGAGGACCCCTGGCAGCCTGAAGGGCAGGGCAGAAGGGCCTGGAGCGGGGGGATCTGTGGGATCTGTGGAACCCTGGAGCAGAGAGCCGGGGGAAAAGGGATCACTGGACCCTCAAAACCCTTGGATCATCCATGAGCAGGACCCTAGAATGGGCCATGCCAGAAGCCATGGGACCCCCATCAGCCCAGGGAAGGGAAACCCCCAGAACCCAAAAAGGAGAGACAAGAGAGACCCCTCCTATGAGAAGTTTTTTGGGGGCTGAATCTTGGTGCTTTGGAGATTTTTATGGACACAAATCATCTGGTGACTGCCTGAGGTGGACTTGTTCAGGGGAAACCCCACCCCAAGGCGCTCAACTCCTTGTTTTTTGCCCCAAACCAGGATTTGTCATTCTCAAGCCTTGGCCAGATGGAGGAAGAGGAAAAGCCCTGGAGATTCCTGCAAAGAGAGGTTGCAAATCCAGCCCAGAGAGCTCCAAGGAAGAAACACCTTCCCTGTGCTGGGAAGGCCAGAGATCCAGACAGAGTTCGGAGCTGGTGGAGGAGCCTGAAGCTTGGGAGAAGCTCCACAAGTGCTTGGAGTGTGGGAAGGGCTTCAGCCGGAGCTCCAACCTGATCCAGCACCAGGCTCAGGTATTATGAGAGTATGTAAATGGCCTGATGCATACTCATGTCTTTGCTTTGGTTAAGGACCAAAGAGGAGTTTAAAGAGAAAATTAGGAAGGTGAGAAAGAGCAGTTCCCATGTGGCCCCAGTGCAAGTCACAGGCCCTAACATCAAAGTCCAGTGTCCCCCAGCTAGAAGGAGGGGGTACACCCAATGAGCTGAGCTTTGGTTCTTCCTTGGTGCCCATGGGGAAGGCATGAGAAGGTGGGATGGCAAACCCACTTATGTCCTGGCAGCAGGGATGTCAGCTCAAAGAGGAAAACACTAACCGAGGGAGCTCTCCTAAAGTGAAGGCAGCCACAGCCTCCCATGACCAAGCTGCTAGGTACAGCAGAAGGGAAGATGAAATGTCACATCACCTTGAAGGAACCTTTGGGATGTCTGTTGAGTGAGGGAATGATAACCAGGGCTAGAGAGGCCCTGCCTCTGGCCAGGTAGAGGCTTAGGAAAATGGGGTCTTTTGGACAGTATGGATCCGATGGCCTGGCACGAACTGGTGCTAACGGGGCTGGAGAGCTCCAGCAGCTGCTGAACAACTGCCCCACGCCTCAGGGCCGAGCTGAGGAGGGACTGCACGGGTGGGGAGGACCTCCTGCTGGACAGGGCCAGGACCAACCCCATGGACAGATCCCACGCCCTGGAGCAGGGCGAGGATTCCTGTCCCTGAGGGGGAAGCAGTGGCATGAGCTGATTGTAACCCCCATCACATCTCCCTGCACTGCTGGGCAGAGGAGGGAGGGAGCCGGCAATGGTGTTGAATTTTTACATTCATCATTACAAAGCAGAGTCACAAGGGGAGCTCCACTTTCAGCTTCAAACGAGGGAATCCAGTGTGGGTGCTGGGACTTCTGTAACCTCAAGGTGTTACTTGATACTCTTTAGTTTGGCAATATGAGGCACTTCAGCAGCAATGTGTCTCCCAGTCTGTCTCAGACCCGGCTCACAACTGGGACAAGAAGCCCAAAATCCCAACAGAAAAAGCTCTACCATCACTTTTTTTTCTATAGTTTTATTTCATTTCATTTCATTTTAGCTATCATATAGTCTACATTTTTTTTTCCTCTAATCCTGTGTTTATTTACTATTTCCTCCCCAGCCCTTGTCCCCTCCCAGAGGTTTGTGGGGAGGTGCTGTCCCACAGCCCTTCCTACCCTGGCACCTGCCGGCGCTCTGGTGCCATCAGGCTCCGGCTCAAAGGGAAACCACAAAACCCTCTGGAAATAAAGCCGGTCTGGGGGAAAACCCTGCAGGGGGGATTGAATCCCATGGACAGCGCTGGCTGAGAGTTGGAGATTCCAAATGCTCCAAGAGGCCAGAGAGAACTGCACTGGGGCCTCGGGGCCTCCCTGGGGGCCTCTGACACTCCCGAGCAGTGACCCCTCCCACCCCCCCAAAATCTGCAGGTTTGGGTCATCTGAGGAAAAGAGCTGGAAAAAGGGACTGGAAAGGGGGTGGAGATAGAGGGGACACCTCAGCCATTGCCCAGAACAGCCTCAGGAAAATCCCCCAGAAACCAAGGAAATAAATGGAAATAATGATGAAGTTTTAACCCTTTCTTCTGCTGTTTCCAGAAGGACCCAGGGGTGGGGAGGGAGATCAGGGCTTAATTATGGAGAAGTTTAATTGGGGTGATGAAACTTTGATTGTGGGGAGAAAATATGAATGGGAGGGGATGATTTGAACTGGGGAGAGGAAATGAAGCTGGGGGAGGAGCCCCTCGACTCTTGGCTGTGTCCCAAAGGTACTGCCAGTGGTTTCCCTGCTGTGACCCCTGAAGCTGAAAACACACACGGGAGAGGCCATTCACTGCCCCAACTGTGGGAAGAGCTACAAATGCAACTCCCACCTCGTCATGCACCAGTGCATCCGCACTGGGTAGAGGCCCTGCGAGTGTCCTGAGGGTGGGAAGAGCTTCTCCTACAGCTCTGCTTTGGCCTCACACAAATGACTCATGGATAAGGGAAGGCCTGTGAGTGCTCCAACTGTTGGAAGGGCTTTGTCCCTTGCTCCTATCACCCATCAGAGTGACCCAAGATGGACAGAGATGTGGTGACCCCCATTCTGGGTGAGCCATGTTTAGATCCAGTGTATTGGGTTTGTGTGGCCAGGTTTTGAAAATGAGGGGGGCTTATTAAAGTATCACAAAAGAAATTGTGTAAGGGAAAAGAAAGCAAGCATCAAAGTAGAAAAATAAAGTCACCAGCCCTGGATCCAGCAGCGAAAGATTTGGTTTGATTATTACCATGTCCTTGTCCTTGGTCTAAGTGATGGTCCCAGGAAGGATGCCTTGGGGGTTGGGA